>NW_021604780.1:621146-676411 GCF_004785775.1 Grammomys surdaster | reverse complement strand
GTGTGTGTGTGTGTGTGTGTGTGTGTGTGTGTGTGTGTGTGTGTGTGTGGTGAGGTGCCTTTTGGCTTAATTGCAAAGGACTTATTGCTGTTATCACCTCACTAGCTACTCTTGATCCCGAGGGCATCACAGCACAGAGAGGCTCCTCAGTGGGAGCCCATGTAAGACTGCTCAAAAGCTGATTGGCCTTCTATTGTCCCATGGTGTGTATGAACATTTGTTTTTTCTTTCCTGAACTTGCCTTATGCAGGCTAGGGTGGGTGTGGAGGTGCTGACTTTCCCTGAGAACCCAACAACTGCAATAATAATAATAATAATAATAATAATAAATTGTTTGAAGGGTAAAGGGCAAATATATAATATTAATAATATTATATTACTAATATAATAGTTATGATGATGATGTTGTTGTTGTTTTGATTTATAGACCAGGCTGGCCTTGAACTCACAGAGATCCACCTACTTCTGCCCCTTAAGTGCTAGCGTTAAAGGTCCGAGTCACTATGCCTGACTCAACAGCTACATCTTTCAGATCTCTATCCAGAAATGAGACAGTCCAGGTTCTTGGTGGCCACAATTGCAATACAATGTTTCAAGGAAACACAACAATTAACGGTAACGATAAAAAAGAGTGGTTTAGTCAGGGCGTGGTGGCCATGCCTTTGGTCCCAGCAAAGCAGGCAGGCCTCTGTGAGTTTGAGGTCAGCCCGGTCTACACAGTGAGCTCTAGGACAGCCAAGAGCTGGCTTTAAAGCAAGCTCTCCTAGATGTGTAGACAGTCTGGGAGCTGAGCCTCTGTTGCCAGCCCCACAGCAGCTCCATGGTTCCTGACTAGCTGCACCTTCCTGCACTACTTCTGGATGGAGAAACTGGTAGTTCCTGACTTTCCTGTCCGGCTAATAGCACTTCCTCCACGTGCCCAGAATTCCCCACTTTCATTGCTAGCAGCCCCTAAAATTCAGCAAGGGTCAACTCAAGGCCAGATCTCTCACAGGGTACCTTCTTCTGTTTTCTGGGTTTTTGGCTCCTCTTGCTTCTCCTGCTGCTCCTCCTTCTCTTCCTGTCCCTTTGAGATAGTGTCTCACTATAGTCAATGGCTGACCTAAAATTAGCTCTGCAGACTGAGATGGCCTTGAACTTGGAGCTAACCTGTCTCTTTCTTCAGTGCTGTGACCAAATACCTAAGCCACTACACCCAATCTGTTTTCTCACTTTAAAAAGTTTTAGTTCTTTGAAAATTTCATAAAATTATTTTGATTATATTTATATCTACTCCTTCCCCCTCACTCCTGCCCCCTAACTTCCAGTCCATTTTGCTTTTAGTAAACTGTTGACTTCTGGATGTAGATCCCTGGCTGTCCTGGAACTCTGTAGACCAGGCTGGCCTTGAACTCAGAGATCTGGCTGCCTCTGCCTCCCAGATGCTGGGATCAAAGATGTGCGTGATCACATCCAGATTTGTCTTCTAATTTTTAAAAATAACATATTTAATTCTATTTTATGTGCATCGGTATGAGGGTGTCTGATCTCTTGGAAACGGAGTGAGCTGCCATGTGGGTGCTGGGAATTGAACCCAGGTCATTTAGAAGAGCAGACAGTGCTCTTAACCACTGAGCCATCTCTCTAGTCCCTCATCTTCTAATTGTTAACAGGGACTTTGCCTCATCTTCTAATTTTTAACAGCACAAGCTCTTCTGTTAATTTCCCTGTCTGTCATAACAAAGTCATTTCTTCCAAAGAGCTTTGCATTTTCTTATTAGTTGAACCTGGAGGAGGTACTATTTTTGTTCTATTTATAGAAGAAGAAACTGAGACATGGTGGGTAACAGGGCAGAATCTGGGTTGAGGCCGGGGCAGTATGGCTCCAGAACTGGTACACACGACCATGAGACAATTGCACATTGGTGCAACCTGTCCCTGTGGATCTTACTCGCTTTTTCCAGTGCCTTAGGCACCCCTACCCAGGTCTTCTCCCTTGTGAATGCCCGCCTCTCTCTTATGTTCACCCTTGCTTTTTACAGAAGTCCCCTCCCCTCAAGGAAAAGAAACTGGATCAGGACTTATTCTCTGTTTAAGTCTCGCTTTCCAGCTGTCAAGCCCCCTGGGAACTCTCACTTCCCCAACATCTCAGTGGTGCATTGCTAGCTCCCTCACAGCCACTCTGAGCACAGACTGCTGTGAATGTCCTTTGCAAGCTGCACAGATGCAAACCGCTTTGGTGTCGTATAGCAAGGATACGTCTATGCAGTACATATTTCAGCAAAGCTTGCTTACACATTCTCTTGAGCAAATGCCTCTTTCTATGCTTCAGCTTTCTTATCTGGGAAGCCAACAGAATACACCTGCCTTATAGGTTGGGGGTGGGAATTAAACACAATAGTGTTTTTAAAGAAGTGGACCCAGAATACACGTTGTGTGTGTTCTTTCTTGAGCTACTGGTAAAATATTATTTCTGCCTCTTGTTAAAAGGGAAATGGTCCAAGATACATCTTCCTTCTTCCTCTCACACTCTGAATGAAGGGCATCTGCCCCCTGGTTTAATCCCAAACCAACAGTCTGTTATTTGTTTGCCAAAGAAAAACACTATGGAGGTCCCTTTGTGTCACCCGCGTGGACCTCCACCAACAGCCCCAAGCCAGTTCCGAAACGGCAGAGCATTCTGCAAGCTTAGCAGCTCTGTGACCCTTGGAGTGCTTGTTCAGCTGAAATCACTTGTGTCTGGCACAGGCCTTCTCTTTTGATTTTGGCAGCACATGAGGGAGTGAAAAAGCTGGGTTAGTGTTAGGGCTGGGATTAGAACAGATCATACTGTTAACACTTCTCTTTTTGCTAACTTTATGAAGCTCAAGAAAAGCTTTCTGGGGAATGGCACCAATTTATTTGCCAAAAGCTGAGATGGGCCAAGGAAGACATAGTCAGCATTTGGAACTGCCTTGCCTTAGAATTTGACAGCCAAGGAGGGAAGAAGAACCTGCTTGGGAGCGGGCGACCATGTGGGCAGTGTGGAAAAGAGGCTTGGAAGGATTCAGGATGCTGGACGGGCTTGGCTCTCCCACCTGCACAATGTCTCTCAAGCCATCTCTTCCCTCCTCTACCACAGAGCCCTGTCCAGGTCCTTGTCATCCTCACCAACCAGAGCTGTATTTTCTGATGTATCTCCTAGTTCCCTTATCTGTCCTAAACACAGATCCCAGTTTTTATGATGGCTGTTCAAGCCTCCCCAATGCTTATTAAGTCAAAGTGTCACTTTTAGCACAGTGATAAAGCCCCTCCCCCCCGAATCCATACTGCATTCTCTCCTCATGTCATCCTTCATGTTCCATGAAGACTCTAGTGCCAGCCAGTTAGGTCCATGCCATCCTGCAAATGTGACATGACACATTCTAGCCTGCCTACTCTGGTCCCTCTGCCCAGACTGCCTCACATCTGCCTTTGCCTTGCAGGCTCCCTATCATCCTTGAGGACCAGGGTTAAATATTGCCTCTTCTGCAAAGCCTTCCTCAGCCCCTCCAGGCAAAGTACACACCCCATTGGTTTAGTCTCCGAGACTTATGTAATGCATTCATGTGTGTCAATAAAGGACCCCGGGGACAAAACTATGCCTTATTTATAATTACGTACCTTCTGCTTTGTGCCAAGTGCCTTGTTCAGCATGTTACTTATTTTAATTTTTTTTTTTTTTTTGCAAACTGATGGGACAAACTCCCATGATGCCAGGGAAGAGCCAGAGCAGTCGGCCGAGTTTATGACTGTGTCAGGATCCCTGATTGTGTGCTCATCATGGGCATGGACAGTTACTCCCTGTGAATGCATCTGTCTCTAAGAAACGGCCCCGGTTGGCAAGCATGTTGGCCCAATTACGTTTGCCGTATTAGTTATTTTATTGGTCACACCATCCATAGTCACGACTGTTACCCTTCGGCTTACTTTCTTATTCATTCCAGGACCCCAGACTATATACTCCTGTCACTTACCTTGGGGGGGGGGAGGGTGTCCTTCCTCTTAGTCTGGCTCCCTGCAAAGACCTTCCCAGGAATGTGACGAGATTCTAAATCTAGTCAAGTTGACAGTGAAGATTGGTCATGACACTCACAAGCTTTGTCTGCATTATGTGCTGACAGGCAATTCTGATGGGCTCCCCCCAGTGATCTACACCGTCAGGTGCAGCAGCAAATAAAAAGGACGGCTCACTACCCTAGCGCTCTCTCTCTCTCTCTCTCTCTCTCTCTCTCCTCTCTCTCTCTCTCTCTCTCTCTCTCTCTCTTTCCCTTTCCCTTTCTCTGTTCCCATATGTCCCCCCAGCCTCTCTTCTGTCCTCCTCTGTCCCCCTTCTCTGTCCCCATGCCTCTGCTCCATTCTGACTGTCTCTACCCCTCTCCAGGTCCTAACTCCCCTTTCTTCCCCCAAATAAACCTCCATATACCAGATCTGTCACATGGCATGATTTCTCAGGGAGACACCTTGTCAGGGGCCCACCACGTATCCACACCGGCCACCACATTATATTTTATAACAGCAGATCATCTGGGACATACTCATTGTGATACTGAGTCTGACATGGAGGTCTTCCCAGGCACAAGTCATACCCAAAGCAAGCATGAAGCTTGATAGGTTCTAGCAAGTCTGGGAGCATCAGGGTGGGCTTTCTGGGGCAGGTGACTGTGGAAGTGAACATTAGAGGCTGTGTAGGAGTTAGGTAAAAGTGGCAGATATAACTTAGATAGCTTCAAACTGCCATGAGCATTCAGAACGAGGTCATTGGTGGAGTGGGAAGCAGGGATTTAGCGGTCGGGAAGATGCTGGCATATGAGATGGTTTTGGAAAGTTAGAGACAGGAAAAGATACAGCCTGGAGAAACATTCGGGCAGAGGAACAATGTGAGAAAATACATGGAAAAGTAGACAGCTTGCTGTAATGATCATCTCCAGGAATGCTATCCCTGGACTGTTAGTGAGGAGGTAGCTCTTGAGAGAAGGGGGACTGGAAAGCGGCAATGGTCTGGATGATGGTGAGTCCAAATGTCCCCAGACATTTAGGATGATGTGGCAAGACTTGCATTTTGGCCAGGTACTGATGATCTCTACTAACAGTGAGGCCTGTAGACCCGGAGACAAGGACTCTGGGGCTTACCGACCTCCACATTAACTAGACAGACTCAGCAGGTGGACCACCTCTTTCCCTTCTGTTTCCACATTAGTTGGTCAAGCTGACTCACCGAGCAGCAAAGGCAGGATGCTTTCCAAGAACAAAGAGTGCTCTTCTATTTAGAGAAAATATTCAGCAGACATTCCTCCTTTGAAGGAACATCCTGAGCTTTCCTGTCTTTGCTTCTTAGAAAGTAAAAATTTGTACATAGACCCATTTGGACGGGTCAGGGACATACTGGGAATTGAGAGGCTCCTGGAGTCCCACAAATTAGCTGCACTCTTATGCCGTAGTCTGAAGAGAGTGCTGTGATATTGCCCTTTAGCCTCCGCCTGAGCTCAGACTGTCTAGTCTCTGTCTCTCTGCTCCTTAGCCCCAGGCACTACCAGAGATGAGGATCTGGCAGGACGGAGGACTCAAGACAGGGCTGGGAAACAGCTCGGTCCTGGGGAGCCTGGCCTCAGGTTTTAATATCAGGCTCCCATCAGGAGGGCTCTGGACCCAGCTCTTCCTTTTCTATTGGTTTGGAATATATATATATATATTCCTCAGGCTTGGAATATAAGTTGTCCCTAGCCCCTCTAGGCTACTTACTTAGTTTGTTGTCTAATGAAAAATGGGAAATTGGGCCGGGCGGTGGTGGCGCACGCCTTTAATCCCAGCACTTGGGAGGCAGAGGCAGGAGGATTTCTGAGTTCGAGGCCAGCCTGGTCTACAGAGTGAGTTCCAGGACAGCCCGGGCTACACAGAGAAACCCTGTCTCGAAAAACCAAAAAAAAAAAAAAAACAAAAAACAAATAAACTGATTGTCATTTTTTAAAAAAAAAAGAAAGAAAGAAAAATGGGAAATTATTTCTTTCTCAGGATCATTAACAAAAGCTTCATAATGTCCTACTATTTTCAACCAGGTTATATGTCCATTTCTGAGCCAACCATTGCAGCCATGGTGGAAGGAGCTGATGGGCTCCATTCTTTTTTTTTTTTTTTTAATTTTTTCTCAAATCATAATTAATTCACACAGGGGTATAAACACAGAAAGGCATGACGTGGGGAAGGGAATGACACTGGAGTATGGGTGCTCAGGGGGAATACAGATACCTTCAGAACCGGGTATCAGCTGGGTGAAGATTCAGGGGACAAGTCACCATGACTCTGCCTATGACTCGCTTGTCCCGCCCGATGGGCTCCATTCTTAAACTACTGCTCATGTCTTTGGTACTTTTCTGGCTGCTCTGGCAAACTATGTGATGAAAGCAAGAGTCCAGATCTTATGGTTTCAGACTCCATCTTGGAGAACCTGACCTAAGGCTGAACTCAAGTTAACAGGTCCGTACTTAGCACCAGTTTCCAGATAACTGCCCCGACAAGACCTGCATCTAGCACCAGTTTCCAGATTATTCCCTGTTGCAGGAGATATTTAAATTGGTGTTTTTTGGGGCTGACTATCTAAGCAGCGGTGGTTCTGCTTAGCTCTGGCCGGCCTGAAGCCAAGCCCTCCATAACTGGAAGCGGCCAGAGGCCATGGGCACACCACAGCTAGGAACGGCCACAGCCAGAAACAACAACCCTGCCACCCACGAGACACCAGCATGGGAAATGGCTCTGCCAATCTTCCACACTGCCTCCACAAGGCTGGGCTGAGCCACCATCCACCATCCACACGGATGGGCCCACCATCCACAGGGGCCCAGTAAGAAATGAGACTCTAATGCTTAAATATTAATCAAAGGCTTTATATATTTGGTAATGCTCAATCAACAAGATGCCCACATAATTATAGATGTTTCCCAATTAACTAACCTAGTTAAGTTGTTCCCCAGGACTGCTCCCAGTACATCATGCACGGTCATCCATGGCGCTACATCTCTCTTTTCCTCTCCCTTACCTCACTCCTCCTCTTCCTTTTCCTCTTCCTCTCCTTACTCCTCCCACCTTAGCTCCTCCTACATATCACCCTTCCTGTTAAAATAAAAAAAAGCTTTCTCTCAAAATATGATTAGATAGCTGGGCAGTGGTGGTGCACGCCTTTAATCCCAGCACTTGGGAGGCAGAGGCAGGTGGATTTCTGAGTTCAAGGCTAGCCTGGTCTACAGAGTGAGTTCCAGGACAGCCAGGGCTACACAGAGAAACCCTGTCTCGAAAAACAAAAACATACAATTAGAACACAACTATACCAATTTATATCAGTAAGGTACAAGATAGACCTAATACCCAGTCCATCAATTTTGTCAACTAAACAGAACCTCTGTCATCTCTCCTAACTAAAAGATTTCGTTCTGAATCTGGCTTTTGTCCTGGCTTTAGAATGAATGTCAGCTGAAAACTATCCTCTCAAATCTTTTCTCTCAAAGTAAATAGCCTGGGTTGGCTATGAGACTGTAAGTCTTCAACACTGTCAGAAATTCAGAATGACTGAATTAACTAAAATTATGGGAAGCACGAAGCATAGCTTCCAAAACTTAGCCAATTTACAGAGACCGCTGATTACCTGGACAGTCCCTTGCTTCAAAACATTGGAGCGTCTGGTCCTCAGCCTTCTGGCCCAGGATCATCTGACAGACCTAGTAATGAAGAATTTTGAAGGGATGATTATCCTGTCTTGGCAGAGAGTATCAGTCAACTATTCTGCAAGTGTGTCCTTTTTCAGGACAGTATTTATCTGTGGATGAAAGGAGGCAAAAAATAAATAATTTTTTTTTTAAAAAGAAGGCAATTCTTGCCTAGTGGCTGTCTCACCACAACTGAAATAACTCCAAAGATGCTCAATTTCTTCTTAGGATCCAAGACAGGGAAGCTGTCAGGAGCAGACAGGTCTCTAATCAAAATAAACAAATGCGGAAATGTTTGTAACATCAATTCTGTGGACTTCTGACATTTTGAAAACTACTATATAAAGGAATCTGGACTGTTGTCCATTAACTCCTCTCAGCTATTTCTAATTAAAATATAAAACACCCTAACAATAAACTCAGAGCCATGAATTTGCTATAGGCCCTTAACTCACAGGCTAACCATCTCAGATCAGTCAAAAAAAATTAAAGAAGGACTGTGTCTAAGCCTTATACCCACAATTTTTACTTAATAGAAGAAAATATACCAATGAAACCCTTGAATTTGAAATCAAAATAAATTTTGTACCACTTAAGAAATATAACTTTAGCTTAATAACAATTATACAGATTTCTACCAAATAGGTTATGGCTATGTAATCAATTCTAAGTATTCCTCCCTTTTCCAATAAAACCATTACTTTTCTCTAGAAGGACAGCCTAATATTAACCACCTCAGTCCCCAAGCCCAGGGAATAGGGGCACCAACTCTATTAACTTCTTTAAGCTGAATTTGGGCGTTGAGATATTAGAAGAGGGGTGGGGGGGTAAATTGATAAGCCTCTGATGTCTGTGTCTTCACTGTATCCAGGTGAAATTCCAGGACATCAGAAGTTTGAGCAGGTCTGTTCAGCTTGTTTGATGAGTAGATACACCAAGGTTGTATATTCTGCAATATACAATTCTCAGAACAAATTCTAGTATCAAGATAATTTTTTGTTTGAATTCTGGAATCTAGTCTTCTGGTGACCTGCCTCTGTCATGTCTAATCCATATAATTCTGGGAAGTATAAATATCTTAATCATCGCTTCAGAAAATACACAGACAAAACCTTTTCCCCAAAGCAGCATATCCTTGAGCCAGTAACCAGAAAAACCTTTATCTTGACCTCTTTCCCAGAGGAAAAATATAACCACAAAACTGAAAATCACACCCATCCTGAAAATAAAATCAATTTAATAACTAAAATATTGTATGTGCCTATTCTTTAGGCCTTCTCTATTTTGCCAAGCAGGAAATGAACCCAGAATTCCCATGGGGCCCAAGTTAGACAGAACCTGAATCTCCTGCGAGGCAATATAACTTTATATCATCTGAATACATCTGATTTACACTATCTTTCTGTTCGGCTCTCTGCCTAGAACAGATTTTTATTTATACCATCTATCTATTTGTCTCTGTATTCCAGAGAAACCTCCATTCATACACTGTACTCTCTACTCTAGAGTCAGTGACAATTTTCCCTATCTAAGTTCCAATCCATGGGCGATAATCCCCATGTTATTCGGACAATCTGTTTATAAATCTTTCCTAAAAGCAAATAATCCCTATATTTTAACTTTATTCTTAAATCAGTAACTTTTCCACAATGGAGGCTTATTTATTTAGCTCTCATGGCTAAACTGTATGTCTGTGGTTCTGTGCCTAGAGCCACAGGCAAATTTTCTCTACCTATCTTTGTTCTGAACTGCAGGCTAGATTCCCCATGTGAATCAGACAAAACTGTTTCTAAATCTATTTTAAAAACAAATTATCTCAATTTTAATTATACACTGTACTTTCTACTCTAGGGTCACCTACTTTTTTCTTTTCCTAAAAAGCAATCTGCATTTCCCCACAGCAGGGGACGCACATTTTTTGGTTCAGGGTTCATGTGATTTATCTCAGTGCTTACTCACTCACTCTTTTTAAAAAAAAAAAAAAAAAAAAGAAGTAAGCCATGTGACTCCTAGCGTTTTCCTAAGAAAACGCCGTTTTAAATATCTCCCACTACAATTCCTACAAATCATCACCTCCAGGTTACAAGCACGACACCCCTGGCACTTCACTTCCTAACACCAATCAGGAGGAAAACAGAAGTTAAGTTTATGGTTTGGCTTGAAGCACTAGCCAATTACGTTTAAGGGCAACAAAATTCTGTATTAGCCCCTCAATCAGATGTGTGCCAGGCTAGATACCCCTTTCTTGCCTCTATAAATGCTTGCCTGAAACTGGGCTTAGAACTGCACCCTTCCATTCTGCTGTGTCAGAGACTGTGGTGTGGCCCAAAGTCGAGCTTGTAAATAGAGACCCTAGTGCGACTGCGTGGGAATCAGCTACTTGGCGGTCCTTTGGGGTTCATGAAAGCTTCCTGACCCAACAAAAATATCTTTAGGAAGACAGTATTTACTGAGCTCATTGTCTGAGGGTGCTGTCCACCATGATGGGGAAGGTGTGGTGGCAAGGCAAGCTCTAGCTGTGGCAGCAGGATTATAAATCATGGTCACACCTCATCCACAGTCAGGAAGCAGTGACAGCTGAATGCTGCTGCTGAGTTTGCTGCCTTCATTTTCCCTTTCTATTCTGGTCAGGGCAAGTTTTTCCTCCTCGGTTAATGCTCTCTGAAACCATTCTGCTAGTTAGTTCTAAACCCAGTCAAGTGGACAGTGAAATTGGACCACCTCAGACAGGACTCTATGGGAGCCACTGATTGGAGGCTGCGTAGAGGAATGAGTTGGGGGTCTAGTAGAATGTGGAGGCACATGCCTGTAATCCTGGCATTTGGGAGGGAAAAGCAGGAGAATCAGTTCAAGGTCATCCTCATCATATGGCAAGTTTAGACCAGCCTGATGACGTGAGATTCTGTCCCTCAAAATAAAACAGACAATAGGGTTCTAATTGTAATCTACAGCAAACCAAGGCAAGTAAAGTCTGGAATTGCTTACTCTTCTATATCACAGTTCATCATTCAAGGAAGTCTGGACGGGAACTCAAATAGGGCAGGAACTAGAAGCAGGAGCTGATGCAGAGGCCATGGAACAGTGGTGCTTACTGGCTTATGGCTTGCTCATGGCTTGCTCAGCCTGCTTTTTTAGAGAACATAGGACCACCAGCCCAGGGGTATTCTCATTCACAATGGGCTGGGCCTTACCTCACCAATCACTAATTAAAAAAGTACCCTCATGGTTGGAGAGTAAGCAAAATAAGCCCTTTCCTCTCCAAGTTGTTTTTGGTCATGGTGTTTCCTCACAGCAATAGAAACCCTAAGACACTAGCAGATATCTACAGACCATTCAACTGAAGACTAAATACACATTCTCCCCAGCAGCACATGGGATTTTCTCCAAAAGTAATCATGTATTAGAATACAAGGCAAGTTTCAGCAAATAGACAAAACTAAAATAATATCCTGCACCCTATTGAACCACAGTGGAATAAAGGTAGGTATCAATAGCAATAGAAATTACAGAAAGTAACAGACTCGTAGAGAGGAAACAACATGCCACCAGATGACAACTGGGTCAAGGAAAGAGTTGAAAAGGAAATTTAAAAATTCCTAGAATTGAATGAATATGAAAACAACATAACAAAATCTATGAAACACAATGAAGGAAGTCCTAAGAGGAAGGTTTTCACTGAAACAATTAATAGCTTAATAGTGCACCTAAAGGCTTGGGATAAACAGGAAGAAGCAACAGTAAATGGGAAGCGATAACCAAATCAGGAATGAAATTCATGATATAGAAATTTAAAAATACAAATAATCAAGGAGACAAAAGTTCTTTGAGAATATTAACAAGACTGTCAATTCTTTTTTTTTTTAAAGATTTATTTATTTTATATGAGCACACTATTGCTCTCTTCAGACACAACAGAAGAGGGCATCGGATCCCATTACAGTGGTTGTGAGCCACCATGTGGTTGCTGGAAATTGAATTCAGGACCTTTGGAAGAGCAGTCAGTACTCTTAACCACCAAGCCATCTCTCCAGCCCAGACTGCCAATTCTTTATTATTAAAAGAAAGAGAAAGAAGACTCAAATTAATAAAATTAGAAATGAAAAGATATTTTTAATAGACACTAAAAAAATTCAGAGAATTGTAAAGACATGCTTTAAAAATTTATATACTATAATTGGATACAAGTAATATGATTAGGGAAATGGCAAAAGGGGGGCTTTTAGGGAGGAAGCAGGAAACGGGACTTTTATGGAAGAAGGATAGAGATAAATACAGAAGGATGGAGGTGGATAAAATAATAATAAAGATGTCTGAAAAAGCCATAAGTACTCATACTATAACTCTGTAAAAGCTTATAATACATACAGTTCTCTATATCAATATACATACACATTATATAGAAATTCATTATATATATATATGTATGTGTATATATATATATACATATATATATATAATGAATTTCTCTCATTTGGGATGACAATGCCCCTCCAAGAACTAAAGACTACCTAATTAAAAAACACCAACACCAGACATTAGAAGCCCTTTTGAGTTGTTGGTCAGAGTTTTTCTAGGGACTCCCAAAAATACAGACTTATTACTACTGTCTTTCGTTGCCTCCCAAAAGTAGAAGTTGTTATTGCTGAGGATATCATGAACTTCAGAAAAAGAGCCCAGGCCGGGTGGTGGTGGCGCACGCCTTTAATCCCAGCACTTGGGAGGGAGAGACAGGCAGATTTCTGAGTTCGAGGCCAGCCTGGTCTACAGAGTGAGTTCCAGGACAGCCAGGGCTACACAGAGAAACCCTGTCTCGAAAAACCAAAAGAAAGAAAGAAAGAAAGAAAGAAAGAAAGAAAGAAAGAAAGAAAGAAAGAAAGAAAAAGAGCCCAGAGACCCCTTCACTGGACCTGACCTGAACACCACCTCCCCAAGGACTAGCTTTCACGGTAACAGAAGGTTGCCATGTAAGCTTCCAAAGGAAGGGAGCAAACTACAGTCATGCCCAAATGAGCCATGACAATGACCAGCAAGACACAATACCCTAAGTGTGCAGTAGTGGCACACATACCTTGGTAATAATCAACAGTTCTCTAATTGTTCTTAAGAGCCACTCATCAAGAGGGAACCCATTCCTGATACTGGGAACCTAGCCAACTACTAGCAAAGTCATTGATCTTGGAGGAGAACCTACAGCTACCACTTTATTAAGCCAGAACAATCCCTAACAACATTCTAAATATTTACCCTTATATCCACAGATAAGTGTAGCCTTCACCTCTTATCAAGGAAACTTCTTTTTGCAACAGATGGAGACCATTACAGAAAAGTGCAACCAGTCAAAATGCAGAGTTATGGAGTCCAGTCCCAATGGATATGTCTACAAAACATTCCCAAACCTAAGGTTCAGGGAACATCGTGGAAGAGGGGGTGGAAAGATTCTAAGAGCCAAAAGATCAAAGAGTTTGCTGTGAGAATGTCTCCTACTGATGTCAGAAGCTATGCGCATAAAGTCTAACCAACATGACTGCCTAAACGAGCTGAACAAGGAGGACACCAACAGACATTGTTGTGGTCTAGGACTCACTCCACAAACCATACAAACACCAATCTCAGTCAGACAGGGATGGTTTATTGAACTCACATCCTAGCACTGGTCAGACCAGAGACATAGTTCAGTTCCAGGGCTGAAACTGTGACATCAAATATTTGTCAAAGCTGTCTTATTATTGGAAAACCCAGGTTCAAAAGTTTAAATGGCAAAGAGAGGAGCAGTATTACATTTTGGTTTATTAGATAAAGCATTATCAACTCACCTCTAAGCTGATTGGTCCTGAGTGAGGTAAGAGGGATGGTGTAAAGATGGTGAACAGGGGAATTTCTGAATATTGAGATAGCAGGGCATGAGTATTATAATCACAACTTTTGGCTTATTGATAGCATTCTTCAGTGTCAGCCACAAAAACCATAGTGAGCTCATAAGCAGATGCAGGAAGTGCTGCCCAGTGGTCAGCTTGGACTCAGGTCATAGCAGTTAAAATTGACCTTTAACTTGATGGGTCCTACTTAAGCTTTTTGGGATTTCTTTTTCTTTTTTTTTATTTTATTTTATGCATGTGAGTACACTGTCACTCTCTTTAGACACACCAGAAGAGGGCATTTGGTTTCTTTACAGATAGTTGTGAGCTACCATGTGGTTGCTGGGAATTGAACTCAGGACCTCAGTGCTCTTAACCACTGAGCCATCTCTCCAGCCCCTGAATTTAAGTTTTGAATGAAAATGCAAAAGAACAAGGATAGATGTAGTGGTTTGAATAGGATTGGCCCAGAGAGTGGCACTGTTAGGAGGTGTGGCCTTGTTGGAGTAGGTGTGGCCCCATTGGAGGAAGTGTGTCATTGTGGGGGTGGGCTTTAAGACACTTCTTGCAACCTGCAAACAGTTTGCTTCTGGTTTCCTTTGGATGAAGAGGTAGAACTCTCAGCTCCTCCAGCACCATGCCTACCTGCATGCTGACACATTTCCTGTCATGATAGTAATAAACTGAACATCTGAACCTCTAAGCCAGAGCCAATTAAATGTTGTCCTTTGTAAGAGTTGCCTTGGTCATGGTGTCTCTTCCCAGCAATGGAAACCCTAACTAACAAAATAGACAAAACAATCACAGCCAAAAAAAGAATGATTGGCAGTATCAACATGTCTGACTTTAATTTAGTAATAACACCAGCATGGTACTGCATACAACAGACACATTGACCAGTGAAATAGAATTGAGAACCCAAATATATTTAAATCTGAGTTATAGATATACTATGTTCTTACAGTCACTTGATTTTTGATAAAGAAAAAAACAAAACAAACCAACAACACAAACTGGAGAAAAGATAGCATCCTCAACAAATGAGGCTGACCAAACTGGATGTAGAACAATGAAACCAGATCCCCACTTCTCACCTTGCTCAAACTCAGCTCCAGATGAATCAAAGACCTCAGCATAAGACCCGAAACCCCAAGTCTGACAGAGAAGAATGTATAGAATCAGTTCAACTTACAGGGGTGAGAAAGGACTTTCAGAGCAGGATCCCAGTAATACAGGCATTAATACTGACAGCAAAAAAAAAGAAAAAAGAAAAAAAAAGGAACTTCATTAAACTAAAATGCTTCTCTACATCAAAGGACATCATCATTTTAAAGTAGCTTAGAGAGTGGAAAAAATCTATATCAGCTATATCTGTCAGAGGTTTGGTTTTTTGAAAAACTAAACACCAAGAAAACAAATTACCCAATTTAAAATCGGGACATGGAACTAAACAGAGAGTCCTTAAAAAAAAAAATTACAAATGGCTGAGAACATTTTTTTTTTTTAAATGTTCAGCATCTTTAGTCATCAGGAGAATGCAAATTAAATCTACTTTGAGACTTCACCTTAACCCAGTCAGAATGGTTAAGTTTAAAAATGACAACAAATGCCAAGAAATGCTGGCATGCATATGGGGAAAGGGGAACACTTAATCACTGTTAGGGGGAGTGCAAGCTGGTGCAGCCACTATGGAAATCAGTGTAGAGTTTCCTCAGAAAGCTATAAATAGATCTACCATATGATTCACTATCATATATGTCAGTTCTGGGCGTGTTCCCAAAGGATTCTATATCCTACTTACAGAGCTATGTCTTCATCTGTGTTCATTAATTCTATATTCACGATAGCTAGGAAACAAAATCAGCCTAGATGTCCATCAGTGAATGAGTGGATAATAAAAATATAGCTCATATACACACTGAAATCTTATTTAGCTGTAAAGAAATATGAAATTTGCAGGCAAATGGATGGAATCTGAGTGATCATTTTAAGTGAGGTGTCTTAGGTCCAAAATGACCACACTGTATGTTCTCTTTTGTATATGGATGCTAGTTTTTGTGTTTTTTTGAGGTTTTAATTTATTTTTCTTTTATGTGTATGGGTCTTTTTTCTGTGTATTACATACATACAGTACCCTCAGAGTCCAGAAGAAGTTGTTAGAGCCCCTAGAACTGTAGTTGCAGATAGTTGTTAGCTGCCATATGGGTGCTGGGACTTGAACCTTGATCTTTTAGAAGATCAGTCTGTGCTCATAACTGCTGAGCCACCTCTCTACCCCAGATGCTAGTTTTCAAATACTCTGGATGTGTGTGTTAAATTGGAGTATCCATAGATGGCAACAAAGTACTCAGTGGCCATAGGGGATCTCAAGGGAATGGGGAGAGAATGAAGGTAGAATGAAAAGGGAAAGAGGAGTAACAGAACAGGAAGTGTGGATGGGGTGGAGTTGCAGGGAGAGGAGGGATAAAGACCCAGCACTCAAGACCTGTTGCATGAGATTTTAGCTACTCCATTTTATGCTCCTGGAGGGTCTCACTTCCAGCCACCTGTCCAGGGAATTTTTGGATCTGCAAATGAAAGACATAGACACACATTAGCTTATTTTTAATATGCTGTGTAGCTCAACGGTTGGGCACGTCTAGTCCTCTGCTTGCTACCTCAGGCCCAATTGGGTAAGTTGCCACATGGCTGGTTGGTTTCATCTCCTGCAGCCCCTATGTCCATTCGTATCCCACCACTTCATAGCGATTTCTCCTCCTCCTCACTGTGTCCTAGCCCACGGTAAGCTAAAGGTCCCACCCCATCTCTCTTTGCCCAACTATTGACTCTGGCATCTTTATTGATTGCTCAAAAATCAGTTAGGGACAGGGACCTTAGCATTTGGACATGCAGATTCCTGATTAAATCAAAGCATTAGAACCAATCTCCAACAAAGACCTTTGAAAAACCCGTATGGAAAACCACTACTACAGAAGGTTCCTTAAATAAATACATATACGTACACATATGCATGCATATATAAAATAGATTTAAGTGGGGTTAAATATAGGAGCCCCCTATAATGGGGGGCAGTGCCTCCTATAGATACCATAGGCTATCAAAAAAAATCCATCTGTGAACCCTGTGAGTGACAATAACCACGAATGTACCAATATACACTCACTGGTGCACTAGTGGCACCATGTTGTGGGAATAACCAACCATTCTCTTATTGGATTTAAAGTTCTTCCCTCAAGACAAAATTGATGCCTAGTCCTCTTAACTGGGCCAAAACTACATGGCTAGCTGGATCATAGGCATCATGGGAGAACCTAACACTTTCACTCTATTAAATAGATTATTAAGTAGTAATAAATTATATATGTTCTTATCTTTATATGGTAGATGAGTGCATTTTGCCAGGATTAGTGAAGCTTCCTTTTGCAGTAGATGGCAATTAATATAGAGAGCCACAAATATTAAGATGCAGAGAATAAAAAACCGTGGGATATTTACGTCACAACGCCCTTCCCACTAAGGCTCAGAAATCACTGTGGAAGAGGAAGAGTAATGATTTTAAGAGCCAAAAAGAATAGAGGCCTGTAGTATAACAGTATTTTATGGATATGACAGGGCCCTTGTACACGTGAACTGTGCATCTGGGACTGTGAACACAAGACTTGCACAAATCAGCTAAAATTCCAGCATGGATCAGAGAGGGGCTCATAAAGTCTCACCTCTAGCTGAGAAACTGTTAGCAATTGATAGCTTCTGGGAGAGTCCATTTTCCTTAGGGATGTAGACCATGCTTTACCAGTTGGTCCCACACCATATACATATGGGCTACCCTTGATTGCCTCTGCTTGTTAAAAACAACAAACAAACAAACAAAAAACAAACAAACAAAGAAAAACCCACCTGAACTTGGAATGAGAAAGTGGTAGGAGGAATAGAGGAGGGATTTGAAGGGAGAGAATGGGTGAGAGATTTGATCAAAATGCATTATATATGCATATATGAAATTCTCAAGGACTAACCTCCCTAAAAACAAACAACCAAAAAAGAAACAAAACACAAGGTTCCCCTGAATCTGCATCATTAGGGAAGCTGTTAGACATGCAAATTCTTAGAATCTCCACCAGAGCTCCTGAATCCCACACTCTCAGGTGCACTCCAGTGACCACCACCAGTGAGATACACACTATGGGTCAGGATCTAAAGCCAAGTGCTATGGTGGCTCAAAGAAGCAGCTATAGTGTCTGGACAGGGATGAGGAAAGTCCTAAGAAATGAGCATGCCTTTGTGAGGATTTGGAAAATTAAGTAAATGGATGGAAGTGAGCATATGTTCATAAATAATATTTCAATTCCAATGAAGAATTTTGAAAATTCCTTATGCTGGCAAATTAATTGTTTCTTTTACTTACTTTCCATTACATTTATGGTCCATGAGTCTATGAACATACTTGTTCGGTTTTTGTTTTTCATAACAAGGTTTTTCTGTATAGACCGGGCTGGCCTCAAACTGAGAGATCCTGCTGCCTCTGTCTCCCAAGTGCTAGAATTAAAT
The DNA here is from genome assembly GCF_004785775.1 of Grammomys surdaster. Lineage (NCBI taxonomy): Eukaryota > Metazoa > Chordata > Mammalia > Rodentia > Muridae > Grammomys > Grammomys surdaster. The sequence goes on along the minus strand of NW_021604780.1, from coordinate 658,314 downwards.
GTGTGCGCCATCACACTCCACTAACATACTTGTTTGTAACTAATCAAGATAAGATTTTTCTACTTTGCTTTGTCTTGGTTTTTGTAATCCTGGTTGGCCTGGAATTTTCTATGTAGACCAGGATGGCCTCAGACTCACAGAGATTCTCCTGCCTCTGCCTCCTGAGTGTGGGGATCAAAGATATATGCCCAGCTATTACATAAACTTTTTAAACACTTAGAATAAAATTTGGAAAATTTATCCAGGAAAACTTTGAAGTTATCTGTGGGTTTGTTATCTTACCTCATAATTACTAGTCTTTTTCTTATAGAAGTCATTTACATAATTGATATAGCAGTAGACATGTATTGTACATATAGACTTATGTGGGACTGCATAAGGGTATTCTGGGTCATGGTTGGGCAGTCGCCTAGAACCCCGAGACTCTGCGTGAGAACTGGCAGGAGTTCAATGTGCCCTTAGAACCCAGGGTCCTGAAAAACAGTCTAGTCTCCATAAAACTCAGTCACATAGGCCGGCCATTACAGCCCCTGCCAAAGTGCACAGGTTAGAGGGCATGACTAGAGGCCTCAGGCTCTAGGGATTTACATACTAATGAAAGCCAGAGGGCAGAGCAAATTAAGCATGCCTACCCAGATCCTCCCCCTGTCTCCCTCCCTATATAACTCGGGACTGCCCTGAGTTTCAGGGGGGTACATCCAAATCCATCCACTATCCACTATGACAATAAACCTTTTGGAACCAAGGGCTTCCTCGTGTCATTGGGGCTTGCCGCCACCAAAGCCTCCAGGCCACTGGAACCTTAGACCTCCTCCCACATGTGGGACCTGCCACAGCGTGGAAAGCCTCCGGGCTTCCACCACCGCTGCGGCCTGTAATTTTCCCCACAGACTTATGCTAGCACAAGCATCCTTCAGTTTTGAGCAGTATTTGTATGCCGAGTCCTGCTTGGCCATGTGGAAGGGTTAGTGTGATATGGTTTCCTGCCCCTGGAACAGAGCCAGCAGGGCATGGCCTTCACAGGTGTTGACAACTGCTAAGCATAAGGCTTGTTTGTATATTTCACTTTATGTTCCTCCCTCAAGGAAATGTCCTCTTTGCCAAAGTTAATAATTTCATGATAAGCAGAGACAGCATGTGTCAGGGAGGTGAGGTGTGTCTAAAGTCCTTATAAAAAATGGTAAATGCTATGACCTTCAAGATAGCCCTTGAGACTGTGGGAAAGAGCTCTAAAAACATGAGTTCAAAAATATGTAATTTTTTAACTATGCAAAATATAAGGATGCAATATAAATTATATGAGGGGCTTCAAAAACCTAAAAAACAAGCAAGCAAGCAAGCAAGCAAACAGAGGCAGCTGCACTATGAACCAGCTTTTCAGAAAGATACAAAATCAGGCAGTTTCCTGAGTTCAAGGTCAGCCTGGGACAGAGTGAATTTAGGTCCAGGTGTAGTTAGAATGGTAATCTTAAGATGGGATCCCACCTAGATAGTTTATTATCTGTGCTTACAGAGGCAGGCAGATCTCTGAATTCATTTGCGATGTTTACAAAAACAAAAAATGAAACTGTACTTGCTGTCCTTTTCCTAAGAGTCAAGGGGTTAAGGTCATGGAATGCTGGTTCATGGGATGGTCAAGAGGGAATCTAAAATGAATTGATATGTAAATAAAAGACTGGGCTCTTGGCCTGCATGAGATGAGCTAGCAGAGAGTGAATGATAACAGTTACGTTTTAGAATTTTTTCTAACAGGATTTCTGATCTTGGTTGGAAAATCCACGGAGAGCAAACACAGGTCTTTTAGAATTTTTCATAGGTCTTTTAGAATTTTTTTCTGACCTTGATCAGAAATCCCAATAATTACTTAGAGCGCTAACACAGCTTTTTTTTTTTTTTTTTTTAACAGCTATCCAGAGAGAGCTGCTTGGAGAGCGAACACAGTTCTTTCAGATTATTTTTCTAGAAAATCCAAGAATTTTTTCTAACCTTCTCTGACTTTGGTAGGAAAACTCATGAGCTATTCAGAGAGCTTTTTTTTTTTTTTTTTGTTTTTGTTTTTGTTTTTTGAGACAGGGTTTCTCTGTGTAGTTCTGGCTGTCCTGGAACTCACTCTGTAGACCAGGCTGGCCTCGAACTCAGAAATCTGCTTGCCACTGCCTCCCAAGTGCTGGGATTAAAGGCGTGCGCCGCCGCCGCCACCACCCGGCTTCCAGAGAGCTTTTTAAAATTTTTTCTAGCATGAGAGAACTGTCTCTAGCAGAGAGCTGTCTCGAGCAAAAAGCTATCTCAAGCAGATCATAGAAACCAAGAGCTATCTACAGAGAGCTGTCTAGGAAGCCATCTTGAGCAGACTACCAGGCTGTCAGCTTGCACCCCATCTTTTGACTTTGAGTCATTCTTTTCGCCACTTTCAAACACCCCCTTTCTCAGGAACCCCTCTCCAAGCCAAGGTGGTGCTTGGTATTTGTAGCTATAGTTTTCATTATGTACAGGAGGCTAAACAATAAATTCACCATGGCGTATTTAGCCAGGGTCTTATCATTGACTGCTTCTGTTTCTTACTTCTTCAGGGATAAACATCTTTGTATGTGGGCTGCTTTCCCCTTGTTATGAGTTAAACCTTTAGCATAGTTTTCCAGGAGTGGAATTTCAGGGTCACAGGATACAAACTGGTTTATGGTTCTCAATACATTTTGCCAAATTCCTTCCAAAAGGTTTTGTACCAGTTTATATTGCCACCAGCAATGTCTGAGGCTGCCAGCTCTTCCACACCCTCAGCAGTTTTAGAGATTTTAATTAAAAGTTTTGCCAGTTTAATAAGCATAGATTTTTACCTCGTTTTAATTTGCATTTTTATTACTTTACCTAATATTACGCAGTATGTTTTCCCCATGTAACTTTAAAGTTCTCAATAATCCTTTTATGGCTGCCAAGCCCTTTCAGTATAGGGGTTTGATGAATGACTGTAAGGACAGAGCTGTCCACTGTAGAGACTACCACAAGGAGGTTGTGCAACAGACTCGGGGGGGCTCACTCTTTTAGGCACAGACTTCTTGTTTTTAGCTTCCTAGCTCACTCCTCCCCTCGCTCCTCCCCATCTGTTCCTCCCCCACCCCCACCCCTGCGGTAAACAGCACTATCAAGTACCTGATTCAAGACAAACTCCCGAACCGGGATTGCTGTTGATACCTCTCTGCCCTTTACCACCTATGTCTAATCTGTAGCCAAGGTCTCTCAAATTTTTCCTGAAATTCCTCTGCTTTTCTACTACCCAAGTACAAGCCACATCCTGTCCTGGAGGTCAATAGCCGAGCCTCCTTTTGGATCTGGTTTACTTCTAAATCATGCTTCACGTTGCTGGCTGACCTACCGATTTAAGGTCTAAATATAAATCAACTTTTTGTTCTTTTGTTTGTTTGTTTTTTACAAAAGTAAAAAGATTTATTGAATACCTTCTTTTTTTTATTGGATATTTTATTTATTTACATTTCAAATGCCATCCCCTTTCCCCATTTCCCTTCCCTAGAATCTCCCATCCCGTCCCCCTCCTCCTTTTTGCTTTTATTCCATTTTAATTACATGCAAGTATTAAGATCAGTTCTAGGTTGAGAAACTAGCAATACAATAGGTGCAAATAGTCAAGGAACAAGCAAGACAATAAACACTGATAGTCAAAGAACAAGCAAGGCGATAAGAAAAGTTCTGTGAATATTCCTGTGATCACTATTTCTAAGGACTTATCAGGATGGCCACAATATCTGAGCCTACTTCTCTGTCCTAGCCCAAAGTCATGTTCATGTCTGAAGCCTACTTCCTATTCTAGCCTAAGATTTAGATTCCTGACTGAAGTTACTTCTTGTTTTAGCCTAATGTCAGATTCCTGCCTGAAGCCTATTTTCCTTGTCCTTGGCCAATGTCATATTCCTGCCAAGAAGCCCATTTCTTTGTCCTTGGCCCATGTCAGATTCTTGCCAAGCAGTCCCAAAAGCTCTCTGGTTCTCCCCCTTTTTTGTTTCATTAACAAGACTGAGCATGTCTTAGGTCGTTCTGACAAGAATCCCTTCCTTACCTGGCATGGAATATGCATTATCAAAGGCAATGCTCTTCTGTCTTAGGTTGGTAAGGCTCTGGACAGAATCCTATCTGTCCTTGGCTTGTCAACCTGTTAATTAAATAATTCTATCTGTGGCTCTATTTTCAGTTTTAAGCCATGTACTTTGGCTGCCAACATGTTGATGTTGTTAAAGACAAGCTTTAACACGATGGGCAGAAATAAAAGTATTCCCAGGACAAAAGGGCTAGCAAGATCAAGCTATATATGTCATTCTTGAAGCTTGACCAAAACAGAAATACTGACCTCAGGCCATGGGTAATTTTATCAGCAGTATCTGCCTCATCAACGCTCAGCAAAGCAGCATTCTTTAAATTCATAAGCTCACTATGTAAAGTTAAAACATCCAGAGAGGTGTTAGACTTATGCCAAATACACTGCAAGTGTCTTTAAACTTTTTCCTAATTATAACCTGCTGTTCTCTTAAAGATTTATTTATTATTTTTATAGTGTATTTGGCCTGCATTTATGTCTGTGAATGTGTACTTGCTTGGTGCCCACAGAGGCCAGAAGAAGGTGTCAGATCCCCCTGAGACTGGAGTTACAGGTTTTGTGCCACCATGTGGGTGCTGGGCATCCAACCTGGGTCCTCTGGAAGAAAGGTCGGTGCTCTTAACCATTAAGCCATCCTCCAGCCTGCTCTTCCTGGCTCCTATCTGAATGGCACAGTGCCAGGAGGCTTGTCCCAAAACTTTGAACTTCATAGCCACATTTTCAAAATTGTTGACTGAGACTAAGGTTAACTGATGGGAAGTAGTATCTGCTTATATGAGTGACCTCACTAACATGCCCTGTGCTATTTTGCTTAGCTCTGGCTTGGCTTCTGAAGTATTTATTGGTACATGATGGGTGGGCAAGTATGAAAATAGGAAGCAGCATTTAGAGACTGACACAGCAACTGGATAGAATAGTTTTCTGCTTAGGATCTAATAAATAACTGGGTTTTATTTTGGGTCTTAATTTTTCATATCTGCTTTTGAATGTCACAGAATAATTAAGGGGCTTGAAATCGATGGGTAGCTGTGCTTGTGGAAGCAAGAGGACAGCATCAGGTAGTGTTCCTCTTTTGGCACTGTCTACAAGTAATCTAGGCTGGTGAGCCACACAAGTCTGCCTATCTCTGCTTCCCCAGCTCTGGAGTTACAAATGTGTGCCTCCACACCTATTGTTTTTACTTTATGTAGGTGCTGGGGATTGAATTCATGTCCTCATGCTTAAAGGCAAACACTTTTTACCAACTAAGCTATTGCTTTGGTCTCAGTTTTTTCAATGGAGAGAAATGTCAAACATTGATTTTGTTGTTGTTGTTATTGGTTTGGTTTTGGGTTTTGAAGACAGGGTTTCTCTGTGTAGTCCTGGCTGTTCTGGAACTCTCTAGGTAGATCAGGCTTGAGTTCACAGATCCTCCCACCTCTGCCTCCTAAGTTCTGGAATTAAAGGCATGAACCACTGCTGCCCTGTACATTGAATTATTTTTGACGAATTTGGTGTTTCACCCCTGACTGGCTGTGTGACTAAGGATGGATTTTTTTGTTTGTTTGTTTGGACCCTGTGCTTTGTACTGAGGTCCAGAATTGTGCTTCCAGACTCCATAAAGTGCCATGGGTACAGAGCAGAATCTAGTGGGACTTCCAGGAGTTTCCCACCACCAGCCAGATGAGCTCTTCTTTTGTGTTTAGAAATGGGCCTGTATAGGATTTTACTAGAAGAAAGATTTCACTATTATCAAACGACTGGGGAAACTTAGGCTTCCTTCCCTCCCTCCCCTTTAAAAAAAATTAAATATATAAAATTCATACATATATGCAATGTATCTTGATTTTGCCCACCCCTCCAACTCCTCCCTCCACTCTGCTCGGACCTACCACCCTACAGGTGCCTTGTCTCTCTCACCTTGATTTCCTTCTCCTCCCCTCCTCTTCCAGTTAGTGCTCTCTGTGCAAGCATGGGCCACCAGTGACAACATCTTCAAAGGAAAATGACTTAATGACTTCCCCACCTCCCAGCAGCATTTCTCTGCTAACTCTGTCTAGCATTGTGTTATGTAATAGCAGATACCTGACTCAGGCATAAAGTCAGGGCTGGGGTTGGATAACTGAATGTGTAGAAGACAAGCATGCTACATGAATGGCTACAAGCCTAATAGGAAGCAGGTAGACTGTGGTCTATTAGGAAGGGCCCTGCTTTAGGGCTTCTGCCTGCTGCCACCATGTGCATGTGAGCCTATTCATCGGTATATATAGTCTAGAAGCTAAACATGCCTCAGGATTCTGTGGTTCTGAAACTTTTGGAATTTTTTTAAAATTCTGAATGAGTAGGATATGTGAAGTATCAGGCTAGTGGATCAGCCGCCTCCACAGTCGCTTAGAGCTGTGTCTGGCACATGGTGAACAGTGTACGGACGTGAGCTGTCATCGTCACCTAATAACGGTGTAGCCTACTTGGATCTGTCAGTAATTGCAATGGAGCTGTAACGTAATTATACAATTTTGTGCCATTCAGATTTAATCCCTCTAAAAGCCATACCATAAAACTGGAACATTTGTGAGAATTATTGACAGCAGAAAAAAGATAAATAAATCTCAGATGAATTTGGGTCAAGTCCAAGGTGGTCCTGTATTCCTCTCTCAAGCCTGCCAAGTATGTGGGTGGCCAGCACCAGAAGATATCTGGATGCATTGTTTCACTTTGTGTCCCCAAAACAGGCCTATTCCAGTGGTTTGCAACACAGTTACAAACAGGTGTCTAGATCTGAGGCTTCTTTGTGATTCACATGACTGCTGTAGCTTTATGGCCTATTGGCTGTTGGTGGGCCAACTACCTTTGATAGAAAAAAGATTTCTCATAGTCACAAAAATGAGTAGAGGGTAAAGAGGGGGTTGAGGGAAAAGAATCTTAAGACCTTGTTCTTTTGTGCTGTTGGGAAGCAAACCCAGGGCCTTCAGTATGCTAGATACACGCACTACAGTTGAGCTGCTGCTGAAGTCCCGAAGAGGAACTTAAAGCAGATGGAAAAAGAAAAGATGGCTAAGAGAGATAATCATGAAGAGGAAGGGCCGATCAATAGTGATCATAGAATAATGATCCTCGAGATCCCACAGATCCCTTTGAAACTTGCTCTCGGGGTGGAGAGATGGCTCAGGGTTGCTGTTTTCTGCAGAGGAATGGAGCTTGCTTTCTAGCTGGGCAGCTCGCAGGCTTGCATTTGCTCCAGCTTTGGGGGAATCTGATTCTTTTGGTTTGGCACATGTTATATAGTCCAGGCCTGGAACTCACAGAGACCTGCCTTCCTCTGCCTCATCAGTATTAGGATTCAAGATGTGTGCCATCATGCACATATACGTATATATTTAAGATTTTTATTTTATTTTCAATTATGTGTATGTGTAGGCATGGGAAACAATATGTGCATATAAGTGCAGGTGTTTACAGAGGCCAGAGGTGCCAGAGTCCCTGGAGCTGGAGTTATGAGTGGCTGTAAACTACCCAGCTTGGATCTTCTGGAAAAGCAGTAGTGCACTTGAGAGCCAAGCCATCTCTACTGCCCCTATACTGTTTCTTATAGTTCTTAGAACAGACAGCTGTACAAATGATTGACAGATGCATTTGGATTAACCCTCTTCCTACCCTCCTCTCTTTTTTGAGATAAGCTTTCTCCACATAGTCCTGGCTGTTCTGGAACTCATTTGTAGACAGGCTGGCCTTGAACTCACAGAGATATTCCTGCCTCTGCCTCTGCCTCTTGAGTGCTGGGATTAAAAGGGTACACACACTCACACATGGCCCCTAGATTATTTCTTATTAATGGTGTGTGTGTGCGTGTGTGTGCGTGTGTGTGCATGTGTGTGTGTGTATCATAAGATAACTTTCAGGAATGGGAGAAATAGGGTCTCTCCTTTGACTTTGTGTGTTCCAGAGATTGACTTTAGGCCCTTAATTAACTAAAAATAAATTTTTAATTATTTGAAATTTCATACAATGTGTTTTGGCCATATTCACTCCCAACTCTTTCTCTAACTTTTCCCAAATCTACCCCTATATTCCTTACCCACCAACTTTGTGCCCTCTTCCTTCCTTCCTTCCTTCCTTCCTTCCTTCCTTCCTTCCTTCCTTCCTTCCCCCCTCTCTCTCTCTCTCTTCTTCCTTTCTTTCTTTCTCTCTCTCTCTCTCTCTCTCTCTCTCTCTCTCTCTTTCTTTCTTTCTTTCAAGTAACCCATTGTGCTGTCTATAAATGCCTTCAACCATCCACTGGAGCAAGGTCAATCTATGAGGAGCAACACCCTTAAAGAAAACTAACTCCCACCAGAAGCCAGCAACTGTCCACAGCTCCTCAATTAGAGGTGGGAGCTCAGGAACTCTTTCTCTTCCGAGCTAGAATGATTACTAGCTTGATCGCATGTGGCATGTAGCTGCTGTAAATTCATTAGTGCAGGAACCTAAATTAACTCTGAAGACAAGGCAACAATGGTGTGTCTTTGTTCTACAAAACCTCCCTAGATGGTAATTCTGTGGCCTTCTGGGTAGTTTAGAATGCCACTTCTGCTCTTGGGCCAGAGATCCCATTCTGTAGAGTAGCTATCTGAGACTTGAGGTTTCAGCTCTTGGCTTTACAAGCTGCTGTCAGGGGCAGCCCTGCTTATACACTGAAGGTCTAAAATCAGCCATATGCCTAAAATCAGCAATAGGCCTGACATACATGCCTGATCACCAAGCCTTGGGTCTCTGTGGAAAAACACTGATACAGATGGCTAGAAGTTATTGTAAACAAGCAGCTTTGGTGGAAGGCTGCCAAGCCTGGCTAGTCATAGACCTTGTAGATAGGTAACCTTGGTGGATAGTACCAACTTAGATAAAGACAAGTGAATCATAGGCGGAGTCATAGTGGTCTGTCCTCTGAACCTTCACCTAGCTGACGCTCTGTTCTGGAAGATATCTGTACTCCCCCTGAACACCCACACTCCTGTGTCATCCCCTTCCCCACATCCTGCCCTTTTGTGTATATAACCTGTGTGTGCAAAAGTAAAAATGGCGATCTGATCAGATTATAGACAGGTCATCATTTCTTTCGTCTTTGCCTGCTTCCCCCCCAACCCTCGCTCTCTTTCAGGTGACCTCCAGGACCTCTGTTTAATGTCCTGCAGGACAGGAAAAGCTGCTGCTTGGAGTGACCTTTAAGCTTGGGAAGTTATCTAACAAGGCCTTAATTTTAAACATTTTATTGATTATTTGAATGTGTGAATGAAGGGACAGGCAGATGTGCCACAACATGTGCAGAGGTCAGAGGACAACATTGCAGAGATGATTCTCTCCTTCCACCTTTACCGATCAATCTCAGGCCACCAGGCTTATATAGTAGGTATCTTTACTTGATAAGCCATATTGCCGATCTAAATAAAAACAATTTTAAGCCAGGCATGGTGGTCCAAGCCTTTAATCCCATAGCTTGAGATGCAGGGGCAGGTGGATCTCTGAGTTCAAGATCAACTTGATGTACATATAGCAAGTTTCAGGAAAGCTATGGCTGCATAGTGAGACCCTGATTCAAAAAATGTAAAAGCAGCAGCAGCAGCAGCAACACACATAATTTTAGATTCTTAATTGACAAGTAATAGTTATGTTTATAATGTGTATATGTACAGTGTGTGTGTGTGTGTCGTGAAGGCCAGAGAACAACTTGTGAGAATCCATTGTCTGTTCTTTTTTTTCACTCTGTGGGTTCTGGGAATTGAACTCAGGTTGTCAGGCTTGGTCGTTAAATACTTTAACCTCCTGAGCCATCTCACAAGCCCTCATTTTTTTAGAGACAAAAATGTCTCGCTGAACTTAGAGCTGACCTGAGCGGTAAAAAATCCTGTCCTTGCTTCTTCATTGCTGGGATTATCATGGACCACCATACACACCTGGCTTCCTAAGTGGATGCTGGGATCTGAACTAAAGTCCTCTTGCTTGTGTAGCAAGCATTTCCTTGACTGAGCTATCTCTGTAGCCTCAATGTTTTAATATATACATTCATTGTGGAACAATGTAAACAACACAATTAACATACTTGACATCTTGTAGGGGGTGGCTCTGTTGCGTTGATGGGAACTCTGCATGTGAACGCTGATGATCCTGTTCCCCAATTGGTTCTTGATCGATCAATAAAGATGGTAGCGGCCAATGGCTGGGCAGAAGAGGTGGGACTTCCAGTTTTCCCATAGGCTAGCAGGCACAAGGGAGGAGGAAAGATTCACCGTGCTTCAGAGGAAGAAAGAGACACCAGACATGTGAGATCTAGAGTGGTGTGGCCATGGGCCACTTCCCTGACTGGGCCTGGGGTAGCAGGCAGGATTAGAAACATAATTAAGCTGAGGGCAGATTTAGAGGTATTGAGCTGAGAATGGAAAGAAGGGTGTGATAGCTGAGGAAGGCTTAGAAGAGCCCAGCCATTGAGCTAAATCATATCAAAAATAAGCTAATGTGTGTGTTTCTTTCATCCGCAGATCCCAGGGAACCTGGGCGGGGCTGGTGGTGAGGTCTGCCTGGAGCCTAATGTGTGGCGGTAGGAACTACACGCCACATCATCTCATATTTTTGTGTGTGTTGTGAGAATATTTGATTTTTCTCTTACCAACTTTGAAATGTACTTAACAGTAGGCTCAGTATGGTAGTGTACATTTTTAATCTCTCCAGAGGCAGAAGCAGGCAAATATCTGTGAGTTTTAAGGCCGGTCTGATCTACAGAGCAAGTTCCAGGACAGCTAGGACTACATAAAGAAACCTTGTCTTAAAAAACCAAACCGAACCGAACCGAACCGAACCGGTATATACTTACTAGGACTGGAGAGACCGCTCAGTCCTCTTAAGTTTATGAGTACTTCTTGCTCTTCCAGAGGATCCATGTTCAATTTCTATCACCCACATTGGGTGGCTCACAATCGTAACTCCAGCTCCACGGAAAACCTGGTGCTTCTGTCTTCTACAGGCACCTGTGCTCATATGTATACACACACACACACACACACACACACACACACACATAAAATAAAAATAATATGCATTACAACTTTGCAGCCTCCCCTTTCTGTGAAATAGGTCTCAAAAGTGAATTGCCCCTATGTCAGAAATGGACACTTTGATCTTCGACTCCCTCCCTCCTCTTACTCTGCCCCCCTCTAGCCTTTGGTCATTACTACATTCTTGCTTCTATGGGTTTAGCTTTTTGAGATTATAAAGTAAGTGAGATCATTGTCTTCCTGTAACTGTTTTTTTTTTTTTTTTCAGGGACCATTCTACAGTTAGATATCACCATCTTGAATATCAGATAGGAATTCTGAGTAGAGAGAGGAGGGGTAGATTTCCTTCCCCCATCCCCAGGAGGAACTGGGACAGCTCCTGGCTGACCCCATGGGGAGCCTGACAGCTGGAGAATAGGCCTTCTCTCTATTTGGGCTTTATTCAGTACTCAGGTCCTTTTAGGGGAGCCCCTTGGGGCCTGGGTGGGCAGCTGCTTTGCTTTGGTGCCACTTTCTGGGCAAAAGATTCAGTGTTTGGATTTTTATTAGCCAATAAAGTTAAGGGGAAATGCTGGGGGGGAAAAATCCCAGCACACTGTTGTTACTCTTATGAATGAGTAACACAGCTTGCAACTAGACTATTAATGTCTAAATGGGTTTTCTGTGCTCCAAGCCAAACACATTTCATAAAGTTACACAGAGATGGACCACATCCCAGTTAATAAAAACAGTCGTGTGCAGAGAATGCCTGGGCCAACCAGAGGGGTGCTGGCTCCCGGAAGGTTGCTACAGTTACTGTTCCAACTGTGATTTGATTTGACTTTTCAGAAACAAAAGATTTCATTAAATACTTGAACTTAAACATTATTACCTAATTCTAACTCCAAAAGTATATTTATTGTGCAAGTTATTGGAAATACATAGATAGGTTTTTTGGTTTTTGTTTTTAATGAATTACTTTGACTAACGCTCTCCCAAGCAGACCTCTAATTCTCTATGAACAGAGGATGATTTTGAACGTCTAATCTTCCTACCTCTACTTATCAAGTTCTGGGGTCACAAGAGGTGCTATTCCGATTGAGGGAGCAGGAAGATACTAAGAGCAAGAATTTTATTAATCAGCCTAGTAGTTTGTAATGGAACATGCCAACATGCCCAGTTTTTGTGGTACCTGGATCAAACCCAGGGCATTGCGGATTCAGCAAGTACCCTCCCAAATGAGCAACAGCCCACCCCAATTTTCAATTTCATAAAATCAACCACAACCACTTATTTGTAAATAGAGATATTTCTTTTCTTCCTTTTTTCCCCCACTCCTTTTTTGAGGCAGGGCCTCACTATGTAGCTTTAGCTTGTCTAGAACTCTTTTTGTAGACATGGCTGGCTTTGAACTCAGAGATCCACCTGCCTCTGCCTCCTGAGTGCTGAGATTAAAGGTGTGTCACCACCCGGTCAATTTCTGTATATAAATTGTAAATTTTGGAACTGAGGTAGAAAGATCCCTTGAGGCCAGCAATTCAAGAGCACCCTAGACAGCATAACATGACTCTATCTCAAAAATAAATAAAATCAAGAAACAAATAAGTAACCAGTGGAGCCGAGGCCGCATCTTCATCCAGCTTGGGACCAGTGACTAAGTTTTTCCTTCTTAGTTTTGCCTTTTGCAAAAGGCAAAATAATAGGAATGTCTGCCTAATGCTGCTTGCTCATTGTATTCTAAAAGCCGATCATTTACTTCCTGGTTTCACAGATCCCCCTATGGAAAAAGATTTTTGTCCAGGATATACTGTGTCCCAAGTCTCAGCCATCCTCATTTAGAGGATGAAGTTGAAAACTTTCTGAGTTGATATTTACATGAGATTTTGAACTTGCAGTGGATATTGAAGTAGCTTAAAAGACCTTGGGATAGGGTGAATGTGTTCTGAGGGCAGGGGATCGTGGGAATTCTGCCTTTGTTTGGTTTGGTTTGGTTTGGTTTTTTTGAGACAGATTTTCTTTGCGTAGCCGTGGCTGTCCTAGAACTCACTGTATAGACCAGGGTGGCCTGGAACTAAGGGATCCCCTTGTCTCTGCCTCCTTGATGCTAATTAGTATTAAAGGCATGTGCCACCACTGCCCTGTTTCTCTCTCTTCTAAATTATTCAATTCCAATTATTCATCTTGGGACTGGGAAATGACCACAGGATGAGTCTGGGGACCTACTGGACCTACTGTGAGTTGGGTTTCAGCCAAAACTCCATTAATCACTTGACCTCAATAATTTGCAACCTCATATTTTAGCTGGAGGGCTACAATGCATCTTGGGGATCTCTCAGAATCAGTGTCAATTCTGAACCAGTATCCAATAGACCCAAGACTATCTAACTGTTTCCTTTCCCCCAGCATACAGTCACCCTTGTAAAAGGCTGTAGGCCCCTCTGGGGAAGGACTGGAGAAAGGCTAACAGCAAAAACTCTCAGGCATTTATCAAAGTCCTTCCTCAGGAGGACTTGTCATTCCCTTAATTCAAGGGGTTCTGGGTCTGAAAACTGGCTCAAGTCTGGGAATTGATTCCTTTTGCAAGAATCCAATATAGCTTTTTATTTAATTTACCTGAGAACGTTCCTTATGCAGATTAAACAAGACTGCAGTAGGCTTCTTATCTATTTCATGCCTAGAAACATCATATCAGCTGGTACCAAAGGGCTATATGACTCATGCCACCATAAAAATCACTTTGCCTGTGCTGACCATTACAGGTCAGGCCATTTTGAACATTGCTTGTCTATGTTTCCCATTATAATAGCTATGATCACCTTGTCTCTGGCGATTCAGTGCTGCCACCTGGCCACTGCTACCTTGGGACTCAATTAAACCCATTGTGTCTAATTCATCTAACTGAACAGCAGCGTCTCCAGCCCTGAGGTCTAGCTCAAGGAAAAGGGCAAGAACAAAACTCTTCAGGTGTGCTGGTGCCCCTCTCACCAGTTTGTGTCTTACAGGATTGGTGAAGAGCATGTCTTCTGGGCCTTCCCCTTGTGGAGGATTAGGTTTTACAAAACAGGCCCACTCTACCATTGCAATTTCCCTGAGCCTCAAAAATCCCTCCAGCAACACTAAGACAAAAGATACTAGGCATCTTTTTAATAGATCATCTTTTGATAAATGTTTTAGCCAACCATTCAAACAAACTTTTCATCACCCCTCCCCCCTCTCTCTCACTGTGCAAGCTTCCGTGTTAAACCTAGAATCTCCACTGAGTGGGCCCTGTCAATCAAGTCAGCCTGCTCCAGCTTTCTGTTCCTCCCACTGGTATCTCACACCCTGAAAATCCATTCCCACACATCGTCCCCAGACTTCGGCTCAAATGAATTATAGCAAACTCATTATGCTTTTTAGTGGTGTGGTGTGCCTCCTCATGAACCACACTTTCTATCTCTGCTCTAAGAGCCTGTTTAGCCTTATAGGTCTGGCGGTAACTATTGTTGGACCCTTAGGGACATTGTTATTGTCTTACCTGGCATCTCCTTGAGATGGAGAGGCCACTTCCTCAGTCAAGATAAACCCCTGAGAACCCAAGGGTTCAAAGCTCTCAGCCTTATTAGGGTCCTCCCACACACCTCCATCCTAAGTTATAGGATGCTCAATTGATACCCTTACTTTAACCACTGACACCCTGAGGCTGGGACTTGAAGTTTTGCTGCAATTCAGCCAACCTCATAATGAAGACTTCTGTTTGATTTTCTGCAACTTGAGTTTTGTGGCTGTTGGAGAGGAGACTGTCTTCCAGGGCATACTCAGAAACCTTTAGAATGTTTGTGTACTTCTGGAGCTGGTCAGTTTTATCACTGAAGTCATACTGTCCTTCTCTGTGTTATGAGATACTAGAAGTTGTTTAGTTTTCTCGTGGAGCTCATTCTTTTCCTTTGTCAGTTTATCCAGAGATGCTAGGAGCAGCCAACCAGCAGCATCATTTTCCTTATATTTCTACAAACTGTCAAAAGTTTGATATACAGAATCACAAAATCCCTTTCCTCTCATAACTGGTGAATCAGGGTAATCAAATGCACTGATTTGATAAATTTGTAAAATAGTTCATACTATGGGCTTACACTACTCTCTAAGCTTGTAGGAGAGGCTTTAATAATTGTAGGTGTCAGCAGATTGGCAAACCTACTTCAGATACTTAAATACTGAAGTATACTCAGATACTTCAGATACTTAAAAAAAAAAAAAAGAAAACTCATCCTATACTTCTGTTATTCCTGCACTACTCCCATTACCAAAATATCCATTAGTCAGGGTTTTCTAGAGGAACAGACTGATAGACAAGTAAATATACATAAATATCTACCTAGATACATAAAGGGGATTTATTAAAGTGGCTTATAGGCTGTGGTCCAATTAGTCTAACAATGACTGTCTACCATGGAGAGTCCATTGTTGTTTAAGAATACAATAGTTGTTCAGTGCACAGAATCACTTCATTATTAATAGGTCTTTTGACTAGGAGACATGTCTACTCCTGACAGTACTCCCTTCACAGTTCAAAGAAGACACTGAGCATCACAACCTCCATATAGAGTTGCTCCAGTTGTGGCAAGGTAGCCACTGGGCAAGAATTCATCTGCAGACAAAGTAATACTATCCAGGAAAGGACACATGATGCAGGATAGTTGCCAGCTTAGCCCTGCCAATACAGAGTAAGCTAGTCCTTCATAGTTCCTGCTTCACTTAAGGTCTGTCAGACAGTTCTGGGCCAGAAGGCTGAAGACAGATGATCCAACGTTATAGGAATATTGAGGACTGTCCAGGCTGTCAGCTGTCTCTACAGATTATTTAAGTTTTAAAAATCTATGCTTTTATGCTTTCTATATATTTAGGTAACGCTTAATTTGTTCTAGGATCTCAGAAGGGGTTGAAGACTAGTTATAGTCTCATAATCAAACTTGAGTTGCTTAGGATTGAGGACGATGATCTAGATTTAAACGGAAGTTTTCAGATGGCAATACAGATTACAATCTTAATTCAAGTATAGAATTATAAACTATTAAAGTTAGGATCAGTGTTAGAGTAATGTGCCTAAATTGACAAATCGATGGACTGGACATCAATGGTGTGTATCGTACCTTATTGTTTATATAATTACTATATCTGTGTTCAATGTACGTCTGAAAGAAAAGGCCTTCTCAATGGACAAAAAGAGTGAAATGTGCATTTGATCCAGAGCTTGTGTTGTGTCAATTGAGTCCCCAAAATTGCATGAAAATCCACACGTAAAGCACTGAGGGTCCCTGCCCCCAGTTGGTTTTGATTGGTAAATAAAGTTGCCAACTGCCAATGGCTGGGCAGGGAGACAGAGGGGGACTTTTAAGATTCCTGGACAAGGGATGAGGGAAGAGGAAGGAGCTAGCTGGGGAGGAAGAAGAAGACACCAGGGCTGAGAGGTGCAGAAAAAAGAGCATAGAAATCATGTAAGAGGAAGGGACCGTGGCCCAGGAGGGCTGCAGGTCTGGGTCTGGGGCAGCCAAGATAAAATATAGGATTTAGTGAGTGGTAAACTGAGGTTATCAAAAAGTACATCAACCACGTGGAGGTTAGGAAGTGGCCCAGCCATTGAGCTGTTTAAGGCATATTAAAATATAAGGCTGCATGTGTGTCTTTCATTCAGGAACTCAGAACATTAGGGCGAGTAATGAGGAATACTGCCGCCACTGGGGTCGATTAGAATGGCGACTATTTGGGTTCTACTACACACAGGGCTGGATGTCTTAATTGGTCTTCGACTTATACTGGAATCCCAAAGAAGTAGGCTTGAAAGCCGATGAAGGAATGGACTTGTCATTGAGTGCAAGGGCAAGCAGGCAAAGAGACAAGCTTCCTTCTTCCATGTCCTTTATCTAGGCTGCCACCAGGAAGTGTGACCCAGGTTAAAGTTGGATCTTCCCACCTCAAAAGATCCAGATTAAAGGAAGGTCTTCCCATTTTAAATGATTTAATTATGAAATAATCCCAGGCCAGTGATGGTGGAGCACTGCTTTAATCTCAGCACTTGTGAGGCAGAAGCAGGCAGATAGATCTCTGTGAGTTAGAGGCCAGCCTGTCTACAGGGCAAATTCCAGAACAGCTACACAGAGAAACTCTGCCCCCTCCCTCAAAAAACCCAAATCAAAACCAAAAAGAGAAAAAGAAAGAAAGAAAATAATCTTTCATTGGTCTACCTAGCCCTTGGATTTTAGTTAATTACAGGTGTATTCAAGTTGACAACCAAAAATAGCCATTACATGTATGAATCTTGGGAATCCAGTATCCCAAACAGAATTTTCCTCCAAATACACATTCTTTCTGGAAGCTCAGAATGTGATTTTACTTGGGGGTAGGTGAGGTTAAAGCACAGGTGAGGTCCTAGTGGAGTATGGTAGGCCCTTAGTCCAATGTACCTCATCTTTTAGGAAAAGAAGAAACACAGAAAAGCAGAGGGCGCTGGTGAGCCAAGCATGGATCAGAGTGATGTATCTGTGTACCAGGCAATACTCAAAGCTAACAGACCCTATGGTCTGCATATACCTTGGCTTTAGATTTCCAACCTTGAGTGTGAGACAGTGCATTTCTGTTGTTTTATGTCATGCAGACTGTACAGCTTCTCTAAAAAATGAACACAACATTTATATTGATAAGCTATTTCTCTGCCAGAGAAATGAGCAAATTCAAACCAGATTAGCTTATATTAAATGCAAGTTTATTTGGAAGCTGCTGTCGGGAAGTGGAGTTCACTGATCCCAAGGAAAGAGGCCAGGGAAGTTGCCATGGGAAGGAGGAGAGAGGAGAGGGGAGAAGAGAAAAAAAGAAAGAAAAAGGGGGGGCATGTGCACAGAGAAAGAAGGAGAGAGAGAGGGAGAGAGCAAAATGTCTGGAATATATAGGGAAGAGCCTTTGAGAGAAGGGCAGCCCAGCCCCTGGGCTGAAAGTTCAGGTTGGGGTCAGGATATACCAGGTAGGGACTGATGGATGCTGGGTGTGATGGTTTGAATGCTTGGCCCAGGGAGTGGTCCTATTCGGAGGTGTGGCCTTGTTGGAGTGGATGTGGTCTTGTTGGAGTAGGTGTGTCACTGTGGGTATGGGCTTTATTACTCTTGTCCTAGCTGCCTGGAAGCCAGTATTTTGCTAGCAGCCTTCAGATGAAAATGTAGAACTCTCAGCTCCTCCTGTACCTTGCCTGCCTGGATGCTGCCATGTTCTCTGTTCTCTCCTTGATGATAATGGACTGAACCTCTGAACCTGTAAGCCAGCCCCAAATAAATGTTGTCCTTATAAGAGTTGCCTTGGCCATGGTGTCTGTTCACAGCAGTAAAACCCTAACTAAGATGCTAGGAAAACCTGGAGGCCAGGTCTGCTTTGATATGTAAAGTATGCACCTCTATCCTTTGTCCCAAGACCCAAAACCAAATATCTATGTGCTAGTGGATTGAAATGTTCTATACACTAAAAAGCACAGACACTGAAATACATAGATAAAAGGCCAACATTAAAAACCTTTTAAAATATTTTATTTTTACTCTTTATTTGCACATGCGTGCGCACGCACACGCATTATGTTAAGTGTGGTCTGGTGTGTGCAGATGCCTGAGGAGGCCAGGAGAGGGCATTAGATCCCTTGGAGGTGGAATTACAGGATTGTAATCTGCCAGATGTGGACACTGGGCTGTGTCTTTGCAAGAGCAGTGTACGCTCTTAACTGCTAAGTCATTTCCCCAGCCCCTAATAAATTAATCTTACTTTTTATTAATTTATTAAAATTGCTTACTTATATAAGAAAAGTCTTGAGAAGTATAATGTTGTGTACCTTGTTTGCTTGTTTGTATGTTTTTGAGACAGAGCCTGGCTATGTAGTTCAGGCTGGCCTGAACAATTCACTCCGTAGCCCAGGCTGGTCTGGAAGTCAGGGTAAGTGTCTGAGTTAGGGTTTCCATTGCTGTGAAGAGACACCATGACCAAGGACTACATGTAGTCAGGGCTGGTGCACAGACTCAGAGGTTCAGTTCATTATCATCATGGCAGAAACCTTGGCATTATCCAGGCAGGCATGGTGTTGGAGGAGCTGTGAATTCTCCATCTTGATCCAAAAGCACTCAGGAGAGACTGACTTTCAGGAAGCTAGGAGGAAGTTTTCAAAGCCCACCCTCATAATGACACACTTCCTCCAACAAGGCCACCCCTCCTCCAACAAGGCCACGCCTCCTCCAACAAGGTCATTCCTCCTAAAAGTGCCACTCCCTGGGCCAAACCTATTCAAACCACCACAGTGAACCTCCTACCTTAGCCTCCCTTGTACTGTTATCACGCGTTCGTGAGTGCGTGTGCATTCACATGTGTGTCACCATTGTGTGTGTGTGTACATGACCATTATGCACCATTTTAAAATAAACTTTTTATTCTGGAATAACTTCACATTTATAGAAAAGCTGCAAAGATAGTACAGAGAGCTCTCTAGAGCCCTCCCTGCTGTGGGTGGGGCAGATGGCGCCTCCCAAGACACACAGACAGCTGTGATTCTGAGGGGAGAGCCCTGGCTCACTTTCCACTTAGAAGGCGGAATGTCAGACTGATGATCTCTTGCAGACATCTTTCCGCCTCAGTTTCTCATTTGAAAACAGGAACAAAATCATTGTGAAGATTAAGTCCTTGCCCTGTCCTGTGCGAGTTAACTGGCCCTGAGAGGACATTCAACTCTTAGAACACAGGCTCCTCATCAGTGAAGAGAGCAATTCCTTCCCTCTGAGGTTTGCGGGGAAAGGGGAGTTGCTCAGAGCTTGGCTTCTGCATTTTCTGCTTCTCTGTTATTTACCTCTCAACCATGTTCCCTTATGCTAAGTTTTATTTGAGGTGTGCAAACGGTAGGTCAAATATCTGCATGGTATGTGCAAACGCTACGTGAGAACACGCTCACAGCTCCTGGCCCTGTGGGGCTGGGGAGATGGGGGAGCAAGGAGAGGGGAGAGGAAGAAGGAAAAGAGGAAGAGAGAAAAGGGAAGGGTGGGGAGAAGGAGGAGGGGTAAGAAAGCAGTGATTGGTGACCCTTAAGTGCCTCCAACCTTTGAGATTCTCAGCATTAAGAGAAATAGAATGTAAGCTGAATACTTTTCTGCTAGGAGTAGTCACTCACTGTTTCTGGAAATTTCCAGGAGGCGGCTTCTCCAGTACATATGTCTGAGAAGAGCCGATTTGTTCTAAAACGAGCCAGTGTGTGGGTTGCTGCGCACCGCTGCTCTCAGCGCTCTCCCCTCGCCCCCACTTCTCCCAGCACCCTCTCTGCTTCAGTTTAGGAACTATGCCACCACTGTTCCTTTCCCCAGGCTTCCTGGGACCTTTTCTTCTCCCGTTCTGTGATGGCAAAGACCCTGGGGCACCTGTTTTAGAGCTGGGTTTCTCAGTCTTGTCTACATTTTACTTTAGACTCTCTTGGGAGAGAGTTGAAACCCTTGGAAGTTCTGATTGCTTTGAGACAGGCTATCACTGTGTATCCCAGGCTGGCCTTGAACTCACCTCAGTCTTTTTTCAGACTCCTTGGTGCTGGGATTACAGGCACTGTACTACCAAATCCAGCTAGCATGATTTAATTGGCCCAGAGAAGACCAAAGCTTTTTTAAAAAGAGCTTTCCTGGTGATTCGAAAACCCAACCAGGATTAAGAACTACAGCTCCCAACCAGAGGATTCCAGATCACTTCAGACAGAAGGCAGAGAGTACCACCGTTTCCCCCAGCAGTACAGACATTTCTTGGACGAGTGAGCAGATTTGCTCATCCGAGCTCTAGAGAGGCCATTGGAAGCCTTGGAAGGCTGGAGGAATGATATCATCAGTTTTCAGACTCTAGGCCCCATTCTTGTTTCTACTGGAACCGTTCACGTTTATCTGTTAATATATATTATTATGTTTCTTATAATTTTTGTTTGTTTGTTTTTCAAGACAGGTTTTCTCTGTGTAGCCCTGGCTGTCCTGAAACTCGCTCTGTATTCCAGGCTCTCTATATTAATTCCCTTATGACTGCTTACAAAGTGAGGAACCCAGCCCCGTCTTCTGGCCTGTAAGCCCCAGGCATGTATGTGGTACTCAGATATACAGGCAAGCAAAACCACTCATAGACATAAACAGACATTATAAAACACTTTGGATAGTAATCTCTGAATCTGGGAGGCTGAGGTAGTAGGAGTGCTGTGAGTCTTTAGCTAACTTGGGCTACATAGTGAGTGTCAGCCAGAACAGGATTCAAAAGCACCTACAAAAAAGAGAAGACCTACCTCTACACACACACACACACACACACACACACACACACACACACACACATTCAGTGAACCTTTTAGCTATCCCTCCTATTCTCTTAGCAGACTTTATTTTTGGACATTTTTAAATTTATAGACAAACTATGAAGAGGTAAAGGGACTTTCCACATATCCCGTCCCTAGTTTTCTCCTGTTACACAGGACACAGTAACAAACAAATGTCAACACTGAGGAATCAGTATAGATACACTAACCAAAGTCTGAACTTTTTGTTGTTGTATTTTGAGACATAGTCTGTACTCTTAGCAGGTTTCCTCATCTTCTTTTCCAGAAGCCTACAATCATGTATCCACAGGGTTGTCGTCCCTCCCTCTCTCTCTTCTCTCCCTCTTTGTGCCAAGGTTTGGCCCTGCTAGTCCAGGTTGGCCTTGAACTTGAGACTTCCTTCTGCAGCCTCCCAAGCACCACATGGGATTACCATCACATGGAACTACCACCGACTCTCTTCCCCTGCTCCTTCCCCTGCTCCTTCTCACCCTCACCCTCCTGAGTCATTTCTGTAAGTATGCTCCTTGGGTGGTTTTCCTGTGGGCTACAGTGTGCTGCTCCTTAATGCTCCTTGTTTAGCGTTTGCTGTGTGGGTGTTGGCCACTGGAACACTGGCTGGTGGAGCTCCCGTGTTCTGGAAAGATTACCACCCCCACTTCCTAGCTCTTTGCCACTCCAAGATGGCACACACCCATCGTATGTATTTTCTGCTACAGATATAACTGTTTAGAAAGACATTTGAATTGCTTATACACTTCTTAAGTTTAGATTAATGTATTTTTCCCAGAATAATTGAAGATTTAAAACAGTTATTGGAGAGGTGTGTTAGGCTGCTGGGGTTTGTACTATTGGCCAGCTTAAAAGCTTTGTAAGTTTTTGTCATTTGCTTTCTTGGTTGAAATAAATACTATTTTATATTCAATCTAGTATTCATGACTGGGAATATTTTTCTTTAATAGAGTCTGTCCAACTTTAAAAGCATTAGGCCTTTAGCTTTTCTTTTGGTGAGTCCCCAGTTCCCCCTGGCTGTTTACATAAGTTAAAACATGAAGTCTAGGTCTTCAAGGGTGAATTGAGACAAAGGCAAAATTGGAGAAAACCAAAAATCAGGCCAGCAAGATGGCCCAATGGACAAAGGTACCTACTGCCAAGCACAGTGACCTGAGTTTGAGTCTCCAGCCCCACATAGCAGAAGAGAACTAACTGTAGAAAGTTCTCCTCTGGCCTCTACACCCTCTCTGTGCTGTGTGTACTGTCATACACACATGTATGCGTTCACACACTTGAACATACATATACATACTCATACTTGAACACACATACATACACACACACACTCACACACTTGAACACACATACATACACACACTGATACTCTTGAACACAAGTACATATACACACTCACACTTGAACATACATACATACACTCACACACACTTGAACACATATACATACATATACACACTCTCACTCTTGAACATACATGCATACATACACACACATACTCATACTCTTGAACACACATACATATATACATATACACTCACACTCTTGAATACACATATATACACTCATACTCTTGAACATACACAGATACATACATACATACATACATACATGCACACACACACAAGAAAGAAATTCATTAATCAATCAATGAAAATGTAAACATCTAGCTCAGTGAATCAGGACCTCTGATAATGATCTTTTGTAAACAGACCTTTTGCCAATAGTGTAGCTTCAGTTGTTTTATTTATTTATTTATTTATTTATTTATTTATTTATTTATTGAGACAGGGTTTCTCGGTGTAGCCCTGGCTGTCCTGGAACTCAGTCTGTAGACCAAGCTGGCCTCGAACTCAGAAATCCGCCTGCCTCTGCCTCCCAAGTGCTGGGATCAAAGGCGTGCGCCACCACCGCCCAGCATAGTTATTTATTTTTAAAGATTTAAAAAATGCATGTGTATGAGTGTTTGGCTGTATGTATGCATATGTACTATATATGTGCCTAGTGTCTTCAGAGGCCAGAAGAGTGCATCATACATATCCCCTGGAACTGAGGTACAGCCAGCTTTAAGACATCATGTGGGTGCTGGGAACCAAACCCAGGTCCTTTGCAAAAGCACCCAGTGCCCTTCACAGCTGAGCCATCTAGACCCTTCCATTGTTTTATTTAGTATTTCAATAATCATGTGTTGTTGGTAGCGCATCAGTGCAGGCTCAGTCAGCACTGTCTGCATCATATTCATGTTCCTGAGCACAGCTGGAAATAAAGCAAACCGAAGTCTCCAACTCCTACAAGCCTATGGTGAGGAGGGGCAGAAGGTAGGAAGACATAGGTAATTACAAATGGAGCATGGCGGGGCTCTGGGTCACTCTTCAGGAGCGTCTCTTCCGGGGTATCAGGAAGCCACCACAGAGCAAAGGGCATTTACATTAAATCCTGACAGATAAGTAGACGTTTGCAGCACAGAGAAAGGGTTGTTGTGGCTGGGGAGTGGAGTAGGGGCTGCATGAGGCAGGCTTAGGCTTGTAAAAGGTCTTGCTAGGCCCTTCACTAGCCTGTCCTTCCTGGGTCAGATTCCTGTCTGTGTGTGTAACTCTCACCTCTGTGCAGTTCATAGCAAATGGAGTGAACTTAAGAGCATTTGTTGAGTGAAGGAAAAAAAAAACATACACCCCAATTCTAACCTGACTTCTTCAAGTTATGGGAGTTTTAAAGATGCAATTTTATTTATGTGTTTGTGAGTGCGTCTCTGTGTGTGTATGACGTCCATGCGCAGGTGCTGTTGAAGGCCGGAAGAGGGCGTCAGGTCCCCTGGAGCTAGAACTGGAGGCAGCTGTGAGCCACAGTGGTGGCTGCTGAGATCTGAACTCAGGTGCTTTAGAGGTGCAGTCATATGAATATCTGGATATGGAAATGCCCTCATAAGATTGCCTAGGATAGCAAAAGTATCCAGAGAACTTAAGTATCCAACAAACCTAGGATAGTTAGAAAGAGCATTGTACATTTACTACTAAAGCCAAACTATTAATAATGATAAAGATTATTGTTATGGATCTAGAAAGATTATTTATATTGTGGTATGACATGAGGAAATTACAAGACTAACTATGTAAAATATGAGCCGTTTATAAATTTCACGTATACATATACGTACATATGAAATAGCTGGAGGGATTTTTACAAATAAGTTATGGGTTACTTCAATTTTATCTTTTTTTTGACTATTTATTTTTCCTGATTTCTTCATCTATATGAAATGCACACCAGTAGAAATGTTTTGAGAAAACAAAAATTTTGTGTAAAGGTGTTTACTGAAAAGTCAAGTAACCAAATAGAGTTCCCTATCAGAACACAAGCACCATCCGTGTGTGTGAGTGTGTGTGTGTGAGACTGTGTATATGTGCGACTGTGTGTATGTAAGCATATGTGTGAGTGTGTGTGTGAGACTGTGTATATGTGTGACTGTGTGTATATAACCATGTGTGTGAGTGTGTGAGAGTGTATATATGTGTGTATGTGTGTGAGTGTGTATGTATGTGTGAGTGTGTATATGTGTGTGTATGTGTGTATGTATGTGTGTGTGAGTGTGTATGTGTGAGTGTGTGTATGTGTGAGTGTGTATGTGTGAATGTGTGTATATATGAGTGTGAATGTATGTGTGTGTGAGTGTGCATGTGTGAGTGTGTGTGTATGTATGTGTGTGAGTGTGTATGTGTGTGTATACAGGCATGAGTATATGATACAGTCTATAGATATTTTAATGGTTTATTGCCTCATATAAAGTGATTGTTTACTAATCACCTCCTTTAACTCTCATGACAGCCCTAGAACATAAGAGTGAGAAAGAAGCATTTGAATATCGGAATCTGCGGCCCAGCACCCAAGTTCACAGGAGTTCACTGGCTTAGCCTGAAGTCATCCGAGGCCTCCGCACTCCACAGACCAGAGTACTTTTCTTTCCTATCCCAGAGATTATCCTGAGGGTGCAGAGAGCCATAATATCATCTCAGGGCTTTCCCTGTTACCATTGCCTTTGAAAAGGATAGCATAAATGTCTACACAAATTCTTAAGTTAAAAAAAAGCGTGTTACAGAAGTCTGATCTAAGGCAAAAAGTCATTGTCTTCGAAAGCACACACACAGTGCATGCACTGGGATGCGTTGCCAAGCGCGTACACAGTGCATGCACTGGGATGCGTTGCCAAGCGCGTAGAGCCACTCTTTGTAGTGAAGTGTGAAGGAAAAATTTATGTCTTAAAAAAAAAAAAAAGAATTTATGTCTTTTTAGAGGTTCATGGGCCAGTGAGTCTGGAGTACACACAGTGAACCAGAAACAACAAGAGGACACTGACTTCAGAGAGTTGTTCCCTAACCACTCTGGCATGGGCATGCACACACACACAGACACACACACTTGTGTGCACACACACAGAGACACACACACATTCAAGCACACATGCTCCCCACTCATGCACACACATACAATTAAATGCTTTTTTTTTTTTAAGGGGATCATTTTTGGGCTGGAGATGGCTCTGCAGTCAAGAGAACTTACTGCTCTTTTAGAGGGCCGCAGCTCTGTCCCCAGCACCCGTGTTGGGCGGCTCACAGCCATCTGTAACTGGAGCTCCAAGAGAGCTGACACTTGAGCCTCTACCAACCCTTGCACTCTTGTACACATACCCAGTGTAAGAACACACACCGACATGTAACTAAAACTAATAAAAACTAAGGCAGGGGTTGGGGGGGTGGTGGTGGTGATGCACACTATTAGTCCCAGTACGTGGGAAGCAGAGGCAGGTGGATCTCTGTGTTGGAGATGAGCCTGGTCTACAGAGTGAGTTCCAGGACAGCCAGGGCTACACAGAAAGATCCTGTGTCAAAAACAAACAAACAAACAAATAATTAAATATAAACTAATAAAAACTGGATGTGGTGGATGGCTTTAAACCCAGAACTCAGGAGGCAGAGGCAGGTGGATCTCTGTGCGTTTAAGACCAGCCTGGTCCACTTAGATGGTTTCAGGCCAACCAGGATCATGTCTCAAAACAAACAAAAATAATGAAGTAAGTCTCTTCTTCTTCTTCTTCTTCTTCTTCTTATTATTATTATTATTATTATTATTATATTGTATTTTGAGATAGGCCAGGATGGCCTTGAACTCACAGAGATCTGCCTGCCTCTGCTTGCCCAAGTGCTAGAAATGAAGGCATGTGTCACCAGGCCTGACTTTAAAAGTTTTTTTAAAGAAAAAAATTTGTGCTAGATGGTGGTGGCACATGCCTTTAGTTCCAGCACTCGGGAGGCAGAGGCAGGCATATCCCTAAGTTTGAGGCCAGCCTGATCTACAGAGCAAGTTCCAGGATAGCCAGGGCTACATAGAAAAAAACCTCTCTTGGAAAAAAAGAAAACCACACACAAACACAAAGAAAAGGAAAGGAAAGGAAAGGAAAGGAAAGGAAAGGAAAGGAAAGGAAGAAAAGAAAGGAAGAGAATTTGTGCTTGTGCTTATATTTATATGAAAAATATTAGGGAAGTACAAACTACTCAGGCAGTATCGATTTAACATCATTTTTATTTTGAACCATTAAAAAAAAATTAAACCAGGCACACCAGTAATTTAAATACTTGGGAGGCTGAGGCAGAAAACTGAGTTTAAATCCAACCAGGGGCCCTAGAACAAAACTCTGTCTCAAACAAACAAACAAACAAACATCTAATATTGGTTTAAACCCTAAAATTAAAACACTTTAAGATCTAATAAACACAACAAAATGCTCATTTCTGGGGGTAGTAGAGGACCAGGAATACTCCTCCTCTTCTTTTGGCACATCTGTATATTTTCAAGCTTTTACACGTGTAAGAAAGGAGTTATTTTTAAACAACTTTCAAGCTTATTAGAGTCTTTTTATTTGTGGTTAGAAAGAGTTGACTGAAATTTCCGAAGGATTCCAGGACATCTTGTAGGCTCCTGTAAAAAGAAGCCTGGATTTCACCTGAAACTGTTGACTGCAGCTGCCTGCCAAGCTGCAGAGATGCATTCTGGACCTGGTTTCCATTCCCACAATTCCCTCTGGAATTACAGTGGGCACACCACTCCACTCAAAAGTGAAATCTGGTTTCTCATTTCAGGGCCATGCCTCTTCTGCCTCAGACAGACCAGATAACGCTTTTTAAAACAAACCAACAAACAAACCAACAAACCAACTCCGGACACACCTTCCTTAAAGGAAATTGAAGGAGTTCAAAGCCAAAGTCCAGAGTTATTCTCTGGGCTTTTAGCTCTTGAGTGACTGTGAATTTAATGTATTTTTAACTCAATCCAAGCGCTTTTCCCTTGGGAGATGCTTGCCCGGTTTCTCGGCCGAGTTGCCTTGCGTTGTATCCGTGAAGTTTGGCTGGGTGTTTGTTGACACATTTTCTGGGCAAGGCTATTTGAGAAAAGCTGACATTTGCCTAACTTCCTCTCCAAGCAAAAGCTGATTTTGTCTCCCGGGCCCCACTGGGGCTCCAGTCTCTTTCTTGGAAGGGAAGAATCTGCTTTCGTGTTCACAAGCAAGTTCCAATTTCTCCTTCCTTTATTTTCCTCTCCTGATTTGACTCAGCCCCGACGCTTCCAGCCATGCTGTCTCCCTGGGCACCGACTTCTCTGCGCCCCCATCTGAAAAGGACTGCAGGGATCTTTTTAGTTTTTGAATCAGGAATCATCTTTGGTACATGATCACTCAACAACCTCGTCTTCATTTTTTCCCTATATGTCAGTATTCCATTCATTAAAGAGGAAAGCAATTTTTAAAAAACTTTTTATTCTTCTTTCATACATTTTATCCCGACCAGTTTTCCCTCCCTCCCCTCCTTCTGGTCCCCTCCCCCATCAACTCATCCTGTTTCCCTGAAAACAAACAAACAAACAAACAAACAATTAAAACAGGCTTCCCAAGGATATCCACCAAACAGTAAGACTGGAAACAAACCCTCATATCACGGCTGTAGATAGTAACCCAGTAGGAGGAAAAGCCATGCCACTGGAACATTCCATCAAGGGCGCTATATCCCCAGCTTCCTATCCTGTTTCTCAGCCTTAGTCTCCTGACTTAAGCGATCTTTCCTCAATCTGCTTCACACTGGTATTCATGCATGCTGAAGTTTCTCTCATTAAAAAAACAAAACTTGACCGAAACCTTTTTCTTAGTTATTTTTGGGTTAGCCGTGGGTTTCAGTGGGATATTTTCACCTGTGTCTGTTATCGCATTTTCCTCTTTGCCTTGCTCTGCCCTTCTGTGACTCCCCCCCAAGCCTGCTGCCCCCTCCCACATAGGCCCCTGACTACTTTCATGACATATATATTCCATAACGCTCTCTTGATTCTCCCAAACCAAAATCTTTTGAGATCAACTTATTTCTCTCTTCACTAGAATAAAAAGTGATTTAAAATTATATACCAATTTCATTGTATCCTTAACTTGTTCATAGTTTCATTACTTATAGAAATTTACATGAACAATAGAGTTCCCACCTATTTTGAACCCTGATTTACCTAATATTTTCATCTTACTACAAATGTCCCTCCCTTTCTAAAAAGAAACGTGTTCGTATGTGCATATGTGCATACCTGTGTTATTCCTAAGCTGTTGTACACATGACTCATCTTTATCCTTAAATACTTCAGAGTATTTCTTTAAGATTTTTAAAGATTACCTGCATATGTGTTTGTCTGTCTGTGCACATGAATCCAGAGGTGTCAGATTCCAATGGAAGTGGAGTTACTACAGAGGGTTGTGAGCCACCCCTTGCCCTTTGTCCCTCCCCCTTCTCCCTTCTTCCTTCTCCCTTTCCAGTTTGCCCTTCCTGAGTCTGGAAAAGGAGCTGGGATCTTCCAAGGGCAGCAGGTGCTCTTACCCACCTAGCAAGCCTAGCCATCTCTTCAGTCTATCCCCCACAAGTGATCAGAATTAAGGAACTTTTTGTCAATATAATATCATCTACCCACAGAAGACTATAAATGGCTTATGAATTTTACCAATAACATCATTTACAGCAAGGAAATATTTTATTTTGTGTCTGACCCTCATATTCTAGTGTGTGTGTGTGTATATATATATATATATATGTGTGTGTGTGTGTGTGTGTGTGTGTGTGTGTATTTTTTTTTTTTTTTTTTTGGTTTTTCGAGACAGGGTTTCTCTGTGTAGCCCTGGCTGTCCTGGAACTCAGTCTGTAGACCAGGCTGGCCTCGAACTCAGAAATCCGCCTGCCTCTGCCTCACAAGTGGTGGGATTAAAGGCGTGCGCCACCACTGCCCGGCAAGTTTTTTTTATTTTAAACAAACCTTAGCTTACTTCGTATTTCCTGTTTCTCTTCTTGCCCCTCTCTCCCTCTTTTTTCTTATCTGGTGATCTTCCTCCTCCTCATTCTTTTTCTTCTTTTTTTTCTGAGACAGGGTTTCTCTGTGTAGCCTTGGGTGTCTTGGGACTTGTTCTATAAACCAGACTGGCCTCACAGAGATCCACAGAGATAAATCTATCTGCCTTTGCCTCCCTAGAGATGGAATTAAAGTCAAGAGCTACCACTGCCCTTCTTTGTATTTCTTAACATTGACTTTGTTACAGAGTAGAGGCCAAATTGGCTTTGAATCCAGGATTCTTCTGCTTGAGCTTCTATGAGCCCAGTGTTTCCTTTTCTTTTTATTTCTCTCCCCCTCCCACACTCCCTTCATCCTTCCCTCAGTTTGAGCATGCCTGAGGTTCCTCATGTATGTTACCTAGAGATTATTCTTATGATATTTAGATGAAGAATGTGGTTACTTTTTTGCCCTTATCTGAAGAGTCTACCGGCGATAAGGTAAAGAGTTTTAGATTAATTGCAATCAAAAAGGAAGTTTCAAAAAGGCCTAGCTTAGACTCTGTCCTATGGTTCACTCTTATGAAGAGTGTTCTGATCAAGCATAGCAAATGTAGAAAGAAAAAATACAAAATGCATGGTTCAAATGCAATGGACCCCAGAAAGTGTAATGGAGCTAAACCCTATTGTTTATGCCTGTACAAGGGATAGTTAATATCATGGTGCTTATTATGACCTGGTTATTGTTTTTATTTGAACATAAGGAAATATGACTCTGTATTAAATTGACAAGGGATGGATTTTGATGGCTATTCTCGATTGTCAGCTTTACTATATCAAGAGTGAACTGTCATTCAGAACTTATGAAGATTTTGGTAAAATGGTAAAGAAAACTTAGGTCCAGGCATAGTGGTACATGCCTTTAATCCTAGCATTCAGGAGATAGAGGCATGCAGATCTCTGAGTTTAAGAGCAGTTTACAGAACAAAGTTTCAAGATAGCCAAACATAGGCAGTGAAGGAGTTGGAAAACAGAAAGCTGGTAAAGATGTAATAGAACAAGGGGGGTTGGGTGGGGTGGAGATTACAGTTAAGAGATTGCATGAATCTTAGAAGAGACTTTGAACTTTGAATTTTTAACATTGTTGAGACTGTCATAAGGAAACTTTTTAAGTTGGACTAAGTGTATTTTTCATTACGCTATGGCTAGGTATGACCCTCATAGACTCATGTTTGAATAAGCCTATGGGGGCCAGGGAGTAGAATGTGGTGGTTTGAATATGCTTGGTCCACAAGGAGTAACACTATCAGGAGGTGTCTCCTTGTTGGAGTAGGTGTGGCCTTTTTGGAGGAAGTGTGTCACTGTTGGGGTGGGCTTTGAGTTCTCTTAATGCTCAAGTTCTACACAGTGTAAGAAAGCCTCCTCCTGGCTGCCCATGGAAGCCAGTCTCCTTCTGGTTGCCTTTGGATCAAGATACGGAAATCTCAGCTCCTTCTCCATCACTGTGTCTGCCTGCATTCTGCCATGCTTCCTGCCATGATGATAATGAACTATCCTCTGAAACTGTAAGCCAGCCCCAATTAAATATTTGTCTTTATAAGAGTTGCCTTGGTTATAGTGTCTCTTCATAATAGTGAAACCCTAACTAAGACAGTACAACTCAGGAAGAAGCCTTCAGAACATCACCATGGTGTACCCTGATTTCATACTTTCAAATTCCAGAACTACATAAATGTCAGCTGTCCATAATTTACTCTGGCCATAGTGCTTTGCTGTAGCAACCTGAGCTAATGTAAGTGATCTTACATTGACTACTTATGGCTAGCTCGATTTCCTCTTATAAAGACACCTCTGCGTTTTCATAACTGATGAAAATGTTTGGAGAGGGACTTAGTTTGAATTTCTGTTGCTGTGATGAAATACTGTGATCAAAAAGCAAACTGGGGAGGAAAGGGTTTATTTTGCTTACACTTTCACAGAACTGCTCATCACCAAAAGAAGTCAGGACAGGAACCTGGAGGCAGGAGCTGATGCAGAGGTCATGGAGGCTGCAGCTTATTGGCTTGCTCTCCATGCCTCGCTCAGCCTGCTTTCTTATAGAACCTAGCACCAACAGCCCAAGGGTGGGACCTCCCACAATGTACTGGGTCTTCCCCTATTGATCCTTAATTAAGATAATGCTTTACAGCTGGATCTCGTGGAGCCATTTCCTCAACTGAGGCTCCTCCTCTCTGATGACTGTAACATGTGTCAAGTTGACACACAAAAGCATCCAGTACAGAGTTATTCTGAGACTTTAAAAATACCTTGTCAGCTCTCAAACTTTTCACTCAGTGTGTATTGATGATTCTTGCTTTGGGTTAAATTCTGTTATAATAGCGACTTTAAATCTTCATCCATCCTATGTTCATTACTGATTTATTTACAAATACTTCATAATATTTTATGTGCATGAGTATTTTGCCTGTATGCACGTATGTGTACCATATGCCAGTAGAGGTCAGAAGAGGGCGTGTGTCCCCTGAACTGGAGTTACAGACAGTATCCAGTTACCATGTGGGTGCTGGGAATAGGATCTGGGTCTTCAGGAAGAGCAGCCAGTGCTCTTAATTGCTTTTTAGTGACTTAAATATTTGTTCTCTAAATTTATTTATTTATATTTATTTATTTATTTATTTATTTATTTATTTATTTATTTATTTTTTTCCGAGACAGGGTTTCTCTGTGTAGCCCAGGCTGTCCTGGAACTCACTCTGTAGACCAGGCTAGCCTCGAACTCTCGAACTCAGAAATCCGCCTGCTTCTGCCTCCCAAGTGCTGGGATTAAAGGCATGCGCCACCACCGCCCGGCTGTTCTCTAAATTTAATTAAATGCTTTTTAGCATCTATTAAAATGATAATATCATGGTCCCATTGATTTACTTATTCACTTTAGGTTGGCATACAAAGTAACAGGTTCGTGTCTCATACATGTCACCCCTCCCCCACCCTCTACCCACTCCTCTGATTCCCTTTCTTTTCCTATTTAGTCCCCACCCCCGCTGCTTTCCTATGATACATATTTTATTGTCCTAGTTTCCACCCCTTTCCCTTCCTCCCACAATCATCTTTCTAGTTTTCTAGTTTTGTGAGCTGCAGACACCTATGATTAGGTGTTTTTATATAATTTGGAATTCAGGTATTCCATATGACAGAAAGAAAAAAACATTTGATATTTGTCTTTCTGAGAGTGGCTTATTTTACTGAAGTTAATGATTGTGAGTTCTGTCCATTTTCCTGCATATGTCATGGTTTCATTTTTCTTTTCTTTAGGGCTACATAACTTGATTTTCTTCTTTCTTTATTATTGATATGTAAATTAGGATATCGGATGAATGTGATGGCTTCAATCCCTAAATGACTTAAGAGATGTCTAAACATCCTAATGGACTACTCCATTGTAGTAGACATCTGTTGGATTTGCCTCCTACCTCCCATCCCTTTCTCCATTTTAGTCCAAAGTGTTCTTGTGTGGACCCTCTCACACCAGCCGCCTCTGTGCTGGAGCTATGGGTGTGTGCCACCACACCCAGCTCACCTCTCTCATTAACAGCACCTCTTCTTTTGCCTTGGGGACCACTACTCAGCCCATAGGATTGGTTTGGAACTGCTCCTACTTCTGTTTCAGGATTGGACATGTAAATAAACACTGGCATCATTTCCCTAACCACAGTGATTGGTTTAGGGGTGGGGCTGTAAGTTAAGTTAAGCCAATCAGAGTCAGGAAGCCTCAGCTCTAACATCTTTATTGCCATATTTCAGAAGAGGCAGTCTTTTCCTGTGGGATTTGGAGCTGTGAAAGTGTGAGCCCATGTTTTCTGGACCCATGGCTATGTATAGCTCAGGCAGCCACCAGTACAGTGAGAAGCAGAGACTTCTGTGGTAGAAACACTAAGTTCTGGAAGTTATCTAAGCCTCTGCTGCTGAGACTGTCTCTCATCTCAAACAATACATCCTACTCCCAGAAGACTCTGAAAAACAAGCCATGCCCCCACAAGCCCTAAGCTAATTATTTGAAATTATGCTTTTGTTATAGGTAACGTTCTGATGTGAGTTTGTCTTTCCAGTACCAGCCGTCAACGCGGCTGCCCAGTGCTGTGATGACAGTGAAATGTTATTCAGGCAGAATATATCAGAGGCTGACAAAAACCACTCAGTGATATTTAGTTGGGGAATGGGCTTTTATTAAGCCCATGGGAGGAAAGCTATTTTATTCATTTATTTTTTCTATTTTTAGAAGTGGCCAGAAAAAAACAGTTCATCTGCATGGGTATGGTGTGCTGTCTCAGCACGGTAATATCCTGTGTATGACTCAGGCTGTGGAGGCTGTCCATCGGCTCCAACATTTAACATGTCTTTGTGATTTGAATGTTCAAAAATCTTCTAGCGCCGGGCGGTGGTGGTGCACGCCTTTAATCCCAGCACTTGGGAGGCAGAGGCAGGCGGATTTCTGAGTTCGAGGCCAGCCTGGTCTACAGAGTGAGTTCCAGGACAGCCAGGACTACACAGAGAAACCCTGTCTCGAAAAACCAAAAAAAAAAAAAAAAAAAAAATCTTCTAGCTATTTTAAACAGCTATAGTGCTTGTGACTAGAGTCACTGTTCTGTGGGGTAGAATACCAGAATATTCCCTTTATCTGGCTACAATTTTGCAAGTGTTTATAATGCTTACCTGCCCTCACTTGGTCTCTGGTAGGTACTGTCTTACCCTTTGTATCTATGAGTTCAGCTTCTCAGAGTTCACATTATTAGTGAAAATCCTGTGTCATTTGACTTTCTGTCTTGGGCTAATTCAGGTAACATTGTGATTTCTAGGTCCTACCAGTTAAAAAAAAAATACAAATTTTCAGTTTTTTAAAAAATAAGCCAGGCAGTGGTGGCGCACACCTTTAATCCCAGCACTTGGGAGGCAGAGGGAGGCGGATTTCTGAGTTTGTGGTCAGCCTGGTCTACAGAGTGAGTTCTAAGACAGCCAAGGCTATACAGATAAACCCTGTCTCAGGAAAAAAAAATGGCTGGAGCTGGTCAGGTGACCTGGAGAGTAAAAGTGCTTACTACCAAGGTTGATGGCCAGGGTTTGATTCCGGGACCCACATGATGGAGATAACCAGCTCCTACAAGTTGTTTGATTTCTAAATACATGCCCCCCCTCCCCCCGCAACACACACACATGTACAAACAAATACAGAAGAAATACTTGAAAACTTGTTTAGATAGTATTATACTATGCCTCACTTTTTTTTTTAATGATTTATTTTATTTATTTTATCACGAGTACACTGTAGCTGTCTTCGGACACACCATAAGAGGGCATCCAATCTCTTTATGGATGGTTGTGAGCCACCATGTGGTTGCTGGGATTTGAACTCAGGACCTCTGGAAGAGCAATCAGTGCTCTTAACCGCTGAGCCATCTATCCAGCCCCAATGCCTCACATTTTTTAAACAGCTTGTTCATCTGTCGCTGGACACCTCCGTCGAATTACTAGGAGCAGGTACTTACAGAACCAAAAACAAGTCATTAGTTGGATTCATAGGAACAGGTACTTATATAACCAAAAACAAGGTCATCAGTGCCAGTATTCACGATAGTGATGCCATCTGTACCAGTTGGAGTGAGGTGATGGGAAGCATGCCCTGACACTTCTGTAGTATCCCCAGCAAAAAACGCTAACCCTGCGTCCCAGCATGAAAGCGAATCAGACAAGACTAGCACAAGACTGTCTACTCAACAGTAAGCCTGGGAGTGTCTTCACATCTGGGAGCTGAACTTCATTAAAGAGGTGAGCAGATAAAGCTTAGAAGAATTTCAGTGGAATGCTTATTAGTGCTCATTCTGCTATTTTTTCTGCTTCTCAGGGGTTTGAAGTTGTTACAACAACATGTCTGTAAGCTAAATGAAACTTTATTCATGTACACAAAGTACATGTTAGATGACATATCATGCGATCACACATATGGTGTGTATCATGCAGTTACAACCCTTGCTATCAGCTCATATTAGGAAATGTTTGTTATAATTACAGTTGATAGTCATTTCAGATTATAATAAGATTCTGCACCTCCTATTAACAAAAAATAAGATTATATGCTAGCTGCTTGGCTAGTTAGTTTCAGCAGTATATACCTTTCTTTTTCATTAAATGCATGGAAAATTTAATCACATTGTCTGATGAAATTAAAGGGCTATTTTGGCTTTTTAAATGAATAACTTAATTGTGTTATTCCCAAAAGCTCATCACCAGAATTCACAACCCATGGGAACTCCCATCAGTCAGAGAGATGCCTTCCCTTCGGCCTCACCAGCCACATCATTAATAACCGATAGCCCAAAAGGCTAGAGATACAGCTCAGGCTAAGTTCTCTGGTTGTTCTTCCAGAAGACTAGGGTTCAAATCCCAGTACTTAAATATATGGCTCACAACTGTATGTAACTCCAATTCTAAAGGATCCAATATATTTTTCTGACTATAGAAATCAAAATACCCACACACATAAAATATATATATATATATATATATATATATAATAATAACCCATAGCTTGAGTCAGTTTTCCTGTTTGGGTAATTGTAATGAGGCCCCCATTGTCATCTTGTGTTGGTAACTTGATAGATTAATTATATTCCATCTGAATGGGGTTTGCCTGTTTTAGTAATTTTATTTATTTATGTCTAACTGTGTGTTCTCTGAGCTCATTCATGATCCTCCTGGCCTCATTTGCCTCCTGAATGCTGGCATTACATGAGTGCAGGATGGTGTCTTGTCTTTTATAATATTTCAT
Source organism: Grammomys surdaster (assembly GCF_004785775.1). Lineage (NCBI taxonomy): Eukaryota > Metazoa > Chordata > Mammalia > Rodentia > Muridae > Grammomys > Grammomys surdaster. The sequence continues at coordinate 621,734 of NW_021604780.1, read as the reverse complement.
ATGACTGGTGATAGAAAGTACACCATCCCACCTGACAACACTACCCTTAGCTCCCTCTCTCCATCTCCTCTTTGTGTTCTTTCCTCTTCCTGTGGGGCCCTCTCTAATTTGTCTTCCTCCTTACCCAGAAACACCCCTTCTCACACACTTGTTCAGGAACTTCAAGAGTTCAGGAAACTAGGGAGCAGAGTTACCTCCTATCTCTCAGAGAACACTCTTCCCCTTTGTGAGGTGGCCAGAGGGGACCTGCCACCTGATGGGTAGGCATCCCCTTTACTATGTCTGACCTACTCTGAAACAAAAATGTTGTGGGCCCAGCCTGCCACCAATAGACCATCCAGTCTCCTATCTGACTGTTCCACTGGCCACTCGGTTCCTTTTGGGTCTCAGGAAAAGTAGCCATTGGCTGTCTAGCAGCTATCCTGGGCTCACATAAAGAGTTTCATCTCCATGCCGTTCCTTTTCTTTTGTTTAAACTAAAACAATGCATGGTCCAAGGCCATTTGTTACCAGAAACTTTTGTGAAAATTTAACACTGCAACTCTCTCTCTCTCTCTCTCTCTCTCTCTCTCTCTCTCTCTCTCTCTC
>NW_021604780.1:618606-621136 GCF_004785775.1 Grammomys surdaster | reverse complement strand
CTCTCTCTCTCTCTCTCTCTCTCTCTCTCTCTCTCTCTCTCTCTCTCACACACACACACACACACACACACACACACACACACACACACACACCAAAAGAGCCTTTTAAAAAATTCAAGGGGCAGTGAAGCCTGCCTAAGACACTAAGACAGGAGCATAACAGTTTGACAATGTGGGCAAGCCATCTTAGGTTGTCATAAATATAATTTAGAATCAACTTTTAAAATGAATTTGCTGTGTCTGTCTTACTACCTATCTCCTCAAGGAAGGAGATAAAGTTAAAAAGAGCAGGAGGAAGAAAAGAAAGATAGGAAGGCTATGAGGATGTATTTTCAGTAGAAAAGCTAGAAGGAAAAGAGCATTTTCTTGGATAGGAGAGGATTTTGTAGGTGGGCATGGTGCTATATGCCTTCAGTTAGTCCTAGCCCTCATGAAGCAGAAGCAATGGAATCAGATGTAGCTACAGGCCAGACAAAGCTGTAGTGAGAGCCTGCAAAGGAAAAAACAATGAAGAAAGAAAGGACAGCAAGAAGAATGGAGGGAAAGAGGGAAGGAGGGAGTGAGGGAAAGAAGAAGGAAGGAAGGAAGGAAGGAAGGAAGGAAGGAAGGAAGGAAGGAAGGAAGGAAGGAAGGAAGGAAAAAAGGAAGGAAGGAAAATTATGTAGTAAAATAGATTTTTATCCTAAGGTGACTGGTTTTTTGGTCTCCACCCCATCCCCTGCCCCACAGTGAAAAAGTAAAGATGATGACAAACCGGAAGTCCCAGCACATCACAGAAGGTTTGGAAAGGTAAATCTTAGGCATGAGTAAAGGTGACTAAAATCCCCAAGGTCAAATTCAGCCTGAGGTTATAAACTTAAAATCTACTTTTCTATTTAAACAATGAAGATTTCTCAGAGTTTGTCCTTGATAACATTTATAAGAATTGGCTTTAAAATAGAGTTTATATTTATCAAGATAATTATTTATATTTCTAATAAGCTTGTCAGGCTTTTAGCTACTGAGGAAACTGAGTCTTAACAGAATTAGTATTTAATTAAAATTACCTTTGTTTTTTGTCTGAGCTTTGCCTAAATGTTTTATAAAAGTTAAAACTAAAATTCATTTCCTCCTCCATGCTGGTAGAACTACCCTGGGTATTGAACAATCAAAGCTTGGAGGTCTAAGTAAAAAATAGACAAGATTTTGGCTTTTAAACTTCAAAGTCATTCAGGACTCTCAGGATGATGACTCTCCTATAACAAGGCCCCGAAGTTCCAGTAAGCCATCTACTCTCTTCCTTAGAGAACCATGGAGACCTTTGAGGCAGGATTCTAAACAGAGTACAGCCTTACAAAGAGGACAGTTGTTAGAGGAAACTGTTCCCTGAGCCTCTAGGAAAGCCACACCTTCAAGCAAGACTGGCTTATCCAGCAGATGGCACAATTGGTGGAGAGAACGGAGGAGGTTGGGAGTTCCTCAATATAGTCATACAAGAAATATGGATGTGCATCTTGCTTGTCCCAGTTCATCATAGGTAAAACCAGTACAGCACTCCTGCCGGGTCCAATGTCTCCCTAGAGTTTCTGGTTCCTCATGTCTAGGATGGGGTCTGAGAGTCTGCCTTTCTAATGAGCTGTCTTGGGTGTTGATGGGACCTGCCCGATGTCTACTCTTTGACAACCAAACATATAGAGTCATGTAACTAAATCCTGGTGAAGACTCTTTGATATACTTCCCAGAATTACAGGTTTTTGTTTCAACAGAAATGGGGAATCTAAAAAGAGTTAAGAACTAGTACATCACTAAAAGCAGTCTCTGAGGCTAGAGACACAGGTCAGTAACGGAGCACTTGTCCAGTCTGTCGGAAGTTTGGCTCTATCCCCAAGGCTAAATAAACAAACAAATACATACATACATACATACATACATACATACATACATACATTTTATATGTGAATTTTGGCATATAACTTGAGGAGACATCCAGCATCCAGTCCTGGAGTAGCATTACTACTAAACTTATACACAATGGGGCTGAAGAGATGGTTGGCTTAGCAGCTAAGAGTGCTGGCTGCTCACACAGAGGACCTGGGTGCGGTTCCCAGCACCCAGATGGTGGCTCACAACTGTAATTCTAGTTCAAGTGGATCTGATGTCCTCTTCTGGCCTCTGTAGGCACCAGGTTCACAGACATACACGAAGGCAACACACACACACATACACACACACTCTCTCCTTGCACGGACACACAGGGAGAAACACTATTAGGGGGTGTGGCCTTGTTAGAATAAGTGTAGCTTTGTTGGAGAAATGTATCACTGTGGGGTGGGCTTTGAGGTCTTATGCTGAAGCTCTACTCAGAGCAGACGTGCTGGTCGGCTCCTAGCTGCCTTTGGATCAAGATGTAGAACAACACTCAGCTCCTCCCTCAGCATGCTTACCTGGATGCTTCCGTGCTCCTGCCTTGATGATAATGGAAAGGCAGAGAGAGAGAGAGAGAGAGAGAGAGAGAGAGAGAGAGAGAGAGAGAGAGAGAGAGAGAGAGAGA
>NW_021604780.1:613531-618596 GCF_004785775.1 Grammomys surdaster | reverse complement strand
AGAGAGAGAGAGAGAGAGAGAGAGAGAGAGAGAGAGAGAGAGAGAGAACTTTATCTTTCTCAGTTCTTATTTAACTGAACAAATGAATGATAGGGTGAGCTGAACTGTTATTTCTTAATTGGCTCTTGAGCATGTGGTGAATGAGAAGCCCAGACTTCCTCCATCTCAGGGCTCCACCACTCTTGGGATCTAGCCATCATCTATGTCCAAATGGAAAGACATATGGAGGAAGCACACTTGTATCTTAATAGCCCTCTACCATAGATAGATAACACATCTTGTTTTTGCTTATCTTTAATTAGAGAGAAGTGGATAACATGACCACTATATCCATCTGGGTCCAAACTGGAGAAACCACAAAATAACTTTCACTGGTAAAGTTTCATATGAAGACTTGCTAAGCTCCCAGGGACCTGAGAGGCAGAAGTGGCAGTTCCTAAGCCTAGGGAAAGCAGGGCTCAGAAGAGGAGCTGCAGCAGGGTGCTTGAGAAGAGTCTCCACATTGTTTTTCAAGACCAAGACTTTAATGGAGACATATATTTGAGGGTTAAAGGTCATTAATAGGGTCTGTGATTTATGAGAAGGACTCAAAAAATCCAGAAGAGCTGTAACAGGCAGGCTAGGGCTTATTAAACTAAAAAGATACAAACTGAAGTCAGCAAACGGGACAGGCAGATAGCACAGTGTCTTGGGGACTAGGTACAAGGTTCCATTAGTTCTCTCCCTGTGGAGTCAAACAGCATTTAACTCTTTCAGCAAAGATGTGTAGAAACGCTAATGAAGGGCTGTCCATCACAGAAGTCTAGTGAGACACGATGTTCTGGGGGAGATTGGAGTTAATCATGTGGACATGACTGGCTATCCACATAACTGGCCTTCGCTATTGGTCTCTAGCTCCCACAGAGACAGTTTAAAGGCCCCACAGTTTAAAGGCCCTATCAGGAATCATACTGTCTGTAGAGATTCTTTGTCACAGCCCAAGGTCTCCCGTGATTAAAGCCTGTCTTATCACACAGGATATCTCAAGGGCTTAAAGATTTTTTTCCAGGAGCCAGGTAGGGGCCAAACCTTTGTTGAATGTGCCATGTTTAGACAATACAGAATTAGTTAATCCTTTACTGACAAGAGGGCATGACTGAAGGCCAAAAGTGCTTTGCTAGTGGAATTTGCTACCAATCCACCATGTTGGGCATTGGGGAAAGCTGCTCAATGAACTCTTGTTCTAAAACTTCCAGGAAGGAAAGTTTTGGGAGCTTCCGGACACTGCATGGCAGGAGGCAGGCACTTGAACTCTGCTGGAGTCAGAAGCACTCTGTTGCTCAAAATCTGTTGCCTTCCGGGCTCTGCAGCAGCCAGGTCTTGGAGAAGCTAGACTACTTACTGCACGCTTGTGCACACAGGAAGCAAATCCTTTTTCTCTGATATCACTCTGGAATCTTCTACTGACAATCACTAAAGGAAAATGTTTGAAGGACTCAGAACAATTTCAGAGATGGAAAAAAAAAGATGGTGAATTTGAGTTTAGAAGTCATATATTAATACTAGGCATGGCTGTATTGCAAAGGATGCTGGGAAGTATATTGCAGTTGTGTATCTGGCCACAGTCCTACTACTAAATGAACAGAATAAAAAAATATTATAGTAGGTGGCTATCCCCCTTTGGATATTTACATGACTTCACTCAAAATTGCTAATAGGCACAGAACTGACACTAAGTCCAATTTCACTCTTGCAACAGATGAACGAAGAATTAACTCTCCCATTAATCTCACTGAAAGATTCATTTATGAAATTTTTGTTTAATAATTATATGTCAGAGTTGTATATATTTGGTTTGTTTTTCTTTTGATAAATACAAACATATGGTCACAAGCATGCAATACAACAGGATTTTAAAAATATAAAGCCCAGCTGGGCAGTGGTGGCGCACACCTTTAATCCCAGCACTTGGGAGACAGAGGTAGGCAGATTTCTGAATTCGAGGCCAGCCTGGTCTACAGAGTGAGTTCCAGGACAACCAGGGCTATACAGAGAAACCCTGTCTCAAAACACCAAAACAAGCCCTGTTGTCAAATAAATATATTTAATTTCTTAAAGAATTACTTTAAAAATGTTGCTCATGTGTGTAAGTGTATGTATGCCACATGTGTGCAGGTGCTTGGTGAAACCAAAAGAGGCAAAGCCCCTGAATTAACACATCCCCAACACCTCTGTGAACAACAAGACTCATTTACCAACTTCACCAAGTTAGATATTTTGAAAAATATCTTTGAACATTTTATTTATTTACTGAATGTGTGGGTAATTTGCTTACATCTGTCTGTATACCACATGTGTGCAGAATAGAGTGTCAGATCCCCTGGGACTGGAGTTGCAGACAGTTGTGGTTGCTGGGAGTTGAACCCAACTAAGTCCTCTGGAAGAGCAGCAAGTGCTCTTACCTGACGAGTCATCTCTTTAGCCCCTCAGTTAGGAATTTCTGGTTTGGAGATAACACAGTTAGCCAGACAGATATGTTCTGCTTTCATGGAGTTTATTCTCTGTTGGGAAAAACAATCAGCTAATCTTGCAAATGGGTGAATAATTAAACAGTGATGACTTCTACTTTAAAAAGCAGTAACCATTGAAAGCAGCAAAGGGGTTGATTAGTTAGTGTTCAAAAGAGTCATGGAGTATCTTCTCCTTGGGTGAGGTGTGGTCACGTGGAGGTTATGGTGGTTGGGAGTCTGGGATGGAGGTATTGTAACACTGCAGGACCAGAGAGTGTCCAGGCTGGAGCAGGACAGTTAAGACAGACTTTGGGTGTTTATTCAGTGAAAGTTGACTTCGAGTATATAACAATTACCCAAACCAGAATATGGACCATTACCCTTTAGCCCTGTTGTGGCTTTCTGATTTCTATCATTATGGCTTAGTTCTATCTATTTAAGATTTCACATGAATAGACTTACACAGTATTGTTTGCCATTTATGCCTTTAGCTCACTCTATTAAGTTGACACAGTCCTCCTGGTGGTCTCTACCTACACTCTGTAGACTGAGCATCATTTAGCTACGTAATCACAACTTCTCTGTCCATGGGGATGCCTGGAGCTCCTTGGAAAGGAGGTTGGGGTGGGGCAAGAGAAGAGGAGATGAGACCTGCTAAATGCTGGCCCTAATAGTCCAGGGGACTGAGTAGCCAGACTGACTATGGAGACAGAGCTGAGAGATTCTCAGGAGGTAAAATTAACAGATGCTTGTTCCTGTTGCTTAGTCTTGGCAGGCATTGTACCTGGCTTCATTTTGTGGTACTTTTATCCGCAGCAAGTGTGGCGGCTCCTTAAACATGTTCTGTGGAATAGCGTGCAGTCATTAAAAATGATATTGTACAGCAATATACTTTAAATATTTTTAAATAAATATTTATTTATTTACTTATTCTATGTATATGAGTGCTCTATCTGTATGTACACTTGCATGCCAGAATAGGGTATCAGATCTTATTATAGATGGTTGTGAGCTTCTGGTTGCTGGGAATTGAACTCAGGACCACTAGAAGAACAGCCAGTGCTCTTAACTGCTGAGCCATCTCTCTAGTCCCATACTTTAAGTCTTTATGATATATATATATATATATATATATATATATATATATATATATGCATGAGAGCACACATGGCATAGTGTACCTGTGGAAATCAAAGGATAACCTCGAGTGTTGGTTCAAACCTCTACCTTTCTTATGACTATCTTATACTGGCCACACCCACCCCCTGTTTTTTTACATCAGGTTTGCTGGCCCATGAGCTTCCAGAGATTTCCTGTCTCTGCTGAGATTATAGAAGCGTGTAATTCCATACTCAACTTTTCATGATTTCTGGGGATTTGAACTCAGGTCTCAAGATTGTATGAGGGCTTTATCCACTGAGCTGTCGCCCTGTCTATATTTTTGATATAGAAGGATTTTAAAATATTTTATTTGAGAAATGAGCTACAAAACTGTACAGTGTAGTAAGGGCCAATTTTTGTACTTTAAAAAGTTAAGTAGTCAGTTAATCAGTGTGCAAATGTGGAGGTAGGCACATTCCACAGCACACAGTGGAGGACAGTGAACAATGTTTTGGAAGCTGATTCTCTCCTACCAGGTGGGTTTTGGGAATTAACTCAGGTCATCTGACTTGGCAGGAAGCACCCTTCCTCCCTGAGCCATCCTGCCAGCCCAACTTTGTGTATTTTAAAAATGGCATCTAGAAAGAAGCTCACTGGTGTTAAATGCAATCTCTAATTTAAATATTCAAAGTAGTTTTGCATTTTGGTTATAGATTTTTCAAAATTTCCACAATGAACATACGTTAATTATAAAATATGAAGAAGGTAATTACAAACATTTAATGTTTCAAAAATAGGAATGCACCCTAAGAACATAAAACAAGAATAAACAGAACCCCAAAGCTGTGGGAAGGGGCTCGTGTAACAGCACCTGCCCCTTCCTCCTCGACAGGTCTTTACTCTGTGAACTTTGTGAGTGAGATCTGACCCCTCATTCGGATGTTATGCCTGGAGGCAGCAGGGTTTGCAAAAAGCCAAGTTCAGTTCAAGCCAAGATTTTGAAATCCACAGGGCTTCACCTGGTCTTAATTCCAACTTGGAATCCAGCAGTCCTGAGCGGTTAGGTCTGCCAGCCCATGGAATGGCTCTTGCAAGTCAACTCATACTCTAGCCTGGTCCTCTTGGTCACAGCAGAAGCATATGGAGAGTGGATCCCGCCTTCCTTCACTACCCACCACCCAGCCCCTAAGTTCTTCAGTCTCCTTTGCAATTCTTGTTTCTCCCAATGTCTTGGAGTCATGGAGTGTCTAAAGGTCCAGATCTCTATCCATGCTCCTTCCCCTGTGATTTCATTCTGCCTCGGCTCTTTTTCTTCCAACAAAATACTTTAATGATTATTTGGGAATTTCACATAATGATCACACATCCCAGTGCTCGCAGGTCCACTCTCCACCCTTGTGACCTCCCTCCCCTCCCCTCAAAAGAAAGAGAGAGAGAGAGAGAGAGAGAGAGAGAGAGAGAGAGAGAGAGAGAGA
>NW_021604780.1:535097-613521 GCF_004785775.1 Grammomys surdaster | reverse complement strand
AGAGAGAGAGAGAGAGAGAGAGAGAGAGAGAGAGAGAGAGAGAGAGACCACATGTCCAATTTGCATTGCCCAGCTAGAACATGGTTAAGCCCCCAGTGGTCAGCCCCTTAAAGAAAACTGAGTCCTTCCCTACCTACACTCCTGCTAGAAGCCATCAATTGTTAGGGTTATATCTCAACAACCCTCTCACAGTTTCTGAGAGTTCTCTTCAATGGCTCTCTGTCTAGGCCATTACTCTTTTGAGGGGTAGGATAGGGGTAGGAGTTGACACAGAAGCCTTCTATGACTCTAGTTCTCAACTGTGAGTCTGCAGTCAGGGATCTCACTGAAAATGTAGCTTCCTTGACTTTTACTGGCAGTGGAAACATAGATCATGGACTTCTACCAGTTTCTGGAAAAAGCATGGATCACAGATGTTCATATGGTCTCCAGCCTCAGTACATGCCAGTCTCAGCTATACACACACACACACACACACACACACACACACACACACACACTTCTTCCTCTTCCTCCTCCTCCTCCTCCTCTTCTTCTTCTTGTTTTTCAAGACAAAATGTCTCTGTGTAGCCTGGCTGTCTTAGAACTTGCTCTGTAGACCAAGCTGGCCTTGAACTCACTGAGATCCTCTTGCCTCTGCCTTCCAAGCGCTGGGATTAAAGCTATGCACCACCATGTCTGGCTTTTGACTTCTAATTTTTATCTGCAGCCTGGAGTTCCTCTAAACACCAAACCCAGCATCCCAGCTGATATTTTTTTCTAATTTAATTATTTTATGTGTATGAGTGTTTTGCTTGCTTGTATGTATGTATGTGCACTGTATGCATGCCTGGTGCCAGACCTTTGCAACTGGAGTTAGACAGAGTTGCTAGGCACCACATGAGTGCTGGGAATTGAACTCAGGTGCTCTACAAGAGCAACAAGTACTCTTCACCACTGAGCCAATTCTCCAGTTCCTCACCTGATTTCTTATGGTTTCCTAAGTTAACTATGCCTTGGGTGAAGGCCTGTTTTTCCCTGTCACAAATCATTTCTCTTCAGGTTTCTTTCTTAGTTTCAGTTCACAGCCATGTCAGCTTTCCTTGGCTCCAAACCTTGCAGCTGTAATTAAACCCGTTTTGCCTCAACAACTGCCCAAAACTTACTGGGTCCAACTTAACCCTGCATCTAGATATGGCTCCCTCCCCCCACCCCCTCACCTGGATTTCGGCAGCAGCCTAGGTTTGGTTTTCCTGCTTCCTTCCTTGTTCTTTTCAATTTTAGAAATCAAAAGAACACTGTTTGAAGTAAACATCAGATGAGGTCACCTCTCAGCTTAGAAAAGTTTCAACAGTTAACCAGAACAAAGCAGATCATGATGGCACTGGTCTTCCTTCATCTCTCTGTGGTCCTGGCCTTCCACAGCCACCAGACTATAAACTGACTCTAGTTTCTCATAAGCTATTTCTCCACTGCAAAGAGCCAATTCAAGTCAGGTATATATACATTTTTTCTAATTTAATTATTTTATGTGTATGAGTGTTTTGCTTGTATTATGTATGTATGTATGTATGTATGTACATCGTATGTATGTACACACACACACACACACACACACACATGTATGTATTATGGAGACCAGGGAAGTCACCATGGAGAAAGAGCTCGTGCAGAGAGGAGAAAGAAAGAGAACCTAGGCTAACCTTAAAAACATATACTTTGATTATTAAATATCCCATATTTTTTTTTAGCATGAATGCTTGGAGGTGCAATTTTGAGACCTCATTAAATAAATCTAGTGTCTAGAAAGCCCAAAGGTAAATTCTGAGTCTAGGCAGCTGGTGGCAGGAGAAGGAAACAGCATTTTTTTTCTCACACACTTAAGTTAGAAACAAGCATGCAGGGACCACTTCACATTCATACATTTGAAACAGACAAAACTTACAGGGATAAAATTGAAATTGCAGTGAAGGTATGACTTTCCTGTAACAAAGATGGCTGCCAGTCATGTGGCTGCACTTCATCACCAAGAGTTTTTTCAAGTCTTTGCTTACCCGGCTCAACTGTGAGACCCTCTTTAATGTCAAGATTTAAAGCCGCACCCCGAACCCGGTCTCCTCTCACTCCTTAAACAGTAGCATCCCCAATCCCATCTCTTCTCACTTCTTCCGCAGTAACCAACCCACCCCCACCCCTGTAGCTAGCATCTTCTGGCAAATGCCAGCACATGTTTATTCCTTTTGTTCTTTTGGTCCCTTCTGCCACATAAGGTCCAGAGCATAAAGATTTGTATTTGCTTTCTTTCCCTCAGCTCCACATCCCAGAGCAGCACCTGCCACAGAATGCTGTTCCTTGCCAGAAGGCGACAGTGTGTTATGTGTCTAGAGAAATGTTTTGTCAGTAGCCTGAGAGCTGTTTAGGGACTGGGTGGGCTCCATTGTGATTCTCCCCACTGTCAGTTGTCTTTCGAGTGACAACTGACACCTGATGGAAAGGAGATGTATCTCTCTTCAGAATGGAAACAGGACTATCCAGGAGAGGCCTGCTCAGTGTCAGAGCCACGTCACAGTTGTTCTGAGAGCACCTGAGTGAGCTGCATCTGCCAATGGTTCCCAGCACACAAAGCCCTGTATCTATCTTTCCCCCTTGTTCCTGGCAGAGTACATCCAAAGAGTTAACATCCTCAGGTTAACATTCAACTGAGAAGAGTAAACATTTAGTCGATACCACCCGGCATCTAGTCAAGGTGGTCCGAATAAGATGGTCCAACAGTGTTTTAAATGTTATCTGGAAGTGGAACTTCGAACATTTGAGGGGTCTTCTTAAGTATTACCATGCCACAAAGCGGCCTTTAATTTGAAACTGCTATTTCTAAAGCCTTCAGCAGTGACTGGTGTCCAATAGGTACTCAGTGGATGCTTAGAAAATAGACAACATAGGCTTGAATGGACTGTCCTGTATAAAAAGGAGAAACAGTGACTCTTCTTGCCTTCCAACTGAAAGTGCACATGCATACACCTTCCATTCCCCCGTGTCTCCTGCCTTCTAGGAGTTCTAGGAAGTGGCACCTTACCTCAGTGACTTAGGATGCTCTTCAAGATCCTATAGCTGGGGTCAGAACATACACGCCTAGCTCCCCAGAACCTGATTTGTATGGTTGCCACTATGAACATTCTGAAGAGAATAATTTTGGAGGCTGAGAGCCCTATTTTCAGATTTGATTTTTTGACCAAGTGTTCCCATTTAAGAAAGCCATGCTCTTCAAACTGTAAAGTGCTGTCAAATGGTTAGCAGAGGATCACTGCCAAGGTCAACAAATTGAAGGCTGGCTGTGAGAGCCAGCTCTTCAACTGGAAGGGCTACGGGAAGGCAGACACTCAAGGGTCCCTTTCTAAATAGGGTCTATGTATTTGCCAGAACCAGGACACAGCTGCCTGTCCATGTCCCAATATGGATCCCTGTATTTATATGAAGCACACACATTTACACCAGAGAGAGCTAGTGTTTACTTTACATTTGTATTAAGAGTGTTTTCAGGCCTCCCACCCAGTTTGGCTTGCACTTTTGAGACATACTGTGCTTCAACTACCTGACTGTTCAGTGAACCGCCCTTCCCAAGGTTCAACTGCTTTTTTTTTTCTCCACCACTCAAGCCCTAGATGGATTACAATTTAGACTGTGAGCTCGGGCTTTCAAAACCAGTCTTTTGTTCCTGCACTTGTCATCTAACGCTGAATGGGGATTGTTCCCCTAACCTGGCTCGTGAAAGGGGACACCACGAAGAACAAACTTCACATTCTCTGGCTTCCTTACCCCAGCATCCAACTCTAGCCAGGCAACAGTGTTAGGTGACCTCTGGCATTAGGTTACTGATCTGGGTCTGAGCCTAGGCTAGATGGTGAGTGTAAGGATAATAGGCAGCTGGCTGTCAGAGTTTTATCATCTGGAATCGGAGAGGAGAGCCCCTTTGTCCCACACACCCTGCCTGTTTTCCCTGAGCATCTTTTCTTCATCTGTCAGAGCTAATGCAGTTTATGTAGCATTCACTCATCCCCCACACGTTTCCATTCAAGTGGCTGTGTACCAACTCAGTCTTGGATGTTTTTACACTTAAGGACTTGTAGAACAGTGAAAGAAAGATAGCAGATACCTTACAGAAAGCCTTCTGTTCCAGGCTCTAAAAGGCTCCACTTTGTTTCTCTTCTGCAATAGGAGTCTTGAAAACCCCAAGTTAAAAAGGATGAAACAGGAGTGCAGCACAAGACGCTACATGACACTGCCAATGACTTCCCTCCCTGCACCTCCGTGTACGTGTGTGACATGTTATATATTTCTCCCAAGAGTGATGACATGGAGGGAAGATTATTTACTGCTACATGACCAGGAAAAAAAGAAAAGGAAAAAGAAAGAGAAACTAGCTCTTGTGAGGGACCATCAAAAAAATTTTCACTTGTCAAAGCAAAACCTACTAGGAGAAAAACTCAGAAATGGTCTTTGTGTTTAGCAGTTTTCAAATGATCAACCGAAGGTGCTGAGTCAGCAAAAAATGGACTCAAAAGTCTTGCCTAGTTAATTTTTTCACAGAATCCAAGGTTCAAACAAAATCATGATTTAAGGGGGGGAGGGGGAGTGGCTAGTGGCCAGGGGCAATATTGGCTCACCCTGGATTGGGGTAGTATCTCTCTCTGTCTTGGATCAGATTTTCAGTCCTAACTTAACTCCCTCATTCATTAATAAGGCTCAATAGCTGAAGATGGGGTTAGGGATGGGGGAAAGCCCACGGCTCTTGCTTACTTGAAAATTAAAACACTGAGGTAAGAAAGAGGCAGGTCCCAGGAGTGTGTAAAGGAAAGCAATCTTCTTTATTGTACACAGTACAGAATATAACGCAGCTTGGCAGGATGTATACAGCCCTGTGCAGGGGGAAGTAGTTCAAATCAACTGGCAGGCTAAAGCCTTTCTGCACTGTAGACTTTCCACACTCTGGAAAAGAAGCAAATGCATGAAAGAAGCCCCACACCTTGACAGGGTCGGCTCTGCGGGAGGTACATGAGTCCATGTGGAAATGCAAAGTGGCGCTACTGTCTAGCGTCCCTCGATGGCACAGGCTGTGCCATCACAACAGGGGAGGGGCAGCTCAAGCTACAGAGAATTCTTTTCAACCCCCCCCCCAAACAGCATAAATTCATTAAAGAAAACTAAAACAAACCCCCAAACCAGTATAAGAGAGGAAAAACAAACAAAAAAAGAACCCCAAAAATCTATACAGCATTTACAACAAATAAATCTTTAGCCAGCTGGGGTAAAATAGGCATCTATGTATGGACCGTGTGTCGATTAGAAAGCTATAAATATGCTTATCAAAGAGTCCTTTCATTAGAATACAATGCTAATTGAGGCCCAAGCTTCAGGCTTGACGCCTCTGTGGGCTGACGAGCTTTCAAGAGGAAAACCTTAGATCCTCATAGTTCTAAAGAGGACCCTCATCCCCACGAGCCTCTTCACAAGTCACGAGAAGGCTGCAGAGTGCCTCACTTGTGGGACAGCAAAGAATGTCCCACCTCAGTCAGCTGTGTCCACACACAACGTGTGGAGTGTCAAGGACAGCAAACTCCTGCCAACTAGGCGTCAGGCAGCAAGGCATTGCTGCTTCCTGCTGACTTTCCCACCACTCCAAACCCAGTTACCCAACTTTTACAGCTTTAGTTTGGTTGTTCAGAAAATTCCCAATATAATACAGCAATCAGAATAAAAAAAAAAAATAGCAGGACCAGAATGCTAGCTAGCACTGTTTTACCTGTAAGTGACAGGTAAGTCTCAGACCCCAGGGAACCATTGTGCGGGGTTGAAAGTCCAAAACTGAAAGAAAAAGGAAAGCAAGGTAGATGCCTGGGTTTCTACCAGGTGACCAGTTGTTAACGGACATGACATGTATGGAGTATGTACATCTGCTTCCCAGAGAAGGAGAGTTAGTGAGCACGGCGAGCTGTACACGTGAAACTGCAAGCTGTGTCCAGGCTGCCTTGCACACTTCAAAAATGTACAAATCAGGTTAACTGTCTCAACAAGTTGTTTGGTGCAGAAAGCACCAAACAGACTTCTAAATGGTGAAGGAGAAGCCCCAGCAAAGCCTCTCTCAGGCTGCAGTCTTCTGATGTGGGCACCACCCCACCTGAGGGATGCACTGCAGGTACCAAAAAGGGTTTTGTTTTTTGTTTTTTTTGTTTTTTGCTTTAAATACCAAAACTACAAAAATCAGTTTATATAAACTGTTTTTCCCCCAAAACAACCACCAAAAGCAAAATGATCCCCCCAAATCAAAGCAAAACAAAATACTGTCATGTTCATCATGTTTCTAAAATAAGCCACCTGCGCTCAGCCATGTGACTGGGAGGAAGGGGACTTGGTTCACTTATGGTGACCGCTCAGCTGGAAGGTCCAAGAGGAGCAGAGGTCTGAGAACCAACCATGGAGTGAGTAACAGCTCTCCTGGCCTCTCTAGTTCTGGACTACAGGGGAAAGATTCCAGAATGAGCTACAGAGTTTTGCAAATTTCAAGCCACAATAGTCTGAGCCTCTCCAACCCAGCCTTATGGAGTTTCCTATGGGTGTGCAGTTTCTTTCCAAAGAATTGTGCAAGTCAAAGCCTCCTGTGGGAAGGCTTTAGTAGTCCGTGATCAATGAAGATTGTCATACACTCGGTCCGCTTTCATGGGCGCTAACCTGAACACACTGCTATACTGCTCTGCACATACTGGCCATGATGGCAAGGAGGATCTACTTCCATGTCTCCCCAGGAATTGAATCAGAATCGCCAGCCATGTGGTGGTTTTTTTTTTTTTTTTTTTTTAGCCCTCCCCCTTTCCCCCTTCCTAGCCAAGGTATTTGTCTTTAAGGGTGTCAAATCCAGAGACAGCGTGGGTTCTCCTGATAATACTCAAAGGGCAAGCTTTAGGAACAGCCAAGAACACAAACAAAACCACTGCCCTTGTTTGCCTGAATGAGGACTGCTAGCTCTAGGGTTTGGCTATTCAGCCACTGAGAAACTTAGTAAGCAAAGCCTTCAGCATAGGGCAGGCTGCTGCAGCGATCCATGTCCAGGAGGTAAGCAGGGTTGTCTTCAAAGTGAGTCAGTGGCAGGGTGTCCTCCTCATTGAGGGGACATTCTGACTCTGCCTTCAGGAACGGGCGCTGATTGTCCGGGAAGGCCATGGAGAAAAGTGCATCCGGGTCACAGACAAATTTGTAGACGTACCGTTCCCCAGCCACCTGTGTGAGAACACGTATAACACAAGACTCAGCTGGAACAAGGCATGGAGCTCCAGGAAAGAAAAGGAGAACCTCTCAGGGAGTCAGGCACCAAAGGGCGACCTATTCCCTGCCAAGGGTTTTGTTAACACCATAGCTCAGTATTTTAAAAGCTAGCATTTGAATTTTTGAATTTCAAATGCATACAAGATTATTCTGCCTATACGGACGGACAGTCGAGGCAGCCTGGTTGCCATGGGGGCTGGTGTGGCACTTAAGTCACTGTGCAGATGCCAGACCACATTTCCAGTGACCTCCAGAGCTTACGGCTTTCCCAGGATGAATGTGCTATTTTGAAGGGTTCAGAGCCCCCTTTTCTTCACGTGCATGTGTAAGCATGCCCACGACTGGGCGTGTGCAGATATGTGTGTATGTACCATGACTGGGCATGTGCAAATATGTGTGTATGTACCACGACTGGGCGTGTGCAGATATGTGTGTATGTACCACGACTGGGCGTGTGAAGATATGTGTGTATGTACCACGACTGGGCGTGTGCAGATATGTGTGTACGTAGAGACCCATGGTTGAGGTCAAGAATCTTCCACCACGTTTTCACCTTTGAGGCAGGAACCCTTCTGTGAAATCCAGAACTTGCTGAAATAGTTTAGGGATCAAGTCACCTGACTTCCAAGGCTAGAATTACCTGGGCTCTAGGGGTTTGAACTCCAGCCCTCATGTGTGGAAGGAGCTTTAATCACTGAGCAATCTCCCAAGCCAAGTTATGAACCTGATTAAGCCAGCCTCTGTGGAACTTCAGTCCTTTCCAGGCCCCAGACTCTGCCTCTACCACACCCGTCACTTTTACTTACCACATGGGTCTAAAATCCTCCTCAAGCCTCAATGGTCTGAGCCTTCCCAACCTGGCCTATGGACTTTCCTATAGGTGTCCAGTTTCTTCCCAAAGAATTGTGCAAGTCAAAGCCTCCTGTGGGAAGGCATTTAGTTGAGCAAGACAGGATGGCTTGGCACCAATGTAAGGGAAGCATGGGGTCCAGCACTGATGTCATCACTAGGTCTTAACTCTATTCCATTCAGGGACACAGGATACAAAGCACCTTTGACACTGATAGGCTATTTTCCCTTTTAACTATCTCATTCAGCCATGGTCACAATAAAGCAACAGGTACCACATCAGTATTGTTACTTGGACATTTTCAGATGTATCACACTGAGATTACAACAGAGGACAGCATTTGCTCTGTATGGGACAGAAGAGGTCACATAACCAACAACAGGATAACAAATAAGTCTATTAAGATCTGAAGCTGCTAAAGCTACAATTCTGGGTTTTCCTATGCTCAGAAATAGAGTCAGTAAGAGGGACAGCCCTTTCTCCTTAGTTCTGTGCCCCTGTGCTTGAACTGCATTCTTTCATATTTGGCCTGGATCTGGGAATAACACAGGGACAATGACACTTGTAAAGGTTTGGATGAGAAACGTTCCAATAAATCTCAGAGCATTTGAACACTTAAGTCTCCAGTTAGTGGCAGTGTTGTGGAGGCTTAGGAGATGTGGCTTTGTTGGGGGAGGGCTTATGCCAGGTCCAGTTTAAAGCACCTTCCTGCTTATGGTTCAAGATTTTTTTTTGGGTGTGTGTGTGTGTTGGGGGGGGGGAGACTGGTGGTGGTGGATAAAATACCATAAAATTAACTAAAGTCTATGCAAATACTCCAAAAATAATAATTTTCAAAACATCAAATGCTTCCTATCCCAAGCATTCTGGGGAAGGAAACACAACCTGTGCATGTAGGCTCTGTCACTGTGTAAATGCTAGAGTCTGGGGGTGTATCGCATATATGAGGTATTTAAGAAAGGTGCATTCAGTCCCATCTTCCACGTACCAATGGGATTTTAAGGTTGAAGTCCTTTAACCCCTTACTCTAATAAGGACGCTACAGTGGCTTTTCCAGAAATATACTTTATCTTCTACTCTGCAAAGAAAAACCTCTTATTGAATGACATGCCTACTATTTGACACACTTAAAGTTCTAGGCTGTATAGGTTTAAAAGAGAAATAGCTTTTCTTAGTCTTCTAACCCCCCTTGAGATGGTATCCCACTGAAATGACAGGCGTAGATGTTGCGCCCTAAATGTTTTAACAACTAAAGCTATTCCATTCAAGCTGTGTGGAATAGAGATTGTAAGTTGATTCCCTCATGTCTTCCTTTACATACACAACAGAAGCTGACCTAAGTGTTGGGGTCTTTTGTAACTGGAGGCATCCTAAGAAAAGCAGAAGCCAATTTTCTCTTGTGTTTTCCACAGCACCTCTGTCAGCATGTACTCAACAACATTAAAAGCACTTTTAAAGAAAGCTTTTTTTTTTTTGTTAATGTGTACATGTGTGAGCCTGAGTGTATGTATGTATATCATGTGTGAACAGCATCTACAGAGGCCAGAGGATGACATCAGATCTCTGGGAGCTGGAGTTATAGAAGGCCGTGAGCTGCCTGATGTGAGTGCTGAGATCCGAAGTCAGGTCTTGGAGAGAGGCCGGTGCTCTCCAGTCCTAAAGGTACTTTAAATTATACACGTGTCTCCTTTTTATTTCAAGTTTTAGGAGACAGGAGCGTATGTAGCGTGGGCTGACCTAGAACATGATATACAGGTGAAACAGGCCTTGAACTCCTGACCCTCTCATTTCTACCTTCCGAGTGCTGGCACTATAGGTATCTTGTAATTCTCTGTTGTGTTTTCCAGGTTCTTTCCTACCACAGATTCATTTACAAGACTCACGTTTTCTTCTAGCTACTGTAAATGACCTTATTACAGAGGTTAGGGACATGTTCCTTCAAAGCGGCAGAGTGTTCTCAGCATCTGTAGGTACTTACCTTCTGCATGATGCCTTTTTCATAGTAATAGCGCAGAGAACGGCTCAGCTTGTCATAGTTCATGGCCGGTCGATTCTTCTGAATACCCCAACGCCGAGCAACCTGGAGGGACAAGACAGCCAAGATCCAAACACGTTCCCAGGACATTTTGTAACTTAATGGCTCTGGCTAATGATCAGTCTCTCTAACTTGGAAAGGAAAGCATTCAATTCTCTCAAGATCAAATATTAAGTAAAGGTGATAATTCGGCCACAGTTCCTAGGAGGTGAGACCTGGGGTAGAAGACTTGTAACACTGTAAGACTGTAGAGAACTCGGTTGGCATCCCAGAGGATACGGGCTCGCTACTATTTCCCCATTT
Organism: Grammomys surdaster; assembly: GCF_004785775.1. Classification (NCBI taxonomy): domain Eukaryota; kingdom Metazoa; phylum Chordata; class Mammalia; order Rodentia; family Muridae; genus Grammomys; species Grammomys surdaster. Next base: position 603,040 of record NW_021604780.1, on the reverse strand, counting down.
ATGAATTATTGACCAATACTCATGGACCATTAACATATTGCCATTACGTGCTATGGTTTCTGTAGCAGTCAATAAGGAATAATTAGGATGGTCATTCCTGAAACATTAGGAACATGCCTGTGAGCTGCTAATGGGACTGCAGAGCAGAAGTTCAATTCTAATAAGATTGGCGAGAGGCTGGGAGCCGTTTACTCATTGCAGTTTGTGGATGAAGGGGGATTCAGATCATTATAGCCTACTGCCGTCCAGCTCTGCTCCCAGCAGACCGCAGAATGGACAGTAAAGCACATAGCACCATTATCCATTTAATGAAAAATTAACGGGGCTTCTTGCACAGTTCTAAAGTGCATTATAGCAACCTGGTCCACTTGAGGTGCAGGGATGAGGAGATGTAACTGGAGCTTTGGGTAAAAGGCATTGTAGGAGGGACATTTCCTGCTAGAGTCTACTAGATTATCAGGGTAGCCGATCAAGTTCTGTTCCCAGCACGGAGATGGTTGTGCTCCTGCTTGAGAGTGACTGTCGGGTGGATCCAGTGTGGAAATGTAAGCTGTCTGAGGTCTTCATTTTAGTCACCTTTAGAAACTTTGGCTGGGCATAGTCATGCACGCCTTTAATCCTGGCACTCAAGAGGCAGAAGCAGGTGGATTTCATGAGTCTCAGGCCAGCCTGGTCTTCAGAGAGTTCCAGGATAGCCACAGCTACACAGAGAAACCCTGTCTCAAAAACCAAACCGAACCAAACCAAAAGAAACCAAAATCAAAACAAACAACCCCTCGCCAAACAGAACAACAAAAACCCACCATAGTTCAAAAAAGCCAAACTAACCACATCCTTTTGATGTTTTTCTCCATTTTGTATTATTTAGAGACAGGGTCTCTCTTTACAGCCCAGGCTTGGTCTATACTTGCAATCTTCCCACCTCGGCTTCCCAGGTGTCTAATCACACGCATGCACCAGCAAGCCCAACTCACTCCTTTGAGATGCAACATGCACACAGATGCACACGCACACTGCCCAAAAAAAAAAAAGCCAAAGGTTAACCGTGTAGGTAAGTGGAAAGACAGCAGGAATCCACGTCAACTATTTGGGTGCAGTGACAGAAACGCCTCCTGATTTCAGGACTCTTGAAAGACCTCTAACAAATACCAGAGACAACCTGAGCTGGAAGAACTCATCTGGCTTCACTATACCAGAGCAATCCACCAGCCGGGTTTCACCTTTGCCCCCTCTACGACTTTAATTTCCACTTTTTTTTTAAAGTGTATCTCACATAACCACACATCTTGGGTCTCCCTGAGTGTCATTTTTCATCAGTTCAAGTCCATCTTCAGGAAAGGCCCAAAAGGCAAATCCTCGAAAAAACTAAATCCTAGTTAGAAGTCATTATTATCTGAGACAGCGTCTTTTTGTGTAACTGTAGCTGGCCTGGAACTTACTGTGCAGCTCAGGTTGGTCTCAGGTAGCCCAGTCTTAGTCTCTGGGGTGCTGGGATCAAAGGTGTGCATCAATTTGCCTCTTGAAGGTAAATATTTTAAATCAATGGAAATATATCGATAAGAAGAGATATTGCTAAGTCAATCACACTGCAGCCAGGGTTGACAGCAACCACACTTTGAAACTCACTGCCAACCTGTCTTCCCTAAGCGACAGGAACAGCAAGGCAGCTGACTGTCTCTTTACTCCACTCAGTGGTAGAAAACAATTTTGCCTAGTCTTCGGCTTGAGTGGTGACCTCTTTCTGCTGTCAGCACATGCAATAGCTTACTGGAGAGGTTTTGTGTATGTGCAGATCTCAAAGCTGCTCCGGTAGCCATGGTTACTGACTCACCCACCAGGCTGGTGCCCTGTGATTCAGTGGCCTCACCACAGTGCTCCCTCTATAGCAATGTGTGATGATGAGCTGGAGACTCAGGCCGTCCCTATTTGGTGGTAGGAGGAGCAGGCAGGAACACATTGCCAGCTCACCCCTCTCTGCTTCCTAAGTTAGAGAATGTACATTTTGGGAGCTGGGGGGGCGGAGGGATGATGGACAGAGGGTTCACCTATTCCTCTCCAAAGAGCAAGCAAGCAGTCACAGAACAAGGAGGCTCTTTCTAGCAACCCAGCCTTTAAAACCTCCCACAGCATCTCCAATCTGCCACTCGTGCAACATACTACCCTACCTCCTCCATGTTCACACTGCTGCAGATTCACAGTTAAAATGGCTTCAGATTAAAGCCGAGTCAGTCATAATTGAGAGGGTGCTAAGCTGGATGACTATCAAAAGACATTTGATTAGGGGGCCTGCCAAAACGCAGTTCTAAAACCACAATTTCCATGCACAGTGTAATGGATATTATGGATAATTACCCAGAGTGCACTACTCAGCCACACAGCTGCCTACAATTACATCCCCAACAGCTTCCTCCTCTGCTTCACCCTTTAAGCTCCCCCATGAGAACTTCTTACAGCTTTTCCCAGGAGTTGGTGATAGCTTCCTGACATTAACGAGGACAGGGTCCTCACAGCTATACAAAGAGCAGCAGAAGATAACGTACCCATTGTGCAGGCCAAGGCTAAGTGCTCCAAAGACTGCAAAGGGCCCTGTATGAAGGAGCTTAAAAATGTATGTCAGATCTCAGGGTATGGAGAAAAAAGCAACTCCTAAAGAAACAAGGCTGGGGGTGGGGGGTAGGATGGCTCAGTGGGCAGAGGCACCAGGAGGCATCTCCTGGACCATGATAGAGAGAATTCACTCCTATGGGTTGCAGCAAATGCAGACTTATTGAGCCACCCCACAATAAAAATGTAATAGTTATAATGATGATGATAACAACAATAATAATTGTTTCAACAGTTTAATCAACAGAGAGGCCATCATAGGCTCACACATGTGACTTGGAGCCACTTGGTATTTATGAACATTTTAGGTTAATATTAGCTCCTTCATTAAGTAAGAAAGCAGGAGCCCTCTACCATATGTTCATTCTTCCCTTCCCTCGGGCAGGAGAGTGAAAGATTCAATAACTGCCTGACGGAGGCTCATAACCAGCTTTACCTGCAGCTGGACAGCCTGCGCTCAGGCCCGAGGCGGTGGCAATAAAGTCATAAAAGCTCCTGTTTGTGGAAACGAGATGAATCAATAAGGGCTGCCCACAAGACAGGCTTACTTTCCTTTCAAAGAGCCTCGATGAGTCAAGGTGCTATCCTGTCACTGAGCCTCACATAATTCAGGCAAAGAGGGAGGATGGGCCTACTCGGGGGAAGTAGCCCTCCATCATGACTGGAGGCTGAACCTCTATCGCGACACAGCTGAGGCCAATCAGAGCCTGTCTGCAGCATTACAGGCTGACAGCATTTCTGTAAATAAACAGACGACAGGGAGTACCGTATTTACATGTGCAAGCAAGAGTGTATGCGGTGTTGTGTTCATACGGAGGCCAGAGAGCCAATCCTCGGCTGTTATCTTCTTTTTTCTTTGAGATCAACCCTCTCTCTAGTCATCAGACTGGACAGCCAATGAGCTCCAGGGGTCCCTCTGCCTGTCTTGACTCCCTGACTGTTGGCATCATTATAGATATGGGTGTTGGAGATACACGCTGGAGCCTTCATTCTTGTGTGGCTGGCATTTTACTGAGCCTTCCCTGCCCCTGACTCTCATAACTGTATGTTTTACAGTACTTTAAATGAAGCCTGCCATACTGAGCCACTGCAAGGCTGTTCTCCCCACCCCCCACGCCATTTCTAATCCACTTTTTTCTCTCTCTCCTATCAACTTTCAGACCATGTCCTTCTTCCAAATAGAGTGTCAGGATGTCACCTGCTGCTGCTAACGCTGCAGTCCTTAATGGAATGCTTCCCAAGAGTGCTGTTCCCATTTTTATTGTACCCAAATCTAGGATAGCGGTTGTCTGACCACACACTATTAAAAGAAGGGTATGTCAGCCAGTGAGAGTGCAGAGTGTGTGTATCTTTTCCATCTTTAACTTTTTAAAACTTTAAACCAAACAGAAGTTAAAATTACTCCCTTTGAAATGGGTTACACTAGTAACCTGGTTAAATACACTATGCTGTATGTGTTCAGAAAGGGGAACCTATGGTGGCATCTTCACTGATGACAAGGAGGTGGTTCTGTCTTAGGCCTTTCTGTTAATAGCTCTGGACAAAAAAGATGGCAACAAAGTTTCTTTTTCTATCAACCAATGGAAGTTTCTTTAACTACTGATGTGCTGTCTAGTTCCCTGACAACTTTACACAGGTTAGTCAGGGAGGAGAGATGGAGAAAATGCCTCCCTAAGAACTGGGCTGCAGGCGAGCCTGCTGAGTAGTGCCTAGCAACCTTCCCCAGGGGTCGGCAAAGACCATCTGCATAGAGGATACTGACATTCCAATTCCTGAGAGTAGCAAAATTATAATTATGAGGTAGCAACAAAAATAATTTTATGGCCAGGGGGGTCACCACAACAGGAGGCCTTGTATTAGGGGGTTGGAAGCATTTAGAAAGTTGAGGACCCCTGCTGTATAGTATTTTCTTAATTGCTGTGGGAGGGCGCATTCAATCGTGGGTGGGGACTCCCCTGGTTTTTAAAAGTAGGCTGAGCAAGTTAGGGGGAGCAAGCCAATAAGCAACACTTCTTCATGGCTTCTGTGTCAGCTCCTGCCTCCAGGTTCCTGCCCCGTGTGAGCTCCTGTTCTGACTTCCTTGGATGATGACTAATGATATGAAGTATAAGCCAAAACCAACACCAACAACCCCAATACCCTTTGATCATGGTGTCTTACCACAGCAACACAGCAGTAGTAACCCTCACTACAACTGCCAAGATCCTACAAGACATACTTTTTGAAAAAGCATCTATATTGTGGAGAGATGGCTAGAAAGACGGTTCAGTACTTAAGAGCTCTCTGTTCTTGCAGAAGATGCAGGCTAGATTCCCAGTACCCACAAAGTAAAACAACCACCGGTAAAACTCCAGTTCCAGGGGATCCAATGCCTTCTCCTGGCTTTTGTGCGCACTGTACACACATGGTACACTTACATACAGCCAGGCGCGTGCGTGCACACACACACAGAATAAATATTTTAAAATTTTTAAGCTTTTTGACTTATGTCGCCGGGCAGTGGTGGCGCACGCCTTTAATCCCAGCACTTGGGAGGCAGAGGCAGGCGGATTTCTGAGTTCGAGAGTTCGAGGCTAGCCTGGTCTACAGAGTGAGTTCCAGAACAGCCAGGGCTACGCAGAGAAACCCTGTCTCCAAACAAACAAACAAACAAACAAAGACTTATGTCTGGTAATTCTATTTCTCTAAGATAGAGAGGCATTTGAAGTATGTTGTAAGGTCAAGACACTTGCTGACACTACCAATCCTGGCAACTTGAGTTTGAGGCCCACATATAGGAGAGAACTGATCCCCACAAGCAGTCCTCTGACTTTCAGATGCACGCCATGAATTTACTGCACGTGCATGCAAACACACATTAAATGTTAAAAAAGAAAGGGAATATACAGTAATGTAAATGCATTCCAGAAATGTCACACAGTGCATTAGCTGGCCTCAGCCCCAGGCTGTAACAGACCAGGCCTGAGAACAAGGCAGCAAGTCTGTACAGCGGGATAGCCACCCCCCCCCCCCCAAATTTGCAATAAGACTCAGTGACTAGGCTGTATGAAAGGTAGGCAGAGTGAGGAGTCCGGAGGAGAAGAAGGGGGGAGGGAGGGAGAGAAGGCTAGCAGCATGGAGAACCATGGATGGTTTGAGAGCTGTCCTGAGTAGCAACTTATCAAAAGGTTAGATACTGGGTAACAATTCTAATTGTGTGGGCATCTTGTTGATTGAGCATTTTCAAATATATAAATCCTTTAGATAATCACTAAGCTTTAAGAGTCTCATTTCTACCGGGTACCACAAGGATGAAGGGTACTGTCTGGGGTTCAGCTGAGCTCTGTGAAGAAAGCATGGTGGATCGGCAGAGCCATCCCCCACGCTGGGGTCTCATGGGTGCCAGAGCTGATGTTTCTAGATAGCCAAAGCCCTGTCATAGCCGAGAACCAGCAGGAACCTGGCGGCTGCCCGGAATCAAGCCAGACCAGGTGCCGTATTCAAAATCTCTATCGTCACAAGTCTGTTATAGAAATACACTTTCAAAACTTTAAGAGGAAGAACACATCTTGTATAAGTGCAACAATTCATGGCTTCAACCCTTGTCTCCCTGTCCCAGGACTGTCAAAATTCTTGTAATGTTTTCTACAATGGAGAATTCTGCCTATTTGTTTAGCAACATGCAGAAGATTGTCCTGCTGACAGGAAGAGCGAGCCATCCCCAATGCTTGCTCTCTTGTGGTACACCAGTGCTTGAACCGTGAACTCTGTCTCCATCTCCTTGCTGCCCTGCCTCCCTGCCATGGCAGACTCTTACCTCTCTGAAACCATAGGACCCAATACATTATCAACAGGAAAGTACCAGAGACACCCGGACTCACCTCTTCCGGTTCGATGAGTTTAAACTCCATGCCTCGGCCAGTCCAGGCGATGAAGTGGGCGTTGGCTGGGTCATCCAGAAGGGTGACGAGGAACTGCCATAGCTGCAGAGAGCCCCGCCTCTGATAAGGGGGTCCCTCTCGGTACATGGTGGGCTCTTGCTTGACTTTGCCTGTGTGGGACACGGGTACGCATGCATCATTCAGGCTTAAGTTTTTCAGGGATTTGCAGGGGAAGCAGTGGCTACTGGTGATTGAGCTATCAAATGTGTGGGACCAGATGAGGTGCTCTGACATTACCAACCCTCTCAGCATAGAATCTTGGATGGGCATCTTACCTTCCAGTCTTTCCGGCACCACACAAGTGTCATCAAAGTATAGCCTGGGGTCCTTTTCATATGGGAATCCTGAAAGAGTTTAAAGAGAAAGACCATACTGCTTAACAGGTTCTATGCTGTATTAAAACTAAGGACTATAGTTAAAAAACAACAACTTTTTTATTATTATCCTGTACGCACAATGTATTCGGAACACACACACACACACACACACACACACACACACACACACACACACACGGAGGTCAGAGGATAGCTCTCTGAGGTCAGTTCTCTTTTTCCCTTTCACAGGGGCTCAAGGGACTTGAACTCAGGATGCAAGGCTTTTGCCACAGGTACTTTTACCTGTGGAACCCTCTCACCGGCCCAGATTGTTCCATGTTTGGTTCCACAGTCCTACCTAGGTAGGTACAGTCCACAGTACCTATGCCAGGTGGAATTTTCGAAGACTTCCAAAGGACTCGGTATTTGAGTTCTGACGTCACTACCTTGTTCTTGGTGAGGGAGTAATCAGTTCCTGCTAAAAGGGCTCTGGCAGAAGGAACCACTGAGTCACAGTAGGCCCCCCCACATCTTATGCAGTCTGCAGGGGGCAGTGTCTGTTCTGGTCAGCCTAGCTTGCTAGCTTTGTTTCATTTGTGTATCGTACTGGCATTTTTCTCTCAGCTAATACTAACTCAACCTTCCTCAGACTTGTCCAAGCTCTCCACATACTTCATGGGCTATATGACATTAAGCACCGAAGGAGAAAGGACAAAGACGCAGCCCACAGAAGACTAAGAGCAGCATACACTAAACAACGTGGAGCACTGTCCCTAGACACAGCGCTAAGAATCCAAGCCTTACTCATGGGAGAGGGACAGTGAAGGGGTCAAAAAGTGGGAACTGAGGCTGGGTGGCAGTGCGTACACCTTTAATCCCAGTACTCAGGAAGCAGAGGCAGATGGATCTCTGAGTTTGGAGCCAGCCTGGTCTACAAAGCAAATTCCAGGACAACCAGGGTTACAGAGAAACATTGTTTTATAAAACCAAAGTGGGGGACAAAGGGAAAGAGAAAGGGAAGTGGAAAGTGAATGGTCCAAGACACACACATCAAAACCTGGATGTCTCAAGCAGAAGGTAAACGGGCTATGAGGAAGGATGGCCACACATCCACCACATCCATGACGCCGGCAGGCGTGACTGTGGGCCATCAGGTCGCCAGCCTCCCACCCTTCAACAGATTAGTGGTTCAAGCCCAAGGCAGCTAACAGCTCCCTGATAGGGATTCCCTGCCACAAAGATGCCACACTTGGTGTACAGTCCTTCATCCCTGAGCTCTCTTCTCTAGCTTAGTCCCTGGTTGAGTTACCTGGCTGGTGAGTACTGTCTGTGTGTGCTGGATGAAGAGGCGACAGGGAACTGTCAGGGACATGAAAACCTCACAAGTCAGCGAGCCCAGACAGGATCCCTCTCTTACTATCCCAGCCTTCTTCAAAATCAGCTCGGCAGGGCTGGCACCATCTGAATGTACCGGGGCCTCAAAAACTCAGTGCAATGGAGAAAGAAGGCAGATTCTTCTGATGTTATTATGTCATTCGTCTTTCTGTCTCTAGTCCTAGGCATGGTTTTTCTGTTTAAATTAGCTACACCATATATGGGCTGGAAAAATGGCTCAATTGTTAAGAGCACTGACTACTGTACCAGAGGACCCAGGTGTGATTCCCAGCACCCACACATGGTGGCTCAGCAACTGTCTGTAACTCTAACTTCTGGGGAATCCACTGTCCTCTTCTGGCTCTGCTTATATGCAGACAAAGCACCCAGACAGACACACAATTTAAGAAAGAAGTATATTTAATCGACACTTTCTTCTTATTGAGTCCAGTACATAGTTAGGCCTCATAGTGTGCCAGTGCGGGTAGACAGGAGCTCGTTTTTACCAGTGTGCATCTCAACTTAAAGAAGGAAGCAGACAATAAAAAAAAGAAACACATGTCAGTTTAGCATGGGAATTAAAGAGTGCAGGCTCTAGAGCCAGACAGGTTGACCCCAATTAGCTGTGTGATTTTGAACAAATGAATCCCACAGTGTTCGGGTTCCTTCCCTGGTGCTGTGGTCAGAGTTTAATGAGTTACTGTGCAGTCTGCTCTATTGACCCAACAGTTCCCCCTTTACAGTAGAATGTAAGAATGGCTTTTGGTACAAGTGTGTAATAAATAACACTTAAAGAAAAACAAACAATTATAGATTGTGAGCAAGCAGTGTTAAAGCAGCTGGATGACTGTGCTGGTCTGATGGCCCATGCCTTCAGTCCCCAGCACTCGGCAGACAGAGGCAGGAAGATCTCTGAGTTCCAGGCAGCCTCATCTACACAGGAGCAGTAATAGTGAGGTCCTGCCTCAAAAACAAACAAACAAACAAAACAACCCTGAATGAGTCTGAGAACTGTAATCTTGCTGTTGCCTGCCACAGAGGGGACTTCTCAAGGATAAGGGTCACACCGTAAGCATCTTAGTGTTCTCTCAACACCTTGCATACAATAAAGGCTCAATTAGTATCTGAGAGACTACAATACCTCACAATTGAGGCAAAGAATGTTGATTTTTTTTTATTCCTTTAAGACACAGTCTTAGCCAGAGGGTGGTGGCGCACACCTTTAATCCCAGCACTTGGGAGGTAGAGGCAGGCGGATTTCTGAGTTCGAGAGTTCGAGGCTAGCCTGGTCTACAGAGTGAGTTCCAGAACAGCCAGGGCTACGCAGAGAAACCCTGTCTCGAAAAACCAAAAAAAAAAAAAAAAAGACATAGTCTTAAAGGGTACCCTGAACTCCCCATCTTCCTGCCCCTGCCTCACAAGTGCTAGGACCATATAGGTGTGTGCACAACACCTGGCAAACTGACTTTTATGACAACCCGGTGTACTTTGCATTATCAGCAAGACATAATTCCTTCTGCGTCATGCTCTGTAGCCTTAGCTGCCAGGAGGTGATCTGTTTCCCATCTTCCATATGGGTTTAGATATCCCAGTACTGTTTTAAATGGTATTGTTATAAAGTCATTGTAAGTGAACCACTTTGAAGTTTACACACCTGTCAACTGTGCTGTGTTAACTTTCAGTGCACTGCCCCCCCAAGGTAAAGATAATTTATCCACAACTACACAAGACCAGATTAAATTCTTGTTTTGGTTTTTAAAGGATTATAAGGAACACCATTTGGGGACATTTTGCGGTTTCTAGTTATTGCCACACGTGGTCCTCTAAAACACCTGGAAGATGTTTCTGGTAATCAGTCAGTTGAGTTTGCATCAACAGTTATCTCTGTTGTGGCCACACACCATCTGATCGCTCAAATGAAGGTATAGGAAGGAAGGGCAAAGTGAAACGCAAAGACTCAAAATATCACACAAGGATTCCAGGTGAGGACCTCAGGCGGGGCAGCTATCTTAGCAATCAGAGATGCCAATCAGAAACGCTTGTTTTGATAACTGTTTCCTAGGCATCTGTGGTTCAAGACTGTAGAGGAAGGAGAGAAAAACCAGGCCAAGATGATTTAAAGCAGTTTAAAATGCTGGCTTCTTTGAAATTTACTTTTTCAGTGTGTGCGGTCAACTGGGCAAAGGAATAGGTTGGAGGGTGGAGGTGGCGTCACAAGATGGTCTCTGTGTAGTAAGCAACCCAAAATCTTACTAAAAATATTTCCCTTAAGAGCATACTCTTTGCTAAATGTTGTAATTATACAAAATGCTTGCCTGCCTCTCTGTTCTGCTCCCTCATCATGTGCCCGCTGCAGACAGACAGCATCAACTGCCTCTACAAGGAGTCTGGAAGCAGCCCTGCACAGCTGTGTCCACACAGCCTCAGTGCAGTCGACAGCCCGCCTGGTCACGTCTGGACACTCTCTGAGAATATCATAGGGCACACAGCGGGGTAAGCGGCACTGGTCTTATGCAGCTGGGGGATGCTGCCTACCCAAGAAAGCCCTCTGAACAACTAGTCACTTGTAAGGAACAACCAATGCTTCTTTAAGTATCTAAACCATTGCAGCCAGGTGCTCTCAGCCCAGGTACACTGGAATTTGGGACTCTAATCACTTCTGGCAGTGGCTCTCATCCCACGGGTCCCGACCTTTTGGGGGTCAAAAGATCCTTTTGCAGGGGTCACCTGAGAGCATTAGGAAGTAGATATTTACATTACAAATCATAACAGTAGCAAAATCACAGTTACGAAGTAGCAACAAAAATAATGTTACGGTTGGAGTCACCATAACCTGAGGAACTATATTAAGGGTCTCAGCGTTAGGAAGTCTGGGAACCGCTGTCTTAGGGCGAAGCCTCAGCATCACAACTTTAAAAAGTTCCCTCAGTGAGTCTAAGGTATAGCTGAGACTGAGGGTGATTTTCAAACTTGAAAACTGAGACTTCTGGACTCCACCTTGGAGCTCCTGAGAATCTGTTGATCCAAGTTCCATGAGAAGTCTGTGCCACTGGTTTAGGGGAGTCAGATTGATGGTAAGACACTGATATGGACAGATGTGTTTGCTTGATAGAAAGTAAAGCATATTTCTGGGGATCCACTCTAAGGAAAAGCACTTCCCAGTCTCAGCGTTGGGAAAGGTGGTCCTACCCTACCTACTGCCTGGCAGAGAGCCTACCTCTCAGGGCTTTTCAGATCACACAAACATCCTCTGAGACCCCGAGAGGCTCCTGCCCATCAAATAGACTGACTGCTTTGCCAACATCATCCATTCACATAGGGGCTTGTGTTCTGCAAATGCACTTTGCAGTCTGACAGCTCAACTATCCCCCTCCCACACTGTGTGAATCCTGATGATCTAACTCACATGGGCAGGCAGGCTTGGCAGCACCGTTAACTTCTAAGCCATCTTGCTGACTCTGTTTTGATAGGGTGTGATATATCACAGGCTAGGCTTAAAGTCACTATGTAGCAAAGGATGGCCTTGAACTTCCTGATCATCTGGCCTCCACCTCTGGTGCGCTAAGATTGTAGGCACTTGGCCTCCGTGCCTGGTTACGTGCTGCGCTGAGAAGTTATCCCAGGGCTTCCTGATTGACAGGCAGGTAGGCACTCTACCAAGCAAGCTCCACCCCCAGCCCAGCTGTGACTGTTCTAAATTATTCCTACTCCAATTAGGTAATGCTAGGAAAGATAAGGTCACAGGTCCAACTGTGCCCACTGTTTGATCGATTAGTTGATTCTAAGGAACAGTGTGTAAGAACCTGCACAGACAGCATACAACACTCATCTTTTATGTATGAGTGTACTGTATGCAACAGGATGTGTGTACATGAAGCCAGAGGCATTTTCTACCACCTTCACCTTAGTTTTTGAGACAAGGTCTCAAACTGAAGTCAATGTTCACTAACTGAATAGACTGGCTAGCTAGCAAGTCCCAGGATCTTCCAACCTTCCCTCCAGTGCTGGGATTACAGGCAGGCACTTCCATGCCTAACCTTTCCCATGGTACAGGAATCTGAAGTCAGAGGCCTGTTATACAGTACTGATACGTAATTACTTCATAATATGAAGTATTTATAATACTTTATATCATCTGTCGCTAAAGCTTTTTGTGGTTCCCAACCTTCCTAATGCTGTGACGCTCATGTTGTAGTGACCCCTAACCATGTAACTATTTCATTGCTATTTCATGACTGCAATCTTCCTACTGTTATGAGTCCTGACGTACATATCTGCTATACAGGATATCTGCTATGCCGCACCCATGGGGGTCACGACTCACAGGTTGTGAACCTCTGCTTTTTGAATACATTCAGTAAACATCAAGACATTAACTAATGCATGTGGGCAGATCACTTGTATTTTTCCTCGTAGCTGTTCGTCCTGTAGTGTTTTGTGAGCCAGTTCACCTCTGCATAGTTCTACCGACCCTCCCATCCCCACCCATCCTTCATTAGCTGACACCCATCTTCATCTCGCACGCTCTCAGGCCAGTGAAGAACTCCCGAGAGATTCCTTCTTGCTCTAAACTGACAACCGCCCATTATGAAATCATTACAATCAAGTGCTACCCACCTAGACTAACTGAAAATCAGAAACTTGGTCATAATTTCTTTCCTAAGATGTCCATGGACCCACGTAAACCTTCCTGATGTAAGCACTAAGGCCCAGTTTAGGCTGACGTAGCTGGAAGTATACAGCCAAGTTCCCCTTTTTTTCAAGTTGTCCTATGACCTCTGCAAAGTTAGGGTTATTGCCATTTAAAACAATGAGTGGATTCTCAGTGTTTCACAGTCTTGACTCAAAGCCCATGTACAAAGCAACTTACTTAGCTCTACCCACGCACTACAGAAAGTCTAACCATTGACCTTACAGTTGAGCTTAGAAATGGTAATCCTAAATTAAACATGTGCATTACCAAGAAAACAAAAATTAAAACAAAAGAGAGGAAGGAGGAGGAAATTCTTGCACGTGTGCTGTACATTCAAGCTCCACTCCCCTTTTCATTTGTAAAGGGCAAAGCAAGCTCCTTACCTTCATGGTTGCTGGAGAAATACCCGCCTCTCATGTAGGATGACTGGCAGTTAGGCACTTCTGAAATGAAACACAGCATTCTTAGCAATGGTTCCTACACCACGCTGGGCAGTCAAGGCCCTCACCCTCACAACTAAGGATGTGCTGCTTAGTTCTTGTCAACTTGACACAAGTCAGAGTTACTTGGGAAGAGGGACCTTCCACTGAGCCATGGTCTCTGTAAGACTGGCTGGTGAGTACACGTGTGGGGCATTTGATTAAGCATTGTAAGGGCCAGGGCCTGGCCTACTGTGGGAAGTGCCTGCCTGATGCACTGGAGTGTGTATGAAAGCAGGCTGAGTAAGCCACGGAAAAAGCAGGCCAGTATGTGGCCCTCCTCCATGGTCTCTGCAGCAGCTCTTGTCTTGGTGTCCCTCGATGGTGATGGTCCGTAATCCCTAACTACCCCAGTCCCACCCCGAAAACGCCAAGTTGCTTTCGATGAGTGTTTTATTACAGCAACTAAGAATCACCTAAGACAAAGGTCAAGTGTTTAGGGCCTTGCTCTGTGGAGATGGACCAAGCTAATAAACAACAAGGCAAACACTACAAACCACCACCTGCAAATAAGACCCTTCTCATCAATAGGCACAGGAGAAAGAGAGAAAGTTCTCATTCTTCTTAGACTCAGTTATCAACAATGCACTTGGTGGTCAAGCTAATGGTAACACAAGAAACTGACTTTCAAATGGGGAAGGGAAGGGTGACTGCCCTAGATCTTTCTCAATCTGCTCCTCTGGCCACTGATAGTCAAATCCAATTCTGTTGCCTGGAGTGAGGGTATTTAAGGCCAGAGGGATTAGTCGAACCAAAGCTTTGCAGCCAGGATGACAACTGGCTGGGTGGGTACTGTAGTATGGCAAGCATGTTTTCGCCATGTTGGATCTGTTATGCTGAAACTAACACTCAAGCAATCTCTTCTTCAGTGACCTGGGTGCACACTGGGAATCCTTCTGAGGTAAACCTTTGTTGACTGCCTTTCTTCAAGTGAATGGGAGATTAAAAATGGTTGGCCAAATTAACATGTCAATGCCAGCCATCTGGAGAGAGGGCTCAGTGGTTAAGTACCGATTTTCCAGAGAACCTGAGCTTCACTTCCTAACACCCACATCAGCAGCTCACAACCATCTATCTGTAGCTCCAGTTTCAGGGGGATTTGGAGGCACTCACATACACTGACAGATATACATAACTAAGCTAATAGTATATAATATATATTATACATACTAAAGTCAATGCCAGTCCTAAAGAAAAAATACTGCCATCATGAACTTCTAAGAAAAATGTTTCAGCTGGGCGGTGGTGGCGCATGCCTTTAATCCCAGCACTTGGGAGGCAGAGGCAGGCAGATTTCTGAGTTTGAGGCCAGCCTGGTCTACAGAGTGAGTTCCAGGACAGCCAGGACTATACAGAGAAACCCTGTCTCGAAAAACAAAAACAACAACAACAAAAAAAAAGAAAAATGTTTCAAAGCCTTCAAAAAGAATTCAGTGACAACTTATTTGCATAAGCTATTAGCAGCTAATTTCTTCTATTGTAATTTCCCAACACTCGTTTCTATCCAAATGCTGGTGTCATCTCAAAGACCAAGAGCAGAGTCAATACCTCGCCCCACCCACAAGAGCCATTCAGCTTCTGACTGCTCCAACTTTCCAAAGGGGTTTAAGAAAAGTCCACAGTGACGGGCAGAAAACCTATAAACTACGCTCAGGTCATTTTAGTCCTGAGAGTAAGGAAAGAGTGGGAACATTGCCGTAAAGTTTTCAATCTCCAGCCTGCAAGCTCCCAGGTCTGCTTTCCTCCAGGGGTCTGGCCCACAAGACACAAAGGACATCAACCAGCTTCAACTTCTTCATATGCTGAAGCTCCTAGGCAAACAGCAGGGACTGTCAAGGGTTACACATGTCCCTGCGCAGGTTAGCAGCCTCCAGGACACAGCACCAGCCCAATGTAAACAGTGCCTCAGAGAATCTGGTCCAGAACTCAGCACATTTGTGGGACAGCAGGTGCTTCTCAGAACATTTATTTCAATCACAGAACTGTGTCTGAGAGGTGAACTCTTTCCTTATGATTATAGTGCGTCTGCTGTATTGAAAACAAAGCCACAAAGCTAAAACACACAAACTGTGTTCCTTGTGCCTAGCACACTTAAGGGTAGGGCACCACCCAAGCGTGGGCCCAGCAGGCTTTAGATTCACCTCAGGTGTATTTTACACACTTCTGAATACCATTAACTAATTCATTAAGCTCTTTGAGGGTAGTTTATTTGGTTTTGGAAGTGCTGGGCATGAACTCTAGGATACTGTGTTGCTACAACTTCAGTCCCTGAAGGCACTTAGACAATGATTCCCCAAAGCATCAGAGACAGCAGATCAACACTCATCAGACAGCTGGATGAGAATACAGAGGCCAATGCAGCGAGTTTATGCTAACCTGAGTCAGCACAGTAATCTCGGGGCTCCTGCTTGATTCCCATGGGTGACTGGAACCCATGTGCTGGGGGACCAGGCATCCCAGGGACCCCATGTTCATAGAGTGGGTCATGGTATTCCTGCTTGAATCCCTGAAGGGGTGGCGGAGGTGCAGGGACAATGGGCTCTGACATCTGCCGGTGGTAGCTGGGGCGATTATCTCCAGGAACTCCTGACTGAGGAGGGAAGGGATGGCTGGGCTCAGAGAGCTGTCGCTGAAATCTGGAAGGAAAAAAAATCACATTGTTTAATACAAAATGAACACTCACTATGAGTCAGCATTGGGGATTAGCCACAACATCTGGGTTTTAAAAGATAAATTAATTCCTAAATGAAAAAAAGTTGTTTATTACTAGTGTAAAATGTTTATTATCAATGTGGGCGCTTACACATGCATGTGTATGCATGCGAGCAGATGGGTACTTGTGCCCCAGCTCACAAGTGACAGTCCAAGGATAACTCTGTGGAGTCTGTTCCACCTTTACACAGGCTCTGGAGATTGAACTCAGGTCTTGTTAGGTTCATACAACAGTACCTTTAAGTACGAACTAATTTTGAAAAGAATCAATGACTTACTTGGTATTGATACAATAAAATGACCATAATTATAATATAAGAAATAAAAAGTTGATTGGTAGATCAAAGAAACTGAATTTAAAAGAAAAAGTCGGGAACCGTTAATATTTTTATTACATGTTAAACATTTCAAATTTGCAGGGAAGGTTAGGTTCCATTTTATACTACATTCTAACGTAAATTTTGTTATGGATGAAAAGACTTCACACCATGAAGCAAATGTATATGAGAACTTACGTATAATTTCTGGAGTGGAAGATGTTTTTAAATTACCTTACTAAGAACAGAAACCATCAAGATACACGGACAGAATCAAAGTGGGAGGGAAAACAGAATATGTAATAACCAGAGAGCGCCAGAAGCAGAAGTGAGCGGAAGTGGAGATGCCGCAATGAGTGAGGCTCAGGATGACTCCAGATTCTCCTTTTGAGTGCTAGGATTACAGGTGAGTATCACCACAGCTTCTAAAGAGTAGCTGAAGGTCAGCCATTTTAGTGTGGCATTTTGAATAAGAATGGCCCTCACAGGATCCCAGACTTGAAAGCTTAGTCACCAAGGAGTGGCAATGGCACTATTTGGAAGATTAAAAGGATTAAGAGGTGTGGCCTCCGCTGGGCCTCGGTGGTGCAGGCCTTTAGTCCCAGCAGAGGGAAGGCAGGGACAGGTAGCCTCTGTGAGGGAAACCCTGTCTGGAAAAACAAAAACAAACAAGCAAACAAACAAAAGCAAAAAGGAGGTGTGGCCTTGATGGAGAAAGTACGACACTGGGGCGG
This sequence comes from Grammomys surdaster, assembly GCF_004785775.1. Taxonomy (NCBI): domain Eukaryota; kingdom Metazoa; phylum Chordata; class Mammalia; order Rodentia; family Muridae; genus Grammomys; species Grammomys surdaster. The sequence continues at coordinate 585,890 of NW_021604780.1, read as the reverse complement.
GCTCTGAGGTCTCCCAGAGTCTCTCTAGGCCTATGGGTCAGGATGTAGGTGTCAACTACTTCTCCAGCACCTTTTGCCTTCCACCATGCTCCCTGCCACAATGATAATAACGAACCTCTGAAGCTATATGCAAGCCCCAACTAAATGCTTTGCTCCATGAGAGTTGCCTTGGCTATGGTGTCTCTTCACATACAGAAGAATGACTAAGACAAACAGGAAAATCAGTAAAGAAATACTAATTACACACACACACACAGGGTTTGTTTTCACGTTAGGCATAGCTGTAAGGATAAAACCCAGCATGTTAGTAAAATAAAAACAGACACTTTATCAATGGAATAGAATGAAGAACCTTTGATTAAGTCCCTGTTTCATAGCACCTGGATTTTGACAAAGATTTAAAAAAAAAAAAAACAACACATGGGAGAAAAGACACTTTAAGCAAATAAACGGTGTTGGTCAAACCAGATAGCTACATGTAGAATGAAACGTTTCCCTTCCCTCTCATCCTGCACTCAAATCAACTCTAAATGGATCCAAGATCTCAATGTCAGACCCCAAACTCTGAAATTTCTACAAGAAAAAGTAGGGAGCACTGTTAGACTTCCAGCATGGTTTGGACAGAAAACACAGGCCGATCCGGTTCCACCGGAGAGGGTTTATTTAGGGAGGGGAGTGGGAGACAGGAGCAGGAAGATGGCGAGCAAAGAGAAGAGGAAGAGAGCGAGGTTGGGGCGGTCTCAGTTATTTAAAGTTTCTGTACAGCAGCAAAACTGTTATCAACTGAAGAGGCCACCTGCTAGGTTGTATCGGACAGAGGAGTAGTATATAGAATATAGGAAGAACAAAAACTAAGTGAAACACCAAGAAAACAAATGATTCCATCAAATGTGGGCTAGAAAGACTACATGCAGGAAGGAGAGCGTCAAAAGCGCTGGCTCTCCTTAGCTGTCACTGAAAGGCAAACTAAATTACTTTGAGAGGCTTATCTCACCCATCAGAATTGCTACGATTAAGAAAACAAAAGACACAGTTCTTATTAACAGATTTAACCAAGTAGTTGGACTTAGATTTGAATCAATCTGTGTCAACAGGTGCTAACAGATTTCTAGAACATCAAGACTTAAACCAGAGATCTGGGTACAGATAAAACCGTCAAGATCAGTGTACCAACTGTTCCAGGGTGAGTTTTTGACTATTCTCCTGCAAGAAGCACCATAAAAATCACCACATTATAACACGATCCCTGACCAACTTTATACCTGGGTGTCCCTTTGTCCCAGACACAGAAGCACTCTCATTTGCCAGCCCAACATTCTGAACATCTCCACCACGGTGAATGTCTTAGCTGGTGCAGCCGAATCACTTCAGCAGAAACCTGAGTTTAAAGTCGCTATTTAAAGTGACCCTTTCAAGGGTCTCTCCATACACTTGCAACTTAGGCTTGGGCTTGATATTTTGAATACAGGCATCAGCCACAGGCTCACAACCTGAAGGAGAACCTTCCAGAAAAGCAGAGATAGCCCAGAGGCTTTATTCTTATTAGCTGCCCAAACCCCTGTGCCGCTTCAAAGGTGACCTGCACCACGCAGTGCTTCAAAGGTGACCTGCACCACGCAGTACGGTAACAAGAGCCTCGGCAGCTGGCATGGCCAATGGTCTTCTTCCGCTTCATGTTCGCCTTCTCATCTTCCAGAAGGGAACTCTAGAGTTCACCTGGGATGGCCTCTTTAGGAAAGGATACTTCTACATAAGCCCTAGCCAGCAACGAACCTCCCTGTGTCGTCCTCCCATGCCCCAGTGTTCCCTCTACTGCACAGTGAGTCCTAGGATTCATGAAGCCGAAGCCTGGATACTTCTCAAAGCCCAGGACATACTCTTTAACCAGTGCTGCTCTGCACTGCATGCTGGGGAGTGGCAAAGGAGATCCCGAGTAGGTCACAAGACCAACCTATCTGGGAGAAAGAATGGCTCAGAGCCTGCTGCTGTGTTTGCTATTTGCAGAGATTAATAAAGTAATTCAGCACTTGTCCTCAAAATGCATCCTGTGAACTTTACTCACTGGCCTTCAACTGAACCTCATTCCCCTCTCAGCAATGTTTTTGAAGTATCTAAGAATGCTCTGTCCACATAAAACAATTACCACCAAGATGCTGCTGGGACCATTCCCCAAAGAGTAGCAGCTTAGGCTGACCGGGTCTCTCTTCCTCCACCCCACCTGAGACCCCAGTGCAGCCCATGAGCAAGGCACTCACATTTAGGGAGCAAAGGGAAACACTATGGAGCAAGACTTCTGAGAGCCAGTTTATTTAAAGGAAAAATTATTTATTTATCTGTCAGATTTATAGAGCTAGCTCCTTTCCTCTCGAGAGCACACCCACACCACCAACATTTGGTTTACGTTATGAAAACTGTTAGATTCTTTTTCTGCATTTCCTTTTTGGTCTCAGCTGCCAACACACAGCGTAAACACAATGGCAACAGAAATGGAAGGGGAAGGGTGGGAGATTCAAGGCAAGGCACTCGGGTGTGTATGCCTGGCAGGTCAAACAGTGAGAGTTCAGAGGTGGCCTTCGAGATGATCCGTAGGATTCAACGAGAACCACACCACACACTTAAATCTCACTCACTGTGATGGCTAAGAGAACACGATGCAAACCAGAGACACAAGAGAGGCAAATCCAAAGCTTGGCTCTGAGATCAGAACAAGCTGAACTGAAAGCCAGTCTTTACCACTGACTCGCCACGTGACTTTAGGAAAGTTACGTAACAGCTCTGAGCATTCATTTTTCTCACTGGCAGAATATGGATGACCAGGATGACTGCCCCACAGGTCTGTTACAAAGATTACATAGGAGAGTGCACATAACTGAACATAGCGCATCAAGTTCTCAACATACACGCCTTTCAGTCTCCCTGCTAAAGTCCCAGGCTGCGAAATTATAAAGACCTCCTGGGGTCAGGAGATTACCATATGCACCAATCAAAGTAAAATCTCTGAGCTGAGATACAGATTATTGGGTTCTATTCTTGAGTGACTCAGTCATGCCTGCTTGAAAGGTACTGCAGCCTCAGCAGGCGGCAAGGGCACCGGCTGGGACAGCATCCACAAACAAGCCTAAGTCCAACAGTAAAGGGACAGGAAGGCCTTTACACTGTTAGCCCTGTAAAATGAAGCAACTGGACTTTCCTAAGTTATGTTTTAAAAAATTATTTATTATGGGGATATGTCACGACGGGATGGGATCATGGGAGCAGAGCTTCAGGACCTACTTCAGCCTTTCTCGTGGCTTCCAGGGACAGATTCTCAGGTTGTGAGGCTTGGGTAGCACACTTGATGCTTAAAACTTAAAATGCACCCAGTGAAACTGCCTGGCAGTAAAGACATTTGCTGAGTGTTCTCCAGGACCTACCTGGTAGAAGGAGAGGCCTAACTCTGTTGGTTTCTGAGACACAAGAAGCACTCCTCACCTCCCCAAAATGAAATTTTAAAAAGTGTGAAGGAAAAAAATGTTGAGTAAAATACAGCTGGGCATGGTGAATCTGTGGAACACAGGAAGCACACACGTGGTGTCTAGCACTCCTCACCCCTAAATAGCAGAACTGGGGTTCGACTTCAGGGTTGTCAGTCTGTATAAGAGCCACAAGCCAACAGTTTAAATACATATATAATATTTTTCTCTTGTGTGTAGGTGCCATTGTAGGTTGTAAGAGGGCATCAGATCCCCTGGAGCTGGAGTTATGGGCAATTATGAGCTGCCTATCTTGAGCGCTGGGATCAGAACACTGAAGAGCATGTCCTCTGAAGAGCAGCAACCTCACAGCCATCTCTCCTGCCTCCCCTAAACCGTTCCTATAACCACTTTTCAATACTCTTATCGATGACACAGAAGTACAAATGTGCCCAAAAAATCTGTTTTTAGGAACTAAGAAAAATTGTTAAAAAAAAAAAAAAAGCTTGAAAGCTATGACAGCAAAACACTTAAAACACCACAAACCGTAACTTAGGCAAGACATCTCCAGGAGGGTTGTCTAAGTACTCAGGACTAAGGTCTAAAATGGGTGGACATTTACAGAAAACAGAACTACGCAGGCCAGAAGGATCAAAAATAAGACACGGAGAACTGGTTCGTAAGACTAGATGTTATTTGCTAAGAAATCCAGTGTCTGCCAAGGCTTCAAGGTTCTAAATATTCCCAATGGAAAGATGCCCTCTACTCATTTGATGAGCACAACCTCAATGCTCAACCCAGCAAAGTCCCTGTCAAAAAGAAAACCACCTCATTGTCAATCACAAACTTGATGCAGAGGTCTTAAACAAGTCAGGGAAAGCAAATTCAGCAATGTAGATGACAGGCCGTAGAGGCAGGACAGGGATCAGGGGGCACAGAGCTTGCACCAAGCCTGACAGACAACTTGAGATGATCCTTCCTCGTGGTGGAAGAGCCCACTGACTTTTGCAAGTTGGCCTTTGACCTCTGACCTCCATACACATTCTGTGTCACACAAGCACAAAACCACATACATTAAAAATAAACAAACGTGCTCGCTTCGGCAGCACATATACTAAAATTGGAACGATACAGAGAAGATTAGCATGGCTCCTGCGCAAGGATGACACGCAAATTTGTGAAGCGTTCCATTAAAAAAAAAACAAAAACAAACAAAAAAGAAGATACTAAGCAACAAACAAGGTCAGAAGAATACAAGGGGAGTTTAATTTAAAACATAATTTTATACATTATTAGAGGAAAAAATAATTTGATCATTTTTTAATAGATAAAGGCACTGTCTGGCAAATTTCAACATTGATTCATTGATAACTTTTCATGAAGGGGCTGAGCAGTGATGGCGCACGCCTTTAATCCCAGCACTTGGGAGGCAGAGGCAGGTGGATTTCTGAGTTCGAGGCCAGCCTGGTCTACAGAGTGAGTTCCAGGACAGCCAGAGATACATAGAAAAACCCTGTCTCAAACAAACAAACAAACAAACCAAAACAAAACTTTTCATGAAGAGTAGAAGGAAATCTCCATTAGTTTGACAGAGGACATGTATACAGCCAGCCAGCCAGCCAACCAATAAACAGTGAAATGCTGGAAACTAGCTTTCAGAATCAACTGTTAGGATAAAGTTACTATGTCCAAGAAAGTTTCATTAAGAATCCAAGCAATTTGGTTTCAGACCCCAAAAAGAACCCACACAAAGCATGCTATTAGCCACGTGAAGTGGACACGCACAGTCTGTATAACAAGCTGAGTGAGTTACAGTGACTCAGTCAACCCTTTCCTGTAACCACATAAGACCTGGAGGGCAATGGTGAACGACAGTGTGTCAGGGGCGGACTCCAAGAGGAAGTCAGCCTTGTAACTTATCAAGCATCATAGTTTCTATGCAATCAAAGTTAGAAGAAACAGCTCACGCCAGGCTTTAGGCCCAGACCACACAGCAGGAGTTGGTACTTTCCTCTGTCAAAAAGTCCTGACTAACAAGGCTGTGGTTCATCACGTGGCTGACCTCCTGGTGCCTGGGTACTTCATTCGCTGACGGAACACCATACTATGGGCGCTCTTTCATACTACCCAAATGCAGTTTTGTTTTGTTTTTCCTTACTCTAGGGACATTAAGTTTTGTCTTTAGTTTTTGTTTTTCTTGATGTCAAGTGTGGAAGACAGCACAGTATTTCAAAATTCATATATGGAGGATTTTTTTTTTCCTTTTCTGTGAAGCCTCTTTAAATTGCTTTCTTCAAGTTGAGATACAATACAAGGAAAGGAAAAACCAAAACAAGACACGTATGACCATCAAGATTGGTCTGGCCAAAGAAAAAACATAGAGCTCTAACGAGTATAAATGGAACACGATGTAGCACGCCAAATACAGGATCCCCTCCCACACAATGTGGGAGGAACCACCAATATAAATCACTGCTTTCAAATACAGTATTTATCTTCCAAAAATAAACTGAGATGTGAAGAGTTATATAGGCAGATTACACAAAATGCCAAGAATATACTCTGACTATGTTATATTTTAGCTGTTTAAAGTATGACCACAGAAAATGGCCACCACTATCAACAAACATATTGAAGGCAATTACGGTTCCATCTATGGAAGAAGATGCAGACCCTGAACAGGTTAGACCTATCCTGACCAAAACAAAACCATCTTGTCCCGTGGGCTTGGAGGAGATAAAGCAGAACTCCACAGACATTGCTATTCAAGAGAGGAGCAAAGTTCAAGGACCAAATGGCTTCATCAAGGGCACTCAGCTTTCCAAGGATCCTTGTGGACATTTGCAATTCAAAGACAACCATCTGCAGAGCAAATAGTATTTCAAGCTTTGCTTTCTCACTGTAAAATTAACATACAATGACAACAAACTTCTGCTTTAACTGAAGAGTTGTATTCCCTTTATCCTACAAAATAACCTACACTTAACAAGGGCATGACACGATGAGGTAGGGAAGAGCCTTCCTCACAATATATCTAAGTCATGTACATAGTCACATTCAAGATCCACCAACTCAGTCTCCAGTGAAACAAGGGACCTACGAATGTGTGTGCCTGCACACACAGGCACAGCGTGGGTGGACACAGAAGGTCAATTTCAGGTGTCGTCCTTTAGGCTCTGTCCACTTTGTTTTGAGGCAGGGTCTCTGACTGGATCTCATCAAGCAGGCTAGGCTGGCTGCCAGCAAGCCCCAGGGATCTGCTTGTCACTACCTTCTCAGCAGTATGATTAAAAACAGGAACCTCCATTCCTGGCTTTTTCACAGGGGATCTCAGAATCCAACTCAGGGTCTCATGCTTTTATGCTTTTTCAGACTGAGCAATCCCTCCCTGCTGGAATCTGCTTGTTTATCTCCGTGTCCTCGTGTGTGTGTGTGTGTGTGTGTGTGTGTGTGTGTGTGTACACGTGAGTGTGCACTCTAGGGAGGCCCCAAGACCCCAGTACTGCTCTTATTCTGTTGTTTTAGAAGCCTACACAGTCTCTGTCACCTGACGAGGTCTTGAACCATCATTACTACAGGCCAAGAGAAAAGAAGCAGGAAGTTCAAGACAGGCCACTTCACAAAAGACTCATCTGGAAAAGATACCTATGCGCTTTCCCTCTGGACCCGAGGGCAGATAGTCATAACTCCCGGGGACCTGAGTCTCCTTCTTTCTCAAGGGTAAGCAGCCAGGAGAACTGTCTATTCTACAAGTGATACTTGGTCTCCTCTGTCAGCCAGTGTTACAGTGATACAAGACCAAGATGCCAGCGAGGTAGCTCTCCCTCAACCCGGACTAATTCATGTAAGCTGTCACATTACTAAGGGTAAGAAATGAGGGTTGAGAAGAAAGTACTAATCAAACAGATTTAACAAGGCAATTTCCCTATGCCTACATTTGCCAGACATTCCAAATACTGAACAAATTCAATACAGCATCCTCCCCTCCTCCATTAACAACTCCTGCAGGAATCAGTGAGATGTTTAAAAACACAGTACCCAAACTAGTAAAATAAAAATGGCAAAAACCACCAACTTTTGAGCCAAAAATCTTGTTGTTTTTTTTTTTCATAAAAATACCAATTCTCTTGAAAGAGAACAAGGTTATAAACATATATGATACTGCCAAAGCCTGTTTTCTTTCAGATTTGCCCTCTGTGGCAAGAGAAACTCATGAACCAGCATCTCTGCCGTATCACAAATCTCAGGTATCCCCAAACTGGTGATCATTTCTAGGGCCCTATATAGCACAATTGCTTCTCTGTGGCTCTTGGGTTGACTATGGGATAAACCATCAGCCAGCTGTATCATCCAGGTTAGGAGAAATGGGGAAAGGACCACAACCAAGCAAAATAACCTCCAGACAGACACTGGGTAGAACCCATCTGCCCCTTCCCTTCTCCATACCCGCCTCCCCCTATCCCCCAAGCACATACAGAGTGGTGGTTTCCATCCTGCCGTCCTTACTAACACCACTGATTAGTCACCATATCTCACTACCAACACAGATGAAGAACATCTGACATGCAATGAGTAAGTCCACACCTGGCCAAATTTCTAGAATATTACAATGAACTCAGAAAGTGGGATTCCCTCTCTACCTTTATTTTTGATGAATGAAGGACTCCAGATAACTTCCCATGATGTTTCAACTGTTAGAAATATACACTGACCCACGGGGAAAACAGGAAGTTTCTACTTCAAAGGCAGATGTTATCATTAACATCCTTAGCTCATTTATTGTATAAATATGGCAAAATGTGAAGAATAATGGCTCCCGTAACTCACAGTCTTCCCAGGATGCAAACAAAATGGTTACACCGTGATGAGGAGTAGCATAAACTAAGTTCAGTTTTACAGGCTGTATCTCATGAGGAGCCCAGAAACTTGTGGGTTGATTGTGCATCTGGGCAAGCCATCCCTCCACCCTGGCCGGAAGTAGGAAGACAGGCTTCCTAAGGAAGCTACTATCCTAGAAACCATTCTGAGAACCTCCGGAACAGGGTTCTATATAACCAGCCCATCCGCACAGTGCGACCGCACTCTTCCTTCACCGATGCGTCAGTGGAGTGAGAACTTTATAGGTACCTGGCCAACATGACTAACTGCTTCTCCTCCGGTGAGAAAAGGCTGAGAGAGGAAGATAGCGTTAGTTCAGAGTGGTACCCACCTCTGTTCTGATGGATATTGGCTTTCAGGCATCATCTTTGGCATTTGCAGGGGCTGATGTGGTGGCCGGGGAACCGCAAATGTTTGTTGCTGTGATCCAGGTTCTGGAAGTGAGTGAGGGGTTGGGGCAGGACCCACCCCTTGAACTGGGCCGGCTCCAGGGGCAAGAGTTGAGGTGGGCAGAGTTGCCTGAGGTGGGGGAAATAGGGAATTCTGATGGGTGGGTGACAAAGGAGTGGCAGGCGGGGTTAATGGCTTGAACCCAGAGGGAGGCTTCCTCTCGTAGGCACTGTGAAAAGAAAGACAGAAGGGTCCATTAAGCTGAAGTGAAGCATTTGCATAGTAACCCGGCCCAGCAGAACACCAGTTGCAGCCCATTGTTGCCAGGAAATGACATCATTAACACAGTGAAATTGCTAAAGCCCAGGGGAATATTTGTACCTCTGAAATGTGACAAACGCGGGGCGTCAAAGGACTTGTTTAACACTTCGTGTGATTTTTCTCCAAGATAATTTTAGCTTCTGCTTCCGGTTTCCTTTTCCCTCCTTCTAAAAGAATTCTCTGTGTATGCGTGTGCAGGGGTGGATGGGGGGAGCTGGGGATTTATGGGCCTTCTCTGGTCCCCTCTCCAAAATATTCCAGGGTTCCCAGCAATTGGTCAAAAACCTTTGTGGAAGGTAACAGTGCTTAAATTAAACAAGACTTCGCTGGTTCCAGGAAGATCTGTGTTTACCTTTAAGTGCAAAGAATGATTAAAATTAAAGCCTCATTCCCGGGGCCTGGATATTCTTAAGTAAAGGGCAAAAGCGTGGGGGCCTTTTTGTTTATTCTGATTTTAAGATTATTTCCTTGCTGCTTAAAGTTCACATTAACATATATGATAGACAGGAAGACGGTGTATATCACCTGCCTCAAAGCCATAGATCAACTGGCCGAGACTCTGTCTATGGCTCCCTGTGGAGCTGCAGCATTTTAATGAAAGTTTTGCCTTTCACGCATAGCATATAATGGGCCCAGTGTAATGGGCTACACCTAGATTACACCACAGGGCAGCCATGCTTTGCCCCAGGGCATGCTAGATACTATCTGATGCTGCTTCCAGAGCCTTTTGGGGCAGCTCTCCACCCCTCCCCCCACGCCTCCATCTCTCCCCCACGCCCCCACCCCCCACCCCAGGTCCAACACTCACCAATAGTTGTAGAGGCACTTTTCTCCATACTTAGCACCAAGAGCCTGCTCGTGGCTACAGGATGACAACTCAGAGGAGGGACTGTGCAGCTCCCGTTTGATCTTGGTGGGAGGTGGAGCGTGAAGCACCACTGAAATCAGAAGTGGGGGGATGGGGAGGGAGGGAAACACCATTTATTTACTAAACCACTCTATTTCCTAATCTTGCTCTTACAGCTCAAGGTCAAGGAAAACCATCCCATCTAAATATGCAACCTTTTGTCAAAAAACAATTGAAGTTCCTTAGCAGGACTTGGTGGTGCACACCTGCAACCTCAGCACTTATGGGAGCTTGTGGCTAACCTGGGATACATAGTGAAACTCATCCAGAAATCAACCCTTGACATTTTTTTTTTTTTTTTTTTGGTTTTTTCGAGACAGGGTTTCTCTGTATAGCCCTGGCTGTCCTGGAACTCACTCTGTAGACCAGGCTGGCCTCGAACTCAGAAATCCGCCTGCCTCTGCCTCCCAAGTGCTGGGATTAAAGGCATGCGCCACCACCGCCCGGCTTTTTTTTTTTTTTTTTTTTTGAACCCTTGACATTTTAAATGAGCAACCCCCATTCTCATTTCTTTAGTTGTTGGTTTTGTTTCCCAGTTTCTGAAGTTTTTAAAAATCCTGAAGGATGAAATAAAAGACAACAGACGCTGAGAGGTGTGGACACCCAGAATCCTGTCTCCAAGGAGAAAACAAGCTGTGGCAGCCGGTGCACATTAGCTTCTCAACACTTCAAATGCCTGTGGCAATACTTTTTTCTTCTTTTCCCCCCAAAAGACAGGGTTTCTCCCTGTAGCCTTGGCTGTTTTAGAACTCACTCTGTAGACCAGGCTGGCCTCAAACTCAGAGATCCGCCTGCCTCCCTAAGGCACGTACCACCACCACCTGGCTGCAATACTATTCAGAAGCATCTTTCCAAATTAAGTATGATTTTTGAAGTCTTTTTTCAAGTATCACTAAATAGTAGATCTGAGTAAGAACCACTCAGATCTAAGAGTTTAGGTGAATTACAAAACACTTCAAAGTGAAGGACTAAAACAACTTACTGGCCCTTTGGGCAGAGGCTAACTGCCCAGGAAGTCTGTGGAGGACTTTGTGTCCACAGTATCTGCTCTGAGCCTTTCTCAGCAACCTATCAGAAAGGGCAGGTTTCCATAAGCAGTCCTCCAGTTCGTGGTACCCAACGATGGTTTATTCCCCCTGAAACTCATGTTACAATCTGTTTCCCAATGTAATGGTGCAGAAGGGAGGTGTTTGGGTCATGAAAAGGGATGAAGCATGGTCTCCAGTTTGGGTTTTTGTTTGTTTGTTTGTTTGTTTGTTTTGTTTTTAATTTCATGTGCACTGGTGTTTTGCCCAATTGTCCTGGTGAGGGTGTCAGATCCCATGAAACTAGAGTCACAAACATCTTAAGCTACCACGTGGGTGCTGGGAATTGAACTTGGGACCTCTAGGAAGAACAGTCAGTGCTCTTAACTCTGCTAACCCATCTCTCCAGGCCCTGTACTCCGTCTCTACAGTGTGCTACTTCAGTCTTGTCTCTTCCCACGTACTTCCCTCTCCCTCTGCTTTGCATGAAGATGTCACCAGATACTCCTCAGTGTCCAGAACCATAACCAAAATAAACTTACAAACTACACATGTATATACATATAGTCACACACATATATTTATGTATTCTTAATAAATTACCCAGTCTGTGGTATTCTGTTATAGCAACAGAAAATGGACTAAGACAATGCTAATGCTTTCTCCTGAATTCATGAGGTAAGTCCATGTGGCTGGGGCTGTGTTCAGAAGCCCACTACCGATTCCTCAAGGGCAGAGAAACAAGATTTCTCAAAATGAAGAAGTTATAGTGCCTCCATATTCCCAAGTACAGAAAGCTAAGTCTGTCCTTACCTAGATACTAAATTGCTTCAAAGAGGCCCCTTTCCCTAAAGTAGAACAAACCCTAACACAAACACTGTACCATGAGGGCTGTCCCTTCTGACAAGGATATTAAAATGGCTACTCTCTGCCTATCTACCAGGCTGCAGGGTGTGGGGTAACTTCTCTGAGCACTACCTAACCACCTCATCACATGGCTCACTGCATAACCAAAGGAGGCAGTGCTCTGGTGACTCCCCAAATTTTTTCTTAACTTAAGTGTTTATCCCTAAAATACTTGTAAGATTCTGGCTTCTAAGATCTGGTGATGTTACTAGTCAGACTTAGCCACATAGGCATCCTTTTCTATCTAGGAAGACTGAACCACCCTCCAGACAACTGGTTTCTCTTATAGCTTCAAATCTGATGAACTAACTCCAACCCCCACATCCCATGGTGCACAGAGAATTGACTTCTGAAAGTTGCCCCCGATCTCCACACAAATGCCATTATATATGCACAGGCTCCACATGTATTCACACCCGTGTGTGTCCCTCAAGCCTCCACCATTTGTATGCACCCCGTATGTGTCTGCAGTCTACCCCCAGCCCATATATATAAAGAAAAGGCTGCCTTGCCAACAGACTGGAGAAGACTGGTTTTCATAATTCCTTTCTTACATAATACCAACTGTGTTTTCCTGAATCCATGAAATAAGTTGAGAACTAGCAGATTATATTTAGAAGTCTAATATTAGAGTCTCTGTCATGAGTTTTTGATGGTGACATCATGGCAGCCGAGAGTCAATTGTTATCAAATGTTTTCAGATACTCAGACATAAAAAGTAGCTAAGCTTCTGTGTCTTCATTTTGCTAGTAAGTGAGAAGTTCTGGCAGCCCAGGATGGCCCCTTAGTCACGACCACTTGTTTTATTACTTTCCTGCTGCCAAAAGTTTCTACCAAATCAGAACAGTATCCAAATCCCCTTTAAACAAAAGTTATGTGTAGCCTTTAAAGCCTAACTTTTCTTTGTCTAAAAATTGTCATTTATAATCATTGCTTAATCTAAATTTGGAAAGTAAATGATGGGGTGATATTCAATTTTTTTCATTTCAGGTTTAAGGAATGTCTCCATCTATACAATCTTATTAAAATTATCAGTTTTCCTGACAAGGAGAACTAATCCATGCTGCTTGCTGTCTCTCCCTCAGTCAGTGTCTTCTACATCTGGTTGTCTTGTAATGGAATCACACTTTCTCTATCTATAAATTTTAAGAAATCTGATGAATAGCCAGGCACAATGGTACCGGGCACGGTGGCACACTCCTACAGACCCAGGACCCAGAAGGCTGAGGTAGGAGGATCAGAAGTTTGTGCCCAAATTGGGCTACATGGCAAAACCTCTCAAAAACAGAACACGCCCCCCCAATAAAAAAAAAAAAAACCCACACCACCTCCATCATAATAAATTATAAACTGATTATATTACAAAGCAGCTTTTAACACAGAAGGCATGGTCCATATTTACTCTTTAATTCTAGGTACAATTTGGCTATAAATCCCCTCCTACCCCCATCAATCATCTTGAGAGATCACAGATCTTTGTTAACAGGAGAGAGGTGAGCCCTGAGAGAAGTAAGAAGCCCCATTCTCCACAGTTCTGCTGGGTGTCATTCAGAAACCAGGCAACTTAATCAGGAGTTCCAAAGCCCAACGCAGTTGCTTTTGTGTTTCCTGATGTAAAATGATGCACGCCATGCTGCCTGCCCTGAGTAAAGGAAACGACACAGAATCTCCTGGATGGAGTGAAGATGTTGCATAATTTTAACAGCATGCTCGTACTTTCCACAGTGGACTACGTAAACAATGACAGACATCTGTGCCTGTAAAGGATAGAAGTGGATTAGACTCGGGAAGGATCTCGAAGCCCAGAAGTCTGAAATGTTCAAAGGGTTGGCTGTTTGAGCTGATAAGCACCTACCGTTAGAAAACTGTGTTTAGAGGACGGGAAGATGGGCCCACAAAGTCAGTCACCTCGACAATAACTCCCGACGAATATGTACCACCTTCACCATCAGCAACGCCTCATCCCTGCCTTCCCTTCTCAGATCTTGTGAGACCATATTCTCTCAGCACTAACTAGATGAGACAACAGGAAGATCACGTCCTCTGGTACACAATTACCAGTTAGTTCGCTAGTTACATTTGACTTTCATAGTGTTTTTTGTTTTGTTTTGTTTTGTTTTTCGAGACAGGGTTTCTCTGTGTAGCCCTGGCTGCCCTGGAACTCACTCTGTAGACCAGGCTGGCCTCGAACTCAGAAATCTGCTTGCCCCTGCCTCCCAAGTGCTGGGATTAAACGTGTGCGCCACCTCTGCCACGCCATAGTGTTTTTCTTGTAGAAGTGGTTGAGAGGCTGCTGGGGCCTTTGTCCAATCCTCTACATGTAGAACCCTGAAACCCAAAGGAGTTGAGGGACTGGCTCAGGGTCTTAGAGCAGCGGCCCTAGGTGAAAAGGAGCCAACAGCTCCGTGTCATTCTCTCAGCCTCCTACCACAAGGTCAGAAATGGGAGGCGTTCCAATCACCTCCTTTGTCTGTTAGAAACAAATAGAGGACATACTTTTTTTTTCAACCTAAAAACAATAAAAATATGATATCATATCTGGCTGAAAGGACTTGTGTGCGTGCTCACGCATGTGCTACGTGTACATGAGGGTACACGTGGAGAGCAGGGGAAAGGACATTAGGCATCCTGTTCAATCACTCTGCCTTATTTCTCTGAGGTTCTCTCTCTCTCTCTTTCTTTGAGACAGGGTTTCTCTGTATAGCTTTGGCTGTCCTGGAACTCACTCTGTAGACCAGGCTGGTCTCGAACTCCGAAATCCACCTGCCTCTGCCTCCCAAGTGCTGGGATTAAAGGCATGTGCCACCACTGCTCGGCTGAGTGGAATCTTCTTATTGAGCCTGGGGCGAGCAAGGCGGGCAGTCAGCAACTCTGACCCTACCCCGGCACACGCACGCAGAGCCCTGGGGTTACAGGCAAAAACAGTCACACCTGGCTTTTTACTTGGGTGCTGGAGGTTTGAATTTGGTTCCTAATGCTTGCTCAGCAAGTGCTGAGTCATCTCCCCTCCCCCACAAGGTACTCGTGAGCAAAGGAAAATAGACGCGAGGAAGCAGTGATTCTGGAAAAGAATAAAGGAGACAGACCAAGAAAGAGAGCCAGTCAGGCTCTTAGCCCTCCTCTGTGGCAGAGGCCTGAGCTCACCTCGTTCAGTCTTTCCAATGGAAAATGTTATTTGCACTCTTTCCATTTAGACAGGAAAACAAAGCTCTTGGAGCTTGCTATGGTCTCTCAGCTAAGTAAGTTTCCAGGACTTCTAACCAAGCAGTTCTTAAGCATCCTATTATAGTCTCAGAGGTAATCAGAGGAAAAAAAAAACAAAAAACAAAACAGACTATTTTGAAAAAGGAATGGAGCTGGGCATAGTGGCTCACTCCTGTAATACCAGCACTTGTCAGGTAGAAACAGGAAGAACAGGAGTTCAAGGCCATCCTCAGTCACATAGCAAGTTTGAGACCAGCCTGGGCTGTATGAAACCATCAAGAAAGGGGTGGGGTGATGGTGGTGGTGTTAGTTGTTGGTGAAGAAAGCCAGTCATGTAGTCGGCCATGGTGGCAGGCATGGTGGGATGTGCCTGTAGTCCTAGCACTCTGTTAGGAGGAGAGGGTTCAAGGTCACCATGAGCTGAGAGGCAGATGAAAATAGAGATGGAAAAGAAAGCCAAATCAGAAAGCATGAAAAAAGTATTTTCCAGGTGGTGCACACCTGACACCTAACCCACTAGGGAGCAGACACCTTCCCCAGCCACTACCACACACAACGTCCAGGACCCTTCTTCTTACCCGCCCAGCGACAGCTAAGCTTCCCCACGGCCCCAGTCTTCATTCTCTGCAATCCGTGCCTTCTGTTCTAGTGTTCCTCCTACAGTCCAGTTGGCCAAAGCCTTCTGCTCATTTAGATACCTGCCAACATGCTGGAAGAAGTGTATCTCAACAACAACCCTCTCTTTAAGTCACCTCTGAGGCGAGAACACTGAATCTGTGCTCCGGCTTCCAATTTGACTACAAGAACTCTAATAAAGATCTATGCCCAAACACAGATAAAAACTAGATGACGACATTTAATTAAGCCCACACCTGGGCATATATTACAACTCAGCAGTTCTGGAGCCCACCACAACCCCATTTGAAATATAAATACTGTGTTTCCCTGTCAACCAACTTAAGCTCATAGCTTTTTGTCCTATCACACTAGTAAATTCCTTGCAAGGAACACAGGATTAACAAACCAGCTGGTCCTCAACAACGGAGGAAGGGAAAACAACAAAAGCCACACATGCAGAGAAAATTAAACTGTAATTCTTCACGGATGAACGGGATGAGTACACAGACAATATAAACATACAAAGAACAAAATGTGATGAGCTAACTGGGCCTGGTCATTTTGTTACAAGCTCAATACACAAAAAGAACTGTTTCTACATCCAGCAGCCAAAGCAATATGAAATAAGAAAATTTACTTAGGGGGCTAGAGAGAGACAACTCTGCTTTTAAGGGCACGTGTTTCTCTTGCAGAGGACCTGGGTTTCATTCCCAGCACCCACATGGTGGTTCACAGCCCTCTGTAACTCCAGTTTCTGGGCATCTAATACCCTCTTCTTCCATTTGAGGGCACCAAGCACACATGGTATACATTCAAGTAAAACATACATAAAAAGGAATAAATTTAATAAAAATTAAACAATATACATTTAGGAGCAGTGAAAAAGGCTCACTGGGCAAAGCTGCCAGTCAACTAGCCTGAAACTCTCAATTTGATTCCTGAAAGCCATACTGTAGGAGAGACCTGACTCCCAAAATTGTCACATGCATGTTACAGCACATGTGCATCCCCACAATTAAAATGCAATGAAAATTTCAATGGCAACAGAAATATCAATTACTTAAATACAATCTAATGAAAGATTCCCATGAACCACTAGCAAAAATGAAAGGATATATCATGGACGGAAAAACTTAATATTATTAAGACATCAATTCTCAAATTTATCAATGCATTCAATGTAACCCTAGGCTAAACTTTAGCTCTGTACAGAGATTAGAATGAATATATAACAATTACATTTATTCACAGAGATGAAACTCAGAAATATGCTAAACAAAATAACCCTGGCACAAAGGCAGACACGCTGTATCAATCTACATACCAAGAATTTTAGAAGACAAAGCTAACCTGTGGAGCTTACTGTCAGAAAGGAGACACAAGTCATATCGCTAATTAGCAAAGCGTTGGGAGGAGGCTTGTTTCTCAGTTATATTACAGGAAAGGTCAGAAATATGTCTCCATTTTAGGAATGAGCAGATTAGAAACTTGCCTCGGGCATTACACTTGCGCTCGCACTCTGACAACTTCATATGTACAACGCATCCTGAGCATACCCTACCTTAAACTCCCCTGCTCCCTCCCCTCCCACCATGTGCCTCTCACAGTCTCATGTTTTTCTTTCTATTGACCCATGAAATCCTGCTAGTGCGTCCTGTGTGAGGGTCTGTACCCTACCAGTAGCTACACCTCCAAGGGATATCCCTGCCCCCTTCCACTGCAGCCATCATTGCCGAAGATCCTTGGGTAGCAGTGAGGCCTCATGAGCCCTACCTTACCCAAGCTGGAACTACTGCCTGGCTTGATCTTGTGAGGGTATTAGGCAGATAGCCAAAGCTATTTGTTCCAGAGTTCAATGGCTATCCAGAACACAACTAACATCACCTCTACACACTTTGTATTGGCTGCAGCAGCACCGGTGGATGACAGACAGTGGACCACACCTCACACTGGAAGATGAGCTAAGGAGACAGGTTCTGTCACTTGAATGAAGATACTTGGAAAAGGAGGCACCTAAGATTCCCAAACCCAGTAAGAGGCATTTCCAGATGGGTAGAGTGGCTGATACTCATTCTGTCTGTCAACTGTCTTAAAAAAATAAAAGCCTGGGGCATTACCAATTACAGTTAGGAAGCACAGAAGCCCAAGGGCAGAACTGGAGGATGTACAGGAGTGTACCATTTCCATATCTACTATAGCTAACCTCTGTAAGCACAAGCCCTCAAATTTAATATAGTGAAGTCAATTACTGGAGGAGCTATGCTGAACTTTTAAAAATTGATTTTGTTGATTTCTTATGTATGTGTGATATCTATGTGCTCGAGCGTGTGTGCATGCATGCGTGCGTGTGTACAGACTCACCAACAGGGAAGCTAGAGGTGAACACTGGGGTTCCTGCTCTGTTCCTCTTCACCTGACTCCTTTGAGACAGACTCTCTCACTGTCTGGAGCTAGACTAGCGGCCAACAAGCCCAGCTGTTCTCTTATCTCCACAACACTGGGGTTCCAGGCACGAGTGGCCACACCTGGCTTTTTATGGGACCTCAGGTCCTCGTGGTCCCACAGCGAGCTGGGCAATGTCCCCAGTCTCATGCTGAAATCTGTCATGAGTTTCCCAAAAGCCTTCTCCTCAAGCATGCACAAGCTCTTTCTGATGGGGTCACAGCATCTAATGCTCTTCTTCTAAGTTCACCACAGTAACGGGAGTGCGAGTGATCGGATCAACAGAAATGTCCGAACCTGAGATGAGCATTTCGCAGGCTGTTTTCAGTCTACACACTCTTTTTAAATACACCCTTAACCAGGTCAGCAACTTAAATCACTCTGCTGTGGCATACACCTACAGTCCTAGCACTTGGGAGGCTGAGTCAAGGGAACTTGAAACCAGCCTCGGATACATAACAAGACTGTGTCTTTTAAAAATTGGGTGTTATAGGGGAAAATATGGGTGGGTGGAGATACACCAGACCCTGCCTCATAAAAAAAAAAAAAAATCAGGAAGACAGTTCCAGGTTAAACAGTCAAATGAGGCGCGCACAAATGCAATTGATGGGTGGTGGTTAATCTGTGAATCCTAAATCAGAAGCAGTATCAATATTAACTATAAAAAAAATCCTTATGGACAACTGGAGAGTTAGGATATTACTTTCCTTGGATTATAGGGAAGAATTTCCCTAATTTTTGGAAATTACTAAAGTATTTGGAGGGAAAATGTCAGTTTTTACAAACTTTCTAAACAATTCAGTGTGTGTGTACGTGTATGTGTGTGTGTGAAAGAGAGAGACAGAGAGAGAGGTAGAAAGAGGGCAGAGTGAGCACATGCAATTAAACAAAAGTAAAACTGTAGCAATCTGCTTTTAAAAATAAATCAAGAGAATAAGTATCTTTTTTTTTCCCCAAAGAAAGGGATAGAGGCAGTCTTTTATCTGTGGTTAACTAACAGGCCAAGAGTTAAGAACTTTAAACCTAGAGACAGGGAGATGCTCATTAGGTAAAAATGCTGTACCACTGGGAGGACCTGAGCTGAGATCCCCAGCACCCATGTAAAAAGCCAGGCGTGGCAGTACGCACCTGCAATCCCAGCTCTAGCCAACTGGTGAGGTCCAGCTTCTTCAGTGAGAGAGCCTGTCTCAAGAAAAATAAATAAATAAGGTGCCAAGCAACCGAGGGAGATAGCCCGTGCTGAAGTCTGTTTTTCCATCGATGTATGTGTGGACATACACACCTGCACACACAACACATATCCACAACCACATCCACATAGGGAGGAAACAAAAAAACCTTGAAGCCCATTCATTTACACATGAAGAAAACCAACCTTGGTATGTCACCAAATTAGAAGCATAGTGTAACCTTAGGAATCTAAAATCACATAAGAACAAATGTTGATCATATTCTAATTCTTAAGACTGTGATTCTCAATTATTTTGTTGGCTCCAACCCACTTAGAAAAAAAGTAAGGAAGATATCCTAGAAAGGACAAGATGAAAATCGCCACTGTCACCACTACTCTCTGCTGCCCTGGTGCAAAGTATAGAATGACTGAAATAAAATCTATCGGTGATTTCATACACATATGGAACCATGTAGAGCAGGAACTAAAGCATATGTCCGACTCAGAAGCACAAGCATTCACAAGAATCTCCTTTCCTTGTGAGACATATATACAACAGACTCCTAGCACCGCCAGACCAGCTGGACAGCTCAGTAGATTTCAGGCCCACAGTCCAAGAGAGCACAGACAGCCACTGCCAGCCTGTGATAATTAAAAAAGACTTTTAAAACTCAGAATCTCTTCCTTGACATTCTCCTCAGCTCTTTCCAAATAGCTGGCTTGGCCCGCCCCTTCTGCTCATAAAGGTTGAACAAGGCTAGGACCAGAAGAGCAAGGAGCCCTCAAGGAGCTTGAGACAAGAGGCCTAAGCATTACTAAGGACCCTGGTTAGCCTAGCCTAATGGACCGGGCTAGGGGATCAGAAAAAGATGTGAAGCCGAGATCTGAGCTGTATTTAACAACTCCAGCATATGGAAGGCTGAGGCAAGAAAGTGAAGTGCAGAGTGGGGACTGCCTGGGCTACATAGAGAGTTCCAAGCAAGGCAGTTCCACAAAGTGAGATTTTTATCTCAGACACCCTCACATCAAAAAATCAGGTGTGACACCTTAGGGCGTATTTACATCTTAGGATGGCGGTGGGTTCCTGGTATGGCAGCAAGGTTCTACATAACTAACGGGAGACAGGACAATCACCTGGTCCAATCAGCACTGAGGTGGCCATATGTCACACAAGGGCTGTGATTTTAAGCAGGATCACTCTGCAGTCAGAAACTACAAGGACAGATGTATTTATCCCAAATGAAGCCTCACACAGATAAAGCACAGATTCCGCTCTGGGACAGAATTTGCTCTCTGTGTGCACTGGGAAAGGCTGCTTCAGGATTGGGTGCATTGTTCAGGAATTTAGATTGGTGATCAACCATGGTGGTGTGAGGGAGTTTTAGTACTCATTATTACCGCATATTTATATACTCTGTATGTTTCCCTCCCTCTTCATCTTTGAAGCTCCCCTCTTCGCTCTCCTTCCCAAACAAGTCTCACTATGTAGTCTCAGTTGGCCTATTGTAACTACATAGCCAAGGCTGGCCTCAGATTTTCTATGATCTATGATCCTGCTGCATCTGCTTCCTCAATACTAAGATGACAGATGTCTGACACCATAGCTAGATGGGTTATTTGTCCTGTATGTCATTTCAGCAAGTACTACAGAATTCACTGTCACCTCCTGCTATGGTTCAGGATCTCATGATAGAGGATAAATTCATCAATGAATAACTGCAGAAGACCCTGTGATATGGACACTCCGTACAATAAATAACATAATAGTCAAATCAAGAACCAATAAAGCTAGTTCCTGGAACATTTGATTGACTTTGAGAGTCAGATTTCTCTGCTGCAGAGAAAACAGAAGCAGCTTCAGGAATTAGTGTATGGATAGAAAACAAATATGATGTTAAGGGGTGGTTGGTGGTACACATCTTTATCCCAGCACTGAGGATGGGTTGTGGGGAGAGGCAGGCAGACCTGAGTTCAAGGCCAGCCTGGGCTATAGAGTGAGTTCCTGGACAGCCAAGACTATACAGAGAAACCCTATCTCGGAACAAAACAACAGTGGAAGTCCAAAAATGTCAGGATTCAGACTTAGAAACCAGGTAATAAAAACTGGCTAAAGAAAGGCTTTGAATGTAAAAGCATGGAGTACAGAAAAGGCAACAAACAGAGCCTAGGCTACATAGGTACAGGAACAGGACTCACCTAAGACTGAGGAGGTCACACAGAGGGAAGTGACCAGAGCCACTAGAGCCAGATCTGCTCCAGGAGGAACCGAGTGATTCCTGGGAGTGTGGGAGCAGGGCAGAGAAGTTACTCTGATCATAAGTGGGATGGCAGAAACACACCAAGTGTCTGGACAGTGAGAGACTGCTTTAGCATTCTGAAAATGGACACCTGATGTCTCCTGATGCACGAGTTAGAACTTTGAAGAAGAAAAAATGAGCTGATAAAAGAACTGAGCCAGACCTATTGAGTCAGCAGAACAGTCCGAGATAGTCCCATGAAGCTGCCTGGGGTAGGGGCTCTTTTCCAAGACACAGAATTGACGCCTGATAGACCTTCCTCTACCTGGCTTAACAGTCAACCAATACCACAGGTAGTTAAGAGCAAGACACTATGCTGCGTATGGGAGGGAAAAGGTCTGGATTAGGGACTAAGCTATAGCTCAGTGATACAGGACTTAGCATGGGTGAGATTCAGGTTCAGTAGGTGCAGCAGCCACAGTAGAAAACCTGGCCAGTCTTGTCCGTGGCCATCTACTAGAAGTTGCTATGGATCAGGGAACACTGGCTTTGTCTCTCTTTGACTCTTTCAGTACCAACAATGACAGATTTTCAAAGAAAGCCCATCGTATTAATCAGTGTTTCCTCTCTTCCTCAAAGTTGGTCTTGGAAGTGAGAGGAGCCCATCTTGGGCACAGGCACTAAATCAAGCACCTCTTGACTCATAGACCATTGCGGTCAACACCGAATGGCTGCCTTTGGTTCTTGGTATCAAACTTCATCATTTATAACTCCAAGAAGAAAACATGTTTTCAAATAAGGAAGGAAATGAATGACAAGGGCTACAATTGCCCAAGCCAGTGATAGCTGGACCCAAATGAACTAGTTTTGGATTCTGTCCTCTATCAGCACGGTTCAGCATCTCTCAAGACAGAATGGACCTGTGAGGTTCCTTTTCGTTCAAGGATGTGTTTACACCAACATGCAGAACTAGTGCTCTAGTGGTCTAAAATCGTGAACTCAGGGACCTCAGATCCGAAAGTCACACTTGAAGGGAAGAAAGGGAGCAGGACAGAGACTTGGATTGAGGTAGGGATCACATGTAGGGCAGATACCAGTCTGCGCAGGCTGGAGAGATGGCTCAGTGGTTAAGAGCGCTTGCTGTTCTTCCAGAGAATCTAACTGTGGTTCCCAGCACCCAAGTTAGGGAGCTCACAACCTCCTGGTCCGTTCAGACCCCAGGGATCCCATGGCTTTTATTGGTCTCAATACACACACATACTCCCAAAAACTAAATAATAAACATCTTTAAGAAAAATGTAGCGGAGAGTATTAACCTACCAGAATGTATAGGCCCAAACCCCAAAGCACTTTAAAAGGAAAGGAAGCACGTCTTGTCCTAAAGCATCTGGACCTAGTGCACAGCACGGCACCCAGTCACAGCATTTGTGGAGCATCAGAGTGACCCGAGCTTCATCATCCAAGGAGGATCTGAGCGGCCTGCAGACTATTACTTTCCCTCAGCAACTATGCCAGAAATTTCATCTTCAATCTTTACCAGTATACAACAGAAAAAGAGGCCTCAAGAGCATCCTGTTTTCCAGGCTCTGGTGTGGCTGAGTCAGAGACAACAGTGTGGCCGCACCGACCTCAGCAAGCCTGGCTGTGAGGCTGTTTTCAGTGCCCCCACAGCATCAAGGCATGGCGTAGCATGTTGGGGAGGGGGGGGGCGCTCAAACGGAACCTTTAGCTTGAACCTTAAGCTTTACCATCTCAATAATTTTCTCTCAATTTATATAGTTCTCATCTAAACTGAGATGAAGTGAAATGTGAGAAATATTAAAATTTGGCTATATGGAGAGACCCTGTTTCCATAAAACGACAACAAACAAGAATGCTCAAAGTATTTGAAGTGTATTAACTAAGGCCTGTATAAACTCTTAAGTCTTCAAGGCTGTATTTAAATTCACCTTTAGGAAAGTGGTCTCTCCCCAGAAGCATTCTTTCGTGTCAGCTGGCACTTTCCCCCACAGGCAGGGCACCTAGGCACCCATGCTGGACCTGCTTCACCAGCACACACAGATTTCCTGAGAGGGAATCAGCTGCTCAGTCTAAACCAAGGAACACCTCACTACATGAGTCCAAAGAGGAAACCGAAAATAAGAAACAGACCTCATTCCTTTTGTCCTAAGGTCACCATCACTGGAACATAGATTTTGGGAGTGCCTAGTTACTTCCTCTGTAAGGAGGCCGCACTGGAAGGAGGGGTGGGAGAGAACGGAACAGGGATTCTTGCTTGTGTGACAAGTGCCTGACCATGTAGAGGATGGTCTGCAGTCTGTGGCTGCAGAACAAATCAAGAAACATGACAGTACTTTGCTGTGGAGACACTAAGACTAGAGGAAGTTCCAGCTTGAACAGGAATGAAAATGGAAAGCAGGGACTGAGATTATATTCATAAAAATAAAGGACAAGTTAACCCCCCCACACACACCCCTGCAATGTAACACAGGGCCATTATCGCCACTCAACTGCCTTCCATTAAGATTCAGATTAGGAAAGTTGGGCAGGCTCCAGAATCTGGTCTTCAACACAGGGGACTTTGTACCAGACACCCATCCCCTCTTTGTTATAGACATATGTTATATATAGTATATAAATATACTACATATAGTATACAAATGTATGTACTTATACATTTATATATTATATATATATAATATATAAATCTCTCTCTCTCTTTCTCTGTGTGTGTGTGTGCGTGGGCATGTATCCTTGGCCTTGGGAATTGCTCTTCAGACCATCAGGATGTATTTCCAGGGCTGCAGTGGAATTGCTGATGTCCACAGCAGCCTCCTCAGCCTGCAGGGAGTCACCTTCTAAAAGGTTTCAACTCTGTCAATCTACCAACAATCTGCCCAGGTCTATTCTCTTAGGAGAAAGGAGACAACCCGCAGAGCCAACTGCCAGGGAAGCTCCCGGGGTAAAGAGCCCTATAACAAAGCATAAAGAACTTTATGTTGGTTGTGAGGACAAAAAGGCAAAAGCTTAGATGAGCATTTGAGAATCCCGAGGAAACCACACTGATCATTACCAGTTCCGTTTTGTCCTTAACTATGCACTCTACAACACTAAGCTTGCTCTTTGGGGGTGTCCTGGGAGCTGGCTGTTAGCCAACATGCTGGAGGATATTTAAGGGTGCATAGTACTGAGCTGGGCATTCCTAAAGCCCCAAGTACTTCCTGCATGAGGAGGTTCCTCTGGCTTTGGAGTTGTTCCAAGGTGGAGTTCTTTCTGGTACCTCATGGGTATTCATCTGGGGAGGCCATTCCTCTTCTTGGTATTTGGGAAACAGGGAAGCCAGTGAGAGGGGTAGCCTGTAACCAGGTGCTCAAGTTTGGGAAACAACATTTGAAAGTAATACTTTCTGAGCATAGACAAGAATGAAACTGAGAGACCAAGGGGTAGAAAGTACATTTTTATTGGCTCCTGGGAAAGACTTAGCAAGATATATCTGTTTGTGGCTTGCCTACCCTCCACACCTGGAATAAAGAACTGAGTCTGGAAGAGCTGGTGGCCATTTTGGGGTGTAGTGGAGGTGGAGCTGACTAGACAGCTAAAGTAACAGCACCAGAGGAAATAAAAAGATGATCCTTAAATCAAGTCTTTCTGGAGATGCTAGCCCGCCCTTGACTCTACCACCACTGCCTTTAGAGAGCTACACTAGAAAATGGCAGGCAAAGCAGGGAGGGAGGACTCAGGGCCTCCAGGATCCACTGTACATGGTAACCAGTCCTCTCAGGCCAGGTTGTCAGCCTGGCAGGGAGAGAGTTAAAAGACAGCCCTTAAAAGAAAACTCATACCCCATTAAGCTCAGGCTTGGAGAGCAGGGAGCAGTTAGGAAGCCAAAGGAAACTAATTCTGGAGGCTCTCCAAGCTGCCAATCACACGCAGATTTCTAACAGTCAGAGCATTGTTGGAGTTGGTTGTTTTTCCACAGGCTGCACAATGGGGTCTGGTTATTCATTGAAAAAGTCTGCCAGTGGGCCCCGCCCTCCATTCACAACCAATTTGGAATGCTCCATTCAGGCAAGAGGGGGAGTCAGTCTGCAACCCAGCTAACTGGGACAGACCTACTACTGGTGCCCAGGGCTCAGCTGTGGCCACGGAGAAGCTTGCTCTCCCAGTATGCTATATTTATGTAAGAAATTCAGACGCAGTAGGGGGCGCTGGCTGGGTCTGCAACCTCCCTGGGATCCAAATGGCCAAGATTATTGCTGCACTGTGCAAGGTTGAGAGAAGAGGTGCAGGGACCTGATCTCAGGGGAAAGAGTAAAGAAAAAAGAAGCAGGACCATTGAGCTGCTGGTTAGAATCCATGTAGGCTTCCAGGGGAGAATTCCTAGTTCTACTGCCCTGGTAAACTGGTTTAGATTAAGGGGCAGTTCTATCTCTCTGAGAGCTGAGCCTGACCAGACTTCTTTTCCCCCATTTATCCCTGGTAGCCAACATGGAAAGCCCATTGCCTTCCTCCCCAGGCAGAGGGTCTTAGGAAACACTACGAATTTCAACAATTTCTTGGCTTCTGAGTGGCCCTGAAGCAGTTAGCATACCCTCCTGGATGTCCAGGCAGCAAAAGGGAAGAATGCAGCTCTAGCCTGGGAGGATAAAATCTCTCCAGATGTCACAGGGTACAGGGCTAAAAACTGGTTTGGTGTCTTTGGCTTTTTTTTTTCTCCCCTAAACACTCAGTAATTACCCCAACGGTGAGTGGATGGAACCTGTCTGACAACCAAATTTGATTTCAAGGCAAAGTATATTTCTTCAGGAAATTTGAATAAGATAATATTGAGCTTGTAGACTGTTTTCTTCAAAGCATATGTATGTTTAAACATCTTATGTTTACTGCTTTTCACTGCCTGTCCCAACTTCTCCTGAGATCTTCCTGGGTATCAAATTTACAAACCACGCCTGGCTTGTCTGAGAGGAGTCTTAAAACTCCTGGTCTAGATCTTAGCCTATCTAGAGATCCTCTCCCCTGTGCAGCAATCAATCCTCTAACAGCTTCTCTTTTTATGGGAAGGGGTTGGGGGGGGAGCTTTTCTCCAGGTAAAGCCTGACCACCAGTCCACTCTCACCTTATGTGCCTGAGACTTATTATGACATGCCCACACCAAAGGCCCTAGTGTCTGCCATTCTTTCGAAAAAAGCCTGGAGAGGGGACAATATAGGAACTGACGACCAAAGCCTCTGTTAAATGAGCTTGATGAGGTTCACAAAATGAATTTTTTAAAAAGCAACCTAATCCGGTAATGGCATCAGCAAGCCTGGCATCCATCCAAGAGCTGGGAGCCGCAACATGACGAGACTCTGAGCTCCCTGGATTCCAAATGGAGAAGCAGTGAGTGCCAGGGCACAGATGGGGCCCAAGCTGCTCAAGGGCAGCGTATGCCCAAGAGGGGGATGTCAGCCTGAGGCTGCTTCTTCACTACCATTAACAAACACTCAAGAAATGCATGAGAAACAGTCTCGCACACACCCAAACCTACCTCACTCGGAGGGATACTCTTTACTGGAGCTGGTAACACAATAAGGCCAGTATGAGCAGCAGCAGATAGCACAAGGTCTCTGCTTTATAGTCCTGCCTCTCCATCTTGTAAAACGGAAGGATGCTGGAGAACACGGGCTAAATGGCGATTTCTTGATGGATGCCAGGATTTTGTTACTCCTGGCACCTACAGGGCTGATCTGCCTGTCAGGCAGATTAATTTCCCCCTCTCAGAGCTTTTTCACCAAATACAAAGGACCGCAAAGGCTTCCGGGCTCTACTGGACAAGAGTAAGAGAAAAACCATTGTTTTAAATACCATATGGCCCTCGTTTACATTAGTGGTCTTAGGTCACTAACAATTTTCCTGATGCTAGAGGCTATGAAACTAGGAATGACCACTAATCATTTAGGGCCCTGTTGGCAGCAAAGTCTAGCTGGCAGAGCCTCTACGAAGCCTGGGGGTCAGTCATCTCTCCTCCATGCTTTACGTTTTCTCTTACACTTCTCCATCAGCTTCCTCTCCCCCCTCCATCCCCCCACCCAGCTTCAGTACCACTGCCTCCTGAAAAACACAACAACAGTCTTCACTTTGCCAAGGGGCCTCTTCCTAGAGCACCCACAGTTTCCTTTCTTACCTTCTAACAACACATACAGGATTCCTTTTAGCTCCAAATGGCCTCACTCCACACAATAAGAGCTGTCCCCACAGGCCATGGCTAGACCACTGTGGTAAGGGCTCCAGTATCACTTCCCTATCTCCTGTTGAGGCCCCAGGGCTAGCGTAAGCATTAACCCAGCCATCCACAGCATTGTACTTATGAGAAGCTGATTTTTAACCGTTAGTTAGTTGGTCCTTGGGAAATTACTTGTATTTCATAAGTCATAGCCCTCCCCCTTCTTTTAATTCAAGGGGAAAATGGGGTCACCTGAATTTTAATACAAAGTTTGTGAATTTGGTACAAAGCTATGACTCTACAACGAGATTGGACACTCCCTCTCCTTAGCAGTAAGTATTTCAGTTACTCAAGATGCTGGTCATTATTACAATGCCATCATTGAAATAAATGAGATGTTAAAAACAACAACAACAACAACCAGACTCGAAGCCTGCATTGGAAGAAAACTCATTAGTACCCAGGCAGCTGGCTCATCTCCACAGCAGAGTACCAAAGTACTCGGGTGTCAATCCTACCTGCGGCTTTGACCGAATTCTGTGAAAATATGTAGGAAATGGGTGGGGAGATCTACAGAGACGCCAGAGCTCATGGGGTGGTGTAACATGTGGTCTGTGTCATGCTGTTTTAGACACACACACACAAACACACACAGACATAGGATTCCCAGTTTCACACCTTTCTATATACTAAGGCACCTTTAAGGAACTATGTCAGTTTTAACAATGTTTCTGTTCTGTATCTCTTCCAAGCCCTAAATGGAAACCTCTATTTGCTTCTCTGCGCAATAGCCTTCTCTGAAGTGTGGGCAGGAGGGCCAGCGGCCTCCCCAGAACATACTTTCCTGAAGCCCACCTCCTAGACCTTAAACTAAACAGTGCTACAGCTTTCCTTGAGGACTGGATTATTAAAAACTTTTCTGTCTGTCTCACCAAATTCTTCCATTTTCACCCAACTACATGTCGGTATTTTCAAACCATCTCTTCAAGGGATTTCCAGTTCAATCTTATATCTTCAAGTCACATCTTAGAAACAATGGATTATTATTGGGGGTTGGGAGCACTGACAGAGCTCCCAGGCGCCAGAGCAGCAGTTCTCAACCTGTGGGTCACAACTCCTTTGGGGGGCGTGGTCAAATACCACATAGCCTGCATATCAGATATTACATCACAATTCAAGACAGTAGTAAAATTACAGTTATGAAGTAGTAGCAAAATGATTTTATGGCATGTGGAGGTTGGGTCACCATATCACGAGGAAGGGACTGTGACAGAGGATGCGCTTTCTGTCCTCTTGATTTTAATTTCTAAATTTTCCAACAAGGAGCCAGCAAGACGGCCCAGAGGATAAAAGTGCTTGTCACCAAGCCTGCTGACCCACACACAGGATGGAAAGAGAGACCCAACCGAACAAATTATCCTCTAACCACCGTAAGAAAGTCTGCCACATGGACACGCTACACGAGCAAACATCCAGCAAACAAATAAATAAAATATAAGGATGCCTTTCTAGGTAAGGCATCCTGTACCGTGTGTACCCATGAGACAGAGGTAAATTCGGCATAGCTAGGGGTAGGCTGGCCGTTTCTGTAAACTTACAATGGATCTATTTCTTTAAATCATATTTATAGGTAAATGTTTATAGGCATATTACCCAAACCTAGAAGCGTTAATATAATCTCTTGGAAATTTAGCCTATACTGGTCTCCCCATCCCCCAGCATGGCTTTTCTAGAAGACACCTGGGAGAGCTGTCCTCCACACAAGAACATGGAACATGCTCATAGGGAAGCGAGGTATGTAGTCTGACATCTGTGGGCTCGACCAGCTCCTCCAGGGTTCCTGTATCAGTCTGAACCTCAATTATAATTAAACACAGCAGCCTGAATGAAGGGCTCCTGGGGGACAGAAGGTCCTGCCTCAAATCTTGAGCCTATGTGATCCCACCCTCCCCAAGCTCGGGACCTCCAGGAGAGTCAGGGAGGGAATTACTAAGAGGCTTTTTAAGGCTACTCAAGTGTCCATTTTATCTTTAAAATACAGACAAGCTTGACCTTAAGCAGTTAATGACAAAAAAAAAAAAAAGCAAGCAAATAAAACAACAAAAACAAACCAACCCATCATATCTGGTACACAAGGGGATCTCCCAAAGCACCTGCATTTAAGCTACGGTATTTTAATTAAAGAACCTAGCACATTCTATCTGCTGAGCAGGGATTTTTTTCTAGAGCACCAAGACACATTATTGATCCCTTTGCTCCCGCCTCCTCCCACAGATAAGAATCTCTGCAGACAGAACCTCAGCTAGGCTCCTTGACATCCCTCTCCTTGAAGAACAGGCAAAGTGGGCAATCAATCTAAGCCCAGCTGTCTCACCTCCTCTTTTAACCCTTGTGGGCCACAGAGAAACAAACAGTGTAATAAAAGCATTTCAAAGAAGCTCTGTCATGAAAGCCACCTCCCCAGCAGGCTGCAGCTTACCCCAGGCTCTGGATAAGAACTCAAAGGGCAGAGCCAAGCTGCTAAGACAGAAACAAGTTTGAGTTTAGATTTGGTCATCATCCAAACCCCCCACCTTCACCCCCACCTCGGCCACACGGGTTTTCGATATTTAGCCTTTCAATGGCAAGCCAATCACTTGAAAGTAATCAAAAGACAATAATATGCATTTCCTTTTGTACAGACAATCTCCAGAACAAGCTAAAGAAGCCATTCATCTATGGTTACAGCCTATTCCGTTTTGGTTTTTTTTTTTTCCCAAGTTTCACGGCCCTTGAACCCGAGGGCTATCATTACAGAATGCGTAGCTGGTATCTCTGTTCTTTTAGCTAATAGATTTAGAATACCCTGCTTTTAAACAGACCCAGATACTCCCTCTCTCCCGGTGACATTTTTCTACACACATGCACACATACACCCCAGAGATAAAACAAAGCTGAGAAGAATCTGTTAGTGCAAAAACTGAGAAATCAAATCCCAGCCTGGCTCAGGTGCTTGCTATTATAAACTATGACTAAGAGACATGAATTTCTCTATGATGCAACTCTCTAGAGAGGCAGCGTTCTCCAGACCGCTCTTAAACCTGCTCATTCGCCAGTGACTAATGCTCGCTAGAGCAGCCCTGTGCGGCTCCAATTTCATCATCCAGCTTTGTCCTTGGTAGCTGTGCCTGGACCATAAAGCTCCTGGATGTGCTGAGGAGAGCCCAGACAGAGCAGGGCAAGCTAAGTATGCCCTGCCAGCCATCTGTAGGACTCCTCGAGGCACCCATTACCTCTCTTAAGAAATGAGCACCCAAAGACGATTAAGAAGAAGGCTTTACTCAACAGTAAGGTCCCAAAAAACCAAATGAAAAATGAGAGTAAGTCAAGTCATTCTGTGCCCACCCATTATTAGCTTAGAAGAAACAGAACCAACATGTTAGGTGGAACCATGATCAACAGGAATTCTCCAGGAAGTTCCTCTCAAAGGGGAAAAAAAAAAGTCTGACTCATCACTGGCTTTGCCTTAATTTATAACTCTTCTTTTGTAGCACTAGTGGGCTGAGTGTGCTAGGCAGGTTCTATACCACTTAGCTATATCCTCAGCCCAAAG
Organism: Grammomys surdaster; assembly: GCF_004785775.1. Lineage (NCBI taxonomy): Eukaryota > Metazoa > Chordata > Mammalia > Rodentia > Muridae > Grammomys > Grammomys surdaster. The sequence goes on along the minus strand of NW_021604780.1, from coordinate 554,545 downwards.
ACTTAATTTAAAAAACAGGATGAAAAAGGATTTGAAGAAAAAGTTGATTTATAGACACTGAGGGATGGAGAGATGGCTCAGTAGTTGAGAGCACTTGCTGCTCTGGTTCCAGAGGACCTGAGTTCGGTTCCCAGCACCCACAAAAAGCCACTCATAATCACCTGTAACTCTAGTTCCTGGGGACTTGACATCCTCTTCTGGGCTCTGCAAGAACCTACACCCCACATAGTACTCTCGGTGTGTATTTGTGTGTGTGTGTGTGTCCAACCTAGACAAATCTAAAAGCAAGCAGATATTTGACACAGAATCTTAGCTAGTATCTCAACCTGAAATTCCGGAGTTCAAGCTGTTTAGGTAAAAAGATATTTTACTGAAATTATGTTGAGTAAGTTGTGCATTCAACAGAGCCAGGAATTATATCAATAAAAAAAACGAGACAAGTCTTCAGGACTAACCCTGAATTATTAAAATGTATGTATACCACTGCCCAAATCTTCTGGCTATTGCTGAAGAATGAACATATCGTAGATGGAAATAATCCAAGGCCAAACAATTTCAGAACAAATGTGCCACCAACACAAAGGTACTTACAGTTATCAGACTGAAAATCTGGGACAAATTGCTCATCATCAGGAACTTGAGCTGGAAAGAGAGTTCTGTTTTAGATCTTTGCATTTTACTAACAGGCACAGTAAAATGTTTTGCATGGAAAATACAACAGTCAAGAAACTTGCCTTCAGCTAACCAAGCCTCTTGAAGTTGGCTAAGATCCTGAAACAACTCTGTAAACAAAGAAGAAAAAAAGACTCAAAATGGGGCTATTTCTTGTGCTAAGGAGCATCTAGGAGTCTGCACATCAGTGATCTCTGTGATCAGAGGAAGCCACAGCGCACAGGGAAAGCTCCACTACCTTCAGAATCGTGAGCCAGATCTGTGTCCACAAACTTCCTCTTTCTGTCAATCACAGGTCGCCCTCGACAGTCCTCTGATCGAGATTTCTGAAAGAGGCCAAAAAAAAAAAAAATGAAGATTCATATGCAAGAAGGAAAGAGGTGCAGAGAGAGTTCACCCATTTCTCCAGTGAGGAGAAGACTCACACACCACAGAGGTCAAGGACAAAACAGGACAGAAGCCAACTCACCCCTGGGACCATAAAAGGGACTTGCTGATCACAAAACCCATCCATGGTGCTTCCAAAGTCTCTGATATCACTTTGAAAGGCTTCAGCATTGAGTAGTTTCTTGGGGGTGGGAGAGATCCTCCTGTAACATGGATTGGGGAGATTTTAAACTGTGGTGGGGGTAGGGTAGAGTAATTTTATACAATTCTTTCCTTCTTGCCTCTGTAGCCACCTCACTCCTCTGGGATCTCTAAACAATACATGTGTGCACACACACACACACACACACACACACACACACACACACACACACACACTCTTTAGTATTGCCTTTAGTATTGTCTACCACAAAAGCCAAAACCAACCAACCAAATCCCTCAACTTACTTGCACTGAAATATGACCCTCCAGGACATTTGTTGCAGGGTTTTTTTGTTTTGTTTTTTTAAGATAAGTTTTTAAGATTTGCCACTATGTGACAAGAACTAGAGAAGTTAGGTATTAAGTATTCAAAATTATTGGTAATTAAGAAACTAACAAGCATGGTGTTTCTTAAAGCATTTTGTAGGTCTATTTGTAGGTCTATGGTAAAAATACTAGGTACAGTTCCAGGAACAAATTGATCAAAAGTATACTTTCTTCACACACTATTCTTTATTTAAACCCCAAACCTTCTGTCCAAACAGGTGTGTATACCTGAAATGACATAGCATCTCCATGGCAACCTACAAAGATTAGCTGCCATCTACTCAACTTCTAAAATAAAACATCTATAAAAATGAGAGATAAAGGAAATTCAACTCCACTGCACATATTTAAACATCTCTACCAAAAGGCAAAAAAAAGGGAAGAAAAAAAGAAACAAAAAAACAAAAACAAAAACAAAAACCATAAAAACCTTTCAATGCAAAAAGATCCATAAAGACAACTCCCTGTTCTTCAATGACCTCAAATCTTCAACAAAACCAGTCAAACACTGGTAAGCGCTGGGCTTGGAAGAGGATAACTAAATCAACAGGGAGACATGATTCTAACTTGGGAGGGATTAACTAGTAAGTTTAGGTGTTACCTTCCTAAACATTTAATTTTCCAAGTAAAAACTCAGGTCAAAATAATGGGGCATAACAAGAATTCATTCACCTCAGTTCTAAATAGACAGGCCTAACTGGCAGTTTTTAAGTTGTACACAAAGGAAGGAACTTTTTTACAGCAGCCATTTCTATCTGACTTGTTTTTCACGCTGTGAGCACCGTATCAAATTTTCGTAAGTGAGTAGGATACAAGAAAACCCTTCACAGCCAGCACTTGGCCCAAGTAATCAGATATTTTCAAAGTCAAAGGAAAGAGAGTTCACAACTTCCTAGAAAAACATTCGTGCCAGCTTGCCTTCCACACAGTGCAAACATCGTTCAGAATGAGGCCTCTCTTGAATGTCACCAACCAGTACCCAAATCTGAGAAGCTTTAGTAGACAGTGGAGAAGCATGAAAGAATTCTGTGTTGTTGTTGTTTTTAAATCTGCCTGACTAAATTGTGGCCTCAGAAATTCATAAATGTCTGTTATGGGTTAAAAGAACAACGCGTAGGAAACCAGAGGGTAAAATATTTTTAGATTCTCATGATGCGCAAAAATATCCTTTGAAAAAATTGGTAAAAAGAAACTGCCCTAAGAGATTCCAAAAGCAGCATCGAGGATCTTCTAAGTAGCCCTTAGAGTTCAAGAGCTGGAAACATCGTGTTCAAAGTATCTTTTAAAAGCCTGCAGGGAAGGCTTCGGTTCATCCTGGAGTTTAAACCACTTCCTTTGTGTCGTCGTAGTCGCCCCCCCCCCCCAGCCCCCAAATCCCGGGTGCCCCCAGGAAAACTTTAACTGGGCGCAGCGACCGGATCGAGGCCCCTCCCCGTGGCGCGTAGCGAGCCTGGTTTTATGAATGGGAGAACGAGCCGGGGCCGCCACCGCAGGTAGAAGCTGTAACTGGATCCCTCGCGCCGGGCCCCATTCACAAAACAAGACACACTTCCACCCAATTCCCAGCCTTCCCATTCATGAAAACTCCTCAGCTGCGCCCGCGCCCCCGCCCCCACTCCCAACGCACGCTTAGCCTCCGACGCAGGCCCCTCACCCCAGCGTTTTAGGAAGAAAGCTCAATGCTTCATTCACAAAAAAAGGGAGAAAAAAAAGCCTCAGAGCTCAGAGCCCAAGAAAGAAACCTGCTTCATTCATAAAGTCACCCACATTCAGAAAACGAGGTGCAGCACTGGGCGATACCAGCCGCCTCTAATTTACTCCCTATCCCACACGCTTCTCTCCTCATCACCCCCCCCCCCCACTCAATCACTACCCTCTCTGCGAAGCAGACCCCGAATAGTGCAGAATAGTGCACGAGGCTCCAGCATCACTCTCGGCCAACTCGGAACCGGTTCTCTCCTCCCGAGGCCGTGGCTCAGGCGGCCCCAACACCCTCAGCCCGGCGGGGGATGGGGTGCGGGCCCCCTGCCCAGTCTCCAACTTGCCAGGCCTGCAGAAGTTCGGGCAGATCCTGCACCCGCAGGCTGCACACGTCGGTGTCATTTAACTCTCGGGGTTCTGAAGCAGCACCCCTGAAACTGCCGCTCGCCCCCCCTCCCACATAAGAGTCGCGGAGCGTTTCTTCTCGCGAGCCTCCCAGGGCCCTCAGGGGCCCACAACTCCGCGCCCCGCACCCCATTCTTGCACCCCGCTTCTGTAGCCTGCGCCCCGCACCCTGCTCTCTGCATCCGCTCCAGCACCCCGGGTGCCTCCTCCGCGACGTGCGGAAACCCGCTCTCCGCTCGCTCCGGAACCGCTAGCCGCCCCCGCCCGATGCCTCCCAGGAATCGAACCGAACCGGGCCTCGGGGGGAGGGGGCGGCTTGCTCCGGGAGTCACCCCAAGCACGCCCAACTGAGGACCCAGAACCAGCCCGCACCTGAGCGGCCACTCCGCGCGCCCGCCTGCGCGCCTCGGTGGCGGGCTGGGCCGCAGCGATCGGGGCTGAGGACCGCTCCGCGCGCCGGCCTCCGGACTCTGCGCCGCCCTGCAACCCGCTGCAGCACTGGCCCGGCCCCCGCCGGCTCCGCCCGCCGCCATTGGCCCACGGCCCAGAGCACACACGTCCCCATTGGTCCGCAGCTGTCCCCGCGGCTGCCCATCACCTCTTGTTTACCCTGTCTTCAGGCAAATCCAGCTGGGCCGCCCCATCAACTGCGGCCCCCATTGGCTAACGGTTGGCCTCCCTCAACGCCCTCAGAGATCTGTTTTACATAATTTATGCGCTGGGCGCCATTGACCAATCAGCACCGGCTTGTTTATATAATGAATGTAAGGACGTTTTTCATTCATAAAAAACGCGACCTGAGGGGGAGCTTAGCTGAGTCAGTGAAGCTCTTAAAGGGGCCACTCGCGAAGTTCCCCCTGGCCTCGGCCTGCGCCGCTCCTCCCGCCACCCCCGCGCGGGGCCGCTTGGCGCCAGGCGTTCGCAGCTGCAGCAGCGAGCTAAGTTATCATTTTAGAACTCAGGCGAGAGGAATTCGTCATTCCACACACAGAAACTCGCTGACCCGCCTGGGCGTTCGGCCCATAGAAACACAAAAAACGGAAACCGAGCCCTCTAATCTTAGCTACCTTGAAGAGAGGCCTTAATTTTTTTTTAAACCAGGTTTCCAGTGGAAAGAATAAGCAGTTATCTTCCTTTTAAAACCTGAGCTTTTCCAGATCTTAGTTGATATTTCATGTTGGCAAAGCCTAAGGCCCGACCCGATCGCGTCTCCTCGGGCTAATTTGCTCCGAGCTCTGCAGGCAGGAGGCTACAGCCAGAAATCCGGTTCGTGGACTGCACCGGACCGGTAGAGGGCCTTGGAAGCACAAATCCCGCTTGCTTCCCTCCCAGGCTGCTTGTTTTCCATTTAAGTGTTGAATGCAAGATGGTGTGTTTGCGAATTAGATCCCGTGCAGCTGGGAACTGGGAGAAGCAGCGTTGCTTGCCAAAGGATCGGGCATCGACTGCAATTGCTGAGATTCTTAACAGAATGTTCCAGGAAACAAAACAATCCTCTACCCCTTCCACCTCCTCCTGCTCCTGCCACCAACCACGGCCGTTCTCTTTTTTTTTTCCCCAAGGATGCTAGGGAGTGAGTTCTGTTCTCTACTATCCTGGGAGTAGGGTGTCAAAGTTCGGAGAGCCTCAGCAAATTAGGTTCTAAGTTGTTAGCCTACGGGTGCGCAGTGTCCCACAGTGGAACACGCGGTGTGGATTTCTAGTGTCCGAGGTCTTTCCCCCTTACGCTTGTGTATCAGAGCCGGCAATTGGTGTGTTGATTGCGGCCCTTGACCAGTTTGAATGCTTGGATGAGACCCTGGACCTAGGTTCAGCGGGCTAAGTTATCGGTTTTGCCGGAGACCCGGAAAGGCACAGTTGAAGTGTGGGCAGGTGCTTTGAACTTTTAACGAGCAGTTCCTTGGTATTTAATTTCCTGCTTGCGCACTGTGCTTCCCTTCGCTCCTATTCTAGTTGGTGGCTGGAGAGTTTGTCTTCTTGTACCCGTGTTCCCAGCTTGTTTCTGATCTCCTGAAGACTTTCAACCCAGCGTCTTGCAAGGCCCACACTAGTTCCAGATCCTCCTTCAACAGCTTAGTCTACTTCCCACCATCATCCCTCCCTGTTCTTATCCCAGGCCAACTCCTGTCTGGCTGAAATTTCTTCAAGAGTTCACTACTCCCCTTTGCTTAATTGTCTCCGGTCTCAGGCCTCTGAAAGCTCGAGGCTCGCTGTATAAGCTCCAGTGCAGGCCACATCACAGTGTTTCCTTAACATGCCCACACTCCATGCCTGGAGTGTGGCTCTTCTGACCTTTGCCTCAGACCAGAGCTCTCCATTCCTCCTTGGGAAGAGAAATTTGGAAGTTTATAGGGTGTGTATCAACAAACAGGGCCTAACTGGAATGAGGAGAAGTACTGTGTGTCATACTTGATTTATTTGTTACTTTTTGAGACAGGACCTTGATATGTAGCCAGTTTGGCCTGGAACTCACTATGTAGCCCAAACTCAGCTCTAGTTCTCTATTCTCCCCTCCTCCTAAGTGCTGGAAATGCAGTTATGTGCCAGCAGTTCTGGGTGGATATGGTAGTTTGGGAAGATCGTTGAGAACTTGCTTAGAAGGCACAAGGTCTTGGGTTATAGTCCCAACACCATAGAAAAGAGAGAAGTTGATAGCTACAGTATCCTATGTGGGAATTATGCTTCATTAAAGCTGTTGGTAATTAATATTTTAGTCATCCAGCAAACATTTAGGTTGTACCAAATATTCAACCAGATCCTGTGCTGGGCCATAAATAAATAAATAAATAAATAAATAAATAAATAAGAAGTTATAGAGATGAGTGAGATCCAAGGGTTGCTTTGGATGGCCCATAGTCACACGATCCTCCACAGATTATCTATTTCCCCACAGTAAGGTGGTGAGAACTATTAATGTCTCCGTTTTACAAACGAGAAACTAAGGCTTGGCAGTAGTCCATCCACTGTTGAAAGTAGATAAGAAGAGGTCATACTCCAGAGCCCCCAGAGGAGTCCCACCTGTGACTGGGTTAAGTTAGCCACCCGGCAAGGACATCTGAACAAAGTCCAGAGGCCGAAATGGGTTCCACTCCTCAGTGGCTTCTCTATCCCCGCCCCCACTCCTCTCTCTGTCTCTAGTTATCTCTGCCAGATGTGAGAGTTAAGGTTAGTACGAGAAGCTTCTTGTCTAGTGCGCTCCATACTTGCTCCTAAGAACATATTTACATAGGGGGATTTGTAGAGCAAGTGCTCTAATTGTCATTCCTTCCCCTCCAGGAGAGAAACAGAATTGGAAAAGGAAACAAAAAGAGGCCTGCCCCCTGGGACGTTCTTCTTGTGTCAATCTAGCCTTTGTCCTTGGGCAGTAGCAAAACTTGGTCACAATGAGAAACCAGACGCCTGTTTTTCACATTCAGTTTGCACTGTCAGTTAAAGGAGGCAATGGCGGCAAGGGGAAGGGAGGAGGGGTGACCCGAAGCCCGGCTGCTTGCTTCCTCTTACAGGTCTGCTTTTACATGCTCCCCACAAAATGCCAAAAGGAGCTGGCGTGTAAGGCACGTGACCCACTGTGAAGCTGGTATCCAAACTGATGAAGGGCCCCTGTTGTCCCCATATCCCCTTGTGCCTATGGCAAGTGTGGCCCTGGAGTGTGAGCACATAACCCCAAATTTCTTTCTTCTTTATAGTGTGGAGGAAAGTATTTGAAGACAAGCACTAAATGGTACAGAGATGTTTTCTTCAAGGGAAAGGTCAAGAATTCAGTCTTCCAGTCTAAGATTTAGGAAGAAGTGCCCTGAGACCCGAAGGAAGTAAAGAAAATATTCCACCATCTATGTCTCTTTAAACAAGTAAGGGTCCTGTTGCTCCTTCCAGCCAGAGGATAGTGAGATCCCACAGTTACTAAGAACTCCCTCTGTTCAGTTCCACAAGGGCAGCATTATTTCAGCCTGTACTCCCTCTAAGGTGGGGTACACCATGATGACCACTTCCACTTTCTATAGGTGAAGAAACTGAGGCACAGAAATATCACAAAGCCGGCCCCGAGCAGGAGGGGGTTACACTTCAAGTGGCTCATGTCTTAAAAGGGGCTCAGTGAGGGACTCTATTTTGAGGGCAGCAAAGTCTTTAGGAGGTGGTGGAAGTAGGTCCTGGGGAACAGGCTTTTAAAGGTTACAGAGGAGACCCTGGCTTCAGAGCATCCTCACGGCTTCTTGCTGTGTGCCCCTCCTCAGCAATGACAGAGCTGCCCTTCCTGCTCAGCCAGACCAGAACTCACTAAGCCAAAGGCCAAAATAAATCTTCCCTCCCTCCATTTGTTTCAGTTGAAGTAATTTGGTCACAGCAACCCCAAAATTAACTAATACAGAGAGTGTATCACACAGGGTTTCCCCGGAGTCTATTATTTAATCACTAGGCTGGGTAGCCCAGGCCCTTAGAAGCTGTATTGCTTAAAGACAACAGCCCTCTTTGGAAGAGCCAGGCTCTATTTGGAGGCTTTGCCTAAATTAACCTGCTTGATACTTCTATCAGCCCTATGATATGTATAGTGCCAGTCTCCCTTTTGCTTACCCCGTTTCCTGGATTTTTCCTGTCTGTGGAAAATAAGGCGCAGAGGTTGGGAAACTTTTTTCAAGGGCATGTATCTAGTAAGGGTGAGATTCAGGAGCCAAATGTAGATCCTAAGCAAGGCCTTGTCCTCCTGCACTCTCCTGTGCTTAAACAAGGCCTTGTTCTCCTGCACTCTCCTGTGCTTAAACAAGGCCTTGTCCTCCTGTACTCTCCTGCGCTATGTCCCATCCGCCTCTGGGGTTCCGCCTCTTCACCTGCTACTCTCACAAGAGTAGTTCTCTGGAACCTTGCTCCAGAAATCCCACCTAGACTTCAGAATTATCTTGAGCCAGCAGGATACACCTTCACGAAACCCACATCAGAAAAAGAAATTGTATTTCCTGAGCATCTTCCATGTCCTAGACAGTCCACAGGCAGTGTCTCATTCAATGTCCCCAACCCCTCTCACAGGCAGCGCTAAAGCACAGCTTGCTGCTGGGAAAACTGAGATTCGATGTGAGATGTTTAAAAATATGCCTGAAATCTGGGCACTGCGCTACAAACCTGTATTCCTGGTGCCGAAGGAGTGAGCCTACGTGCTGAGGTCCAGGCCAGAGACCTTGTCCTAAACAAACAACAAAATGAAAAAGAAAAAAGAAAGATGTATATCACGCCTAAACAATGATACTGACAAATGTCCTCTAGTTTCCACACATACACACACACATGCACACACATGCACACACATGCATACACATGCACACACATGCACACACATGCATACACATGCTCACACATGCATACACACGCTCACACATGCACACACATGTGCACACACATGCATACACATGCACACACATGCATACACATGCTCACACATGTACACACATGTGCACACATATACATACACATGCTCACACATGTACACACATGTGCACATACATGCATACACATGCTCACACATGTACACACATGCACACACATGCACACACATGCTCACACATGCTCACACATGTACACACACATGCATACACATGCTCATACATGTACACACACATGCACACACATGCATACACATGCACACACATGCACACACATGCATACACATGTACACACATGCACACACATGCACACACATGCATACACATGCTCACACATGCACACACACTGGAGCATGCACACTTGCACGTCTGTGATTTCTCATGTGAAGCAGCATGCCCACTTGATTGGGTGTTCCTGATCATATGACTGGGGTGCTGGGAGCAGCCCACGGCCCTCTCCTGGCTTCTTTCCTCAGTCTCTTGTCTTCTGTTAACACTCCAGACTAAGATGTTACGACACAGTCATTCTCAGGGAAAACTGAGAGAATATGAGAAATTAAGACTTCTGATAGGGAGGATGTCTTCCTCAAGCCCCCCCCCCCCCATATCTATATATATTACATACATTTGTAAATACATAAGGACATAAATGGTTTCACATTGCCTTTCATAACCAGGCCCCACTCTGAAATAGGATCTGCAGATCAGCAATCCCAGGAGTTTCTTATGAGTCCATCCCCCACCTCTAGCTACAAACATGCCTACTTGTGGAACCAGTCACATGTGAAGCTTCTCTCTGTCTCTCTGCCTCTCTCTCTCTCTCTCTCTCTCTCTCTCTCTCTCTCAAGGTCACAGGAATTGTCTGTCCCATGTGAGAGACCCTCAGGCCAGAGGGCTTTGAAGGGAACTTCTGCTCTTTAGAGAATTCCTGATTCTTCTCCACCTCCTACTGTCAACCAGAATTTGAAGTGTGTTAAAAGGGGAATCTCCAGCCCTTTGGTGCCTATGTCCATCTTAGTTTTCTGCCTCTGATCTGGCAGCCTAGAAATCCCAAACCAAGCCAGGCATGGTAGCTCTTGCTTGCAACCCCAGCCCTTTGGAAACCTTCAAACCAAATGAGTTTGAAGTGGGCGTGGAGAGGGGATCCATGGGTTCCGAGCAAGGCCCGATGTGCCGGCCCCGGTGATTCTGTAGAGGAACCTGATGTGTAGACTTGGCAGATTCTATTTTGACTGACCTGGAGTCTGCTTTCTGCTTCCTTTTTTGCCCTTGGTGGTAAGTTTCACATGAGCAGAAGTTAGGCCTTGCTGTGAAGTTTTCAAACTTTATTCCCAACTCAAGAGCAGGGTAGCTCACATTTTGGTTTTTTTGTGGTTTTTTTGTTTGTTTGTTTTGTTTTTTGTTTTCGGTCTGCCTGGTGCTATGAAAGGTCTTGCTTTAGCTTCTCACAAGAGCACTACTGGAAGACGGAAGCTAAGGGATGAAGAAGCGGGCCTGCTTCAGTGTGGCAGCTGGAGCGCAGGGGCAAGGCAGGCTGTCCTTTGGCTTTTGGCTTCGTCTGTAGGCACCCACCTACACTGAGGTTCTGCAGGATCTGCTGAGTGTGTGTGTGTGGGGGGGGGTATTTTGAGGATAAATAAACAATGGTGACTGGTAGTGGATGAAATACTCCATCAGTGGATTTGATTACTTGACCTGACATGGGACATCCAGCCTGATCTTTTAGTCTATTGCCATGTAAGTATTAGGAACAAATAAATATCATAAGTATCCTCTTCTCTCATTGTCTCTTGCTAACAGTCTGTCTGGTATGCTGTGGTTCTGTGGGGATGGTAGGATTGATTAAAACGGGAAACATCCCAAATATCTCCTTTCTTCTTGCTCCTGCCCCTCCTATGCATCCATTTCTATCAAGAAGCAAACCAGGCCTGGTGTGGCCCACACCTCTAATCCTAGCACTTGGCAAGCAAGGACAGGCAGATCTCTGTGAATCCGAGGCCAGCCCAGGCCTAAAGGATTCAAAACACTAGAGAAATCCACCCTGGGCCAGCCTGGTGTCTAGAATTGTTGATGTATTCAGCCTGTTCCTCCTCCCTGTTCCCAGGCTGTGTCCCATGGCAGGAACCAGGTGTTCACTGGACCCTGAGGATCTGTAGTTGTCCAGCCTCCATGGCGTGTACACTGTTGCTGGATATCTGGGAGGCTGAATGGTTGGCATCTGCCTCCCAGGTGGATTTTCAGATCAGGTTTAGACATTTCAGATGTGGTTTGTTTGATCTATATACTTTTTAAAAATTATATATAGCATGTACAGGGAAGTGCATGGATTGTTAAATATGAACAAAATATTTTTTTCCAAAGTAGGGACCTCTGTGTCTGCATTCTCCGAATGTCTTAGGTAGGCTTCTATCACTGAGATAAAATCCCATGGCCCTAATCAACACAGGGAGGAAAGCACTTATTTGACTTACAAATCCTGAGTTATAGTCCACTGAGGGAAGCCAGGGTCGGAACTCAAATCAGGAACGGAAGCAGGGGCTATAGAGGAACCTACCTTATTGGCTTGCTCCCCTGACTTGCTCAGCCAGGTTTCTTATACTACCTAGGACCACCTGCCCGAGGGTGGTACCACCCCAGTGAACTAAGCCTTCTCACACCAATGATTAATCCAGAACATGTCCTACAGACTTGCATACAGTCCAGTCTGATGGAGGCATTTTCTCAGTTGAGATTTCTTTTCCCAGATGACTCTAGAGTGCATCATGTTAACAAACAAAACAAAATATAGCTAGGATAGCAGACTAAGAAACAAAACTTTACCAGCTTACCTCCTCACCCTAACAGAAAGCCACCCTACCTCTAGGCATCAAACATACCTCCTCCCTTCCTTCTGCCTCAGTAGCTACCATCTTAGTTTCTAAAAATTTATAGAAAAGTTGTATCTATTTTTATACATCATATAAACAGAATCACTCACCACATTTCTACATCTGGCTTCTTGACATTGTGTCTAGAAGAGTCATCAATTTGTAGTTGTCCTTTGTTCTTTTTCCTTGTTGTGCAATATTCCATTATGTAAATGCCTCATTCCTTTTCTTTGTTATGTAATACTCCATTGTATAACTAGCCTGTAGTTGGTCTAACCATTTTACTGTTGTTGATGGAAAAATGGGTAGTTGCTATGCACATTCTAGTGAACTCTTGCATATGTGTTTTGGTTAACATCAACCTAATTTTAATTGGTTCAAGTAAGGTCTATTTGTAAGATTCATTCTTATTTCTTATCTCTTTGAAATAACAGGGACTCCCGACAATATTTTATTACTAAAAAGGTATAGAATGGAAAGAAAAGCCCCCAATGTTATTTCCTTGCCTGCATCCAGTTTTCCGTAATCACTCACTACTAACAGTTTATCCTATAGCATCATGGGTATTTTCTGTTGTACAGACAGCCACAGTTAAATTTATTCATTACAACTATTATATTACAAAACCACATTAGATTTTATTGTGCCATATTCATGTCCTCTGGTCTCCTTCTACACTGACCATCCACTATAGAGCCCCAGCAATAAGTGGCCAAGGAGCATCTGGCCATGACAATTGAATGGTCCCTCCTCTGTTGGAGGATGCCAGACTATCACTGTTGTAGACTCTTCCTAAGGTAAGTGATGGTTTGAATATGCTTGGCCCATGGGAAGTGGCACTATTAGGAGGTGTGTCCTTGTTGGAGTAGGTGTGACCTTGTTGGAGGAATTGCCTCACTGCTTGGAGTTCCTATGCTCAAGCTCCACCCAACATGGAAGAGAACATCTTCCTGGCTTCCTGCTAAAGAGAGTTCCCTTCTGCTGCCTGTGAATCAAGATGTAGAATTCTCGGTTCCTCCAGCTCCATGTTTGTCTGCATGCTGCCATGCTGCCTGCCATGATGATAATGGACTGAACCTCTGAAACTGTAAGCCAGCCCCAATTAAATGTTGTCTTTATAAGAGTTGCCTTGATCATGGTGTCTCTTCATAGCAATGGAGACCCTAACTAAGATAGTAAGGCATGGGAGTACATAGAGAAGTGAAGTTTATTTCCTCTCACATAAACATTCATTGAGCTGGCATCCTCAGCCTGGGGTTTGTCTAAGAAGAGCTAGCAGTCTGCTGGGAGGTGGGAGAAAGGCACAGGGGTGACTAGCTCTTGTTCACTGGCTAAAAGCAGTATAAGAGAGGCATGGAGGTAAGTTCTGGCAATATACATGAAACACTTCCAGTAAGGGTCCAGGAAGACTCTGGAGATTACTAGTATATAGGTCAGCCCTGGAACAAATCAGTTACTAGCCCCCCTTTTTGTTTGTTTGTTTGTTTTGTTTTTGTTTTGTTTTTGTTTTTTGTTTTTTGTTTTTTGAGACAGGGTTTCTCTGTGTAGCCCTGGCTGTCCTGGAACTCACTCTGTAGACCAAGCTGGCCTCGAACTCAGAAATCTGCCTGCCTCTGCCTCCCAAGTGCTGGGATTAAAGGAGTGCACCACCACTGCCAGGCTTTTTTTGGTTTTTCAAGACAGGATTTCTCTGTGTAGCCCTGGCTATTCTGGAACTCACACTGTAGACTAGGCTGGCCTCAGAAATCCACCTGCCTCTGCCTCCCAAGTGCTGGGATTAAAGGCATGTGCCACCACTGCCCAGCTAGTTACTAGACATTTACTGTACAGATTAAGGCAGAAGTGGCTCTCCATGTAGAGGGAATAGCACACACTAACACGCACAGGCTTGGCAATAGTCGCCATGTCCCCAGACTGCCAGCTGATTGCTCTTGCATGTCTCACTAGTAAAACAGTGGGGCTAGGAGGAGCCCAGGCTGAAGCAGGGCTCGATGGGAGTGGAGTGCAGCAGATGTCTTGGATGGTCATTGGCAGGAGGCTCATTCATATTTTAAATGATGGGCTACATCTTCCATAAAAACAGTCACCAAAACCCAGTAATGGTTCTAAATACATCCTCTGTCATTCTTCTGACTAAAACATAGATCACACCATCCATGCAGCCGGGGTGCTCATGGTACACATTCCTCCAACAGGGACCCTCTTAAAATTTTGTCTGAATCTCACAACTCCATCACACAGTACTTTATGGGTAGTCACCAAAGATCAAATGACTTTATGAATGACCAAGTGATTTCTGCTTCAACAAAACACTGTCCCCGAGAGAGGAGACAGCAGGTTGCCCTTTGAGGACCTGTGTTTAACATGTGCCTTTCTGTTCTGCCCACACAGGGGGAAAGAAAGGAATGAGGTACTGGTAATGGGGCCTTTCAAAAGTTAGATATATGTACCCAGAGAACTGCTTCACTTCTGAGCAGCAAGATCTGGGTCCTGAGAAAGTGAAATTCATTTTGGTCACAACTGAGGTAAAGTGGAGCTTGGTAAGACTTTAAAGCCTCCCCTCAGCCTTTAGTCACTTGGGGAAATCCATATTGTACCTCAGTGCTGTTTCAAATGACTGGCTCAGTTTCCTGGTGGACTCATCCAACCTGGGTCTCCCACTGTACTAGCTGGTTTTGTGTCAACTTGACACAAGCTGAAATTATCACAGAGAAAGGAGCTTCAGTTGAGGAAATGTCTCCATGAGAACCAGCTGTTAAGCATTTTCTCAATTAGTGATCAAGGGGGGAGGGCCCTTTGTGGGTGGTGCCACCCCTGGCCTAGTAGTCCTGGGTTCGATAAAAGCAAGCTAAGCAAGCCAAGGGAAGCAAGCCAGTAAGCAACACCCCTCCATGGCCTCCGCATTAGCTCCTGCTTCCTGACCTTCTTGAGTTCCAGTCCTGACTTCCTTCGGTGATGAACAGCAATTCGGAAGTGTAAGCTAAATAAACCTTATCCTCCCCAACTTGCTTCTTGGTTATGATGTTTGTGCAGGAATTGAAACTCCAACTAAGACACCCACCTTCTCCTACAAATCTCCTTCCCATCGATGGCTTGGCAAAAGTGGAAAGGTAGGAGAGCCACTCTCCAGCGTTCTTATCTGGAAAGAGAGTAAGAGGCTGTGGGGGCCCCCCCGGCTCGCCTGGTCTTTACTCATGTCTCTGGTTTCCCTCAGATAGACCTCAGTGCACTGGAGCATGCAGCCTTGCAAGATGAGCATCCTAAGATGCTCTGTCCCACCCATCCATCAAGTTACATCCCGGCCGGGAAAATTCTTCATGCACTCTGGCTCTTCCTCCACTTTGTGTTCCTTCCACAACCTAATTGTTTTGTATATTTATCTGAGTTTCATCTGGACTTTTCCTCTTAGGAATGTCTACCTTGAATGTGGAGGCTGACCTCAGGGCCTGCTCCGACAGAGCCTGCCTGTGTTGTGATAGGCTATAAGAGCTAAATATGGCCTTCCCCTTCCTCCCTACATGTTACACTGCTTTTAACGACAAGATGTAGGTTTTCATTACAAGATCCATGTTTTACCTGTTCTGGCCCACGCATTCCTGACTAGAATGTGGGTAGGATTCACTTACACCCGCGTGTACACCTTGTAACTGTGAATGGTAACTAGGTAATCCATATGGCAGTGTGGTAACAGCTCCAGACTCCAGTCTGGAGGAAGGCGCCTGCATAGCATGCCATCCTTCTCAGTGCTACACTTCCTGAAGACAGCGTTATCTCAGTGTTTTCCTCTCCTATTGCTTTGTGTCTTCTTCATCCTCACAGACTGCCAAAGAAATGCCAAAGGTTCTGTAGGATCTACACAGGGGCAGAAGACTCTCGGGTGATGGCGTCCTGCTAGATATTGGAGTGTCCTTTGGCAGAAAAGGAACATGGTGACAGGTGTGTGATAAAGGGCACAACTGTGCATTAGTGTGTGACATGTTGTGGGGAAAGGGCTGTAGTGTGTCTGACACCATTGTTGGCAATGCTCTGGCTCACAGCAATCATGGTTTTCTAAGGAGAGGACCATAATTCTTTTTTAAGATTATCACTGAGGGCTGGAAAGATGACTCAGAGGTTTAAGAGCACTTGCTGTTCTTCCAGAGGACTGGGTTCAGTTCCTAGCACCCACATCAGTCAGCTTAACTGCCTATAATTCCAGCTCCAGGCCGGAATCTGACAACCTCTTCTGGCCTCTGCAGGCAGGTGGCCAAGCATACATGCTGCACTCACTCAGACACACAGATGCAAATAAATTGAAATATCCTAAAAAGAAATAAAAGACTATCCTGAAAGTATGTGGCACGTATTACATGAACCAAGAACAATGAAGTAATACAAAATGGGAAGGTACATGAACCTAAAAGGCCATAGCCACGCACACATGTTTATGAAATGCACGCGCTGTGGAAGGACCTGAGCTGGTCTGTCCATGAAGCTTTCCGTGATTAGTCACTCAGGATTTGTTCAGTTGCCACCTGTGAGTTCTCCCAGGAGATAGGCAAAGAAACAAAAATTTAACAAAAATTGTTGGAAAAAAACTTTAACATTGAGAAAACAGTATCTTTGTGCTTGGACTAGATTCTGTTATTCTATTTTAGGGAAGAAACTTTTTTTTTTCCAGCTTAGGGGACTTGTAAGAGCCACTCAAGAACTATCTGCTGCACCAGGAGGTCTGGGTTGGCTGCTGTTGGGTAGCTGAGCTGGGATAGTCGGGCAGGCAACGAAGGGGTGCTGGGCAGGAATCCTGTGCTGAAGAGCGGAAGATTCAGATCCTTCTGAGCAAAGAGCCTCAGGAAGTTCTGGAGCAGTGACAAAAGAGAGGGGACTCTGCTGCACTGGGAACGACAGGTCCACTGACTGTGAAGGGTTTTAGTACCTCAGAGCAGAGTGAGAGAGGAGCACAGGATCTGACTTGGATAGAGACATGGGCAGACAGAGAAACCACTCTTCTGTCCCAGAACTCATTCTGTAGACCAAACTGGTTTCGAACTCAGAGATCAGCCTGCCTCAGCCTCCCAAGCGATGGGATTAAAGACATTATGGGGGCAACAACAGATGGACCACTCTTAAGTGGCCTCCTATACCTAGACCAGGACTGAGCCTAAAAGAGGAACAGAGGGGTCTGTTCAGGCCTGGCAGGGAGTGGAACTGGCCCAGAAGATTCCACCTCTGCCTCTTTTTGTTTTGTTTTTCGAGACAGGATTTCTCTGTATAGCCCTGGCTGTCCCGGAACTCACTCTGTAGACCAGGCTGGCCTCGAACTCAGAAATCCGCCTGTCTCTGCCTCCCAAGTTCTGGGATTAAAGGAGTGAGCCACCACTGCCAGGCAGAACAGGACTTTCAAACGCCTTGGTGAACCTGGAGGAGTTCCACAGGGGTGTGGTAGGGTAGGCAGAACCCAGAGTTGCTTCTTCCATGGTCCCCAGCAGGGATTTCTTAAAGAGTCCTTTATTAGGATTAGCTGTGAATGGCAGACACCTATTCAAGCCATTCTGAGCTGGAGCCTGAATCCGAGTCCACACAGACCAATAACTGAATCCTGCAGGCAGTTAGCTATTTAACAAGTTCTGATGCATATCTTATAAGGGTGTGAGATCTGAAGCAAAGAATGTTCTTTCAGCTGGCATCCTACCCATGTATGAGGACTCTATAATTTTTAAAATTTATGGCCTAATCCCAATCAAAAAGACTTCTGATATTTAATAATCTCATTTTTAAAGATGGAAGATAACTCCAAAACTATTTGTTCTTGTCAGATTTATTTATTTACACTGCAGTACTGGATCTTGGACAAAGGGCCATGGGTGTTGTAGGCAAACCTAGACCATGTTATTTTCTTTATCCAATCTTCTTAACCCGTCAGGGCATCTGTCTTTGAAAAGCTTTAAAACAGTTCATAGTAGAAAACACAATTTGCAATATAAATACAAATTATAATACAATGGTAATTACAAAATACATATGTATTGTATACAATTAGGAAGGCTTTTTAAAAAGGTTAAAAATAAATCAGCAAGCATCCCTCATCTTAGAAATGAATACAGTTAACATTTGAACATATTTCCTCCCTTTCTTCAGTGCAGCTTTACATAATGGAGACATTTTTTAATATATATCTTTGCATTTTGCCTCACATTTTATCAGGCATATCTCCAGGATATTAAACATTCTTTACAAATTTCATTTTGAAGATTTACCTAATGTGTCTTCTATTGGTTATATGTTCTCCTTCTCCCCCTCCCCCGCCCCCCCCACCGCCACCTCGTCTTCCACCGCCTCCTTTTTTTTTTTTTTTTTTTTTTCTCCAGACAGGGTTTCTCTGTGTAGCCCTGGCTGTCCTGGAACTTGCTCTGTAGACCAGGCTGGCCTTGAACTCATAGAGATCCACCTGCCTCTTCCTCTTGTGTTCTGGGATTAAAGGCATGCGCCACCACTGCCTGCCTGGCAATATTTTTCTTAATTATTCTCCAGTGTGGAGGATTAGTTTTGTTACTAGGGACCCCTCTCTCCCTCTTCTCTCTGTGCACATGTTCATGTATGTTAGTATAAACATGGCTGGGGCAGCTCTGGACAGACCTTGTTGCCCATTTTCAATGAAGGTAAGCTTGTCCTCTTGCCCATCGTGAATGGATGCTGTCAGTCAAAGAGAAGACTGCGCTAGAAACTTTCAGTGTGGCTTCTGGGAGCAGGGATAGCACTGGGAGTAGGGGTCTTACAATTCTATGTTGCAATGACATAACTAGGAGACCCTCTGTTTTCAGAGAAACATGCTTTCCAGACCACTAATTTATTGTTTATCTATTTATTTATAATGAGAGATAGAGATAGAGAGAGAGACAGAGAGAGACAGAGAGAGACAGAAAGGGAGAGAGACAGAGAGGGAGAGGGAGAGTGCATGTATGCATGTAAGTGTGTATGTGTGTGTTTCTCTGTGTGATCAAATTGCAACTTTGACATTTCTGAGTATGTAGAATGATGGGAAAGGGGGAGTCTGTGGTGCCTGAGGTCCCAACAGGCCTACGGCAGGCATGATTTACAATTAGTCAACGGGACGCTTATCATCCAGTCTTCGTTTGCCCTTCTCTCTGAGGAGAGAGGCACATTTCCCTTCCCCACTGTGGACTTTCTATTTCCACAGTTCTTTGAAGTGCCCTCGAGATCTAAGCGGCAGTCTGAAAGCAGTGCTGCGTATCTTTGCAACAGATTAGAACATATTCACATTTTATTTGCTCACAGAACAAATATTTCCCTTGGAATGAGGCCGAGGCAGCAGAACAGGACCAGACAAGGCCAGACATCCAGGATGGCCTCACAGCCCCCAAGGACACATGGAGCCATTCTTTTTGATCACTCCATTGAGTCCTGCAGACACGTATGGGTTGACAAACTGAGCCATTCATTCATTCTGAAGTAGATACTGAGCTCAGACTACATACGGAACACTATGCAGGTCAGAAGTGAAAACCTGAGTAGCCTGTCC
>NW_021604780.1:491256-534697 GCF_004785775.1 Grammomys surdaster | reverse complement strand
GCTTCCAGCCTCTATAGCTTTCAGAAAAGCACAGACAGATTCCATTAGACGTGGGGCAGAGACATTCATATGGCAGAATCACAGAGGCAGAGGTCAGAAGCAGCTCCAGTATGCCTCTCTCTAGGCGAGTGAGCAGATCTCTGGCTGCCCTGGCTCCATCAGTGTGCCATGGGACATGAAAGTGGCTGTCAGAACTGGCTCCCTGGCTCCCATTTTGGTTTGCTTTATGTGACTAGATCAGCTCAATACTGCCTCACGATCAAACCTTGGTCATATAAGAATTGTTTATTTGGTTTATTAGACAGAGGAAAACTACATTTATAGCTGGTACGTTTGCAAGATACTGAGCTGGTCATATTATTTCATGTCCAACTTTGTAGTTCTCTCTAGGAAACATATCTTAATTGTATAAATACAGGTATTAGGCTAAGAGAGATAATGTAATCAAACCGCTCTAATAACCCTTCCAGTAAATTCTCTATTACTAGTCACTCACTGAAATATGAACCCATCTCTATTTGCCCTAAAGGTCATACCCCTTTTTTCCATAAGGCTGTGGGAAACTCAGGACAGGAAAAGGAGGATGGATTTTTATCATCAATCGGTCAGGGTGAAGTTCAGACGAAACTCTATTCTGTGCTGGCTAAGGGTGTCACTCGGTGGGCCTCTTGCCTCCATGTTAAGCTCTATTCTGAGAACCTGGAGCCTCTATTTGTCCAGTACATAGTCCCTGCCTATCAGGGCCAGCGTGATGGATCACGCAGATGGGCAAGCTATGAAGTGCTGCAATGAGGAAGTTCCCTGAGGCCAGGGCATCCCCTTTAGGTGACCTCATTCCAACCATGGGCTAGCATTGCAAGCAGTCAACTCATGCTAGGTTTAAAGACCTACTACAAAACCAATAATGCCGCATCTCACTAACATTTTATATTGGTTACATATTGAAATGACAGTATTTAAGATACGTTGCTTCAAAATTTTTTATAAACATTAATTTCATCTGTTCCAGTTTACTCCTTGTATGTGGTTATCAGACATTTTAAAATTTACACATTGGATCATATAATGTTTCCACTGGACGCGCTGATCCAGAGCAATTAAAACATGGGACGATGCTCTGCGGTTCACTGACCCAAGAACATTGATCCTATGACCGCCACAGGAAAGCACACAAGAAATACTTAATGTCATTTGAAAAAAGCTTGTTTCCATTTTCAGAAAGAGAGAGAGAGAGAGAGAGAGAGAGAGAGAGAGAGAGAGAGAGAGAGGAAGCAAGCAAGCAAGAAAGAAAGAAAGAGAAAGGAAGAAAGAAGGAAAGAGAGAAAGGAAGAAAAGGAAAGAGAGAAAGGAAGAAAGAGAGAAAGGAAGAAAGAAAGAAAGAAAGAAAGAAAGAAAGAAAGAAAGAAAGAAAGAAAGAGAGAAAGGAAGGAAGGAAGGAAGGAAGGAAAGAAGAAAGACAGAGATGCTGAATGTGCAATAGTTTCTTTCCCTACACACATCATTTAAATGGCTACCATTGAGAAGACTGAGTGACCTCCAGCTTTGGTACAGTATCATCTGACACAGCTGTAAAACTCCAAGCTCAGCCCTAATGAAAGGTCCTTCCAGTCTTACCCCACCTACATTAGGGGATTTTGTCCTCAGTGTGGCAGTGATAGGGCTGTGGTCCAGTGGGAAGTAGTTAGAATGTTGGGCTTACTGTTGATCACATTTGCAGGGTTCTCTACAGAAGAGTCTTCTCCTTCCTGATTATTAAAAAGGGGCCCTCAGAGCCTTGCAAGCTTTGTGAGTTCCCTGACCTCCTCAATGATGTGAGCTCTTTCATTGCTTCTCTCTTCCCTCTAGGAAGGAGAGCTTCAATGTAGAAAAAATTGTGATTCCCAAGAAGAAATTAAGGAAAATCTGGAGCTAGTTTGTTTCTCAACAAGAGAGTTGTTTATACTAGAGGGATCTTAATCCTGGAATATTTCTCTGAAATCTGTGTCACCAGGTGATGTCCTACCATTGTGGTGTCATTGTCTGTGAGATCCTAAGAGAAGCTGGTGGCACACTGTTGACCATCCAGAACTGTTCAACATCAAAGACCATGTATTTTCTTTGTAAGTTTAAAGAATTTTATTACAGCAATGGAAAATGGATTAAGACATCAGTGTCAGTTGTTACCACTCATAAGAGGCTAAGAGATTTTGTCATAGTGGGATCAAGGTGAATCAGGTCATATGATTGCTCCAAAAGGCTAAAGCAGCAGTCCAGGCAAAGGTACAACTCTATGCTTGCTCACATGTTTCTAGGGTACCATGTGATCTTCAGTTCTGGGGTCATTGTAAGAAGGACTTTGACCAACTATTGCTGTTTCAGAAACAGTTGCAAGAACAATAGAGATTGAGATTCATAATATATAAGGCTTGATTTAAGAATCTGGAGGATGTTCCACTCAAAGGCAAAATACATACATACATACATACATGCATACATACATACATACATACACACACATACATACATACATACGCATACATACATACATGCATACACACATACATATACATACATACACACACACACACACACACACACACACAGTTAGCTATGATGAGTACTTTCCAAACATCCAAAAGCTGTCCTTCCTAAGGGAAGAGAGATTTATTCTATGTTCCAATGGTGAGAGTTCCAGGGAGGTCTTGGGTATAACTGGACCCTATTTAAGGTTCAGAGGGATACTTTAGGAGGATTGCCTGACAAGGTAGTGAGCTGTCCATCAGCAGGTATCATCAATCAGAGGCAGCCACCCTTGGGTGGCTGTTTAAGGAAGCCTCCCTTTGGGCAAGAGGTTGGGTCAAATACTCTCTGTGATACCTTCACTGCCATGGCCACAAGGAGCTCCCTCTGATCTGCTTGTCTCTGGCACCTTTGTTGACTTTCTGTTTCTTCTACAAATGGCCGTAGGGTTCTTAAATACAGAACTATTTCTGTAATAATTGATAGTTTGACTTAATGGAAAGTAGAAGGGAGGGCCATTTGAAAACAAAGGCTATTTTGTTGCTTAGAAGGGCACACAGTAACCTGTTCAGAGGGGGAGGGACAGGAATGTGGTTGTCTGTGTTAGACCCGTAAATGCTTAGCCAGTGGACAGGCACCATTTGTTCTTGGCTCTAGTTGAAAATGCAAGCACAATAGCTAACAAGCCTTTGTTCTTCAACGGACCATTGTTTCTCCTGTTTGCATAGGTTTGGGGTATCTACACGGATTCAAGAAAATTCCCACTTTAACATTTTTTTTTTTTGAGAGCAAGTTTTCAGATTCCTAATTGAAGTAACTTGGTGAGTTGTTTATGTCAAATTCTGTCCAGGGATTTGACTTCAGAAAGCCATTTTCTGCAGGAAAATATTTTTCATGCATATGTCGTGTTGTCCCTAGAGAAGAAGGTAGCTAAGCCTCTGCTGGAGTGGGCTGCCTAGTTATTTCTAGCTTCCGGTTTCTGCCGTTGAGTAGTAATTATGTATCTGTCTCACCGTGAACTACCTCAGACATCCCAACATTCATTTCAGAAACCCCCACCTAGGGCTCTGAGACACAAAATAGAAATGGGCAGATCCAGGAGGAAGAGGACAGGAATGGGTGTCACAGAACCCTATCTTGGTCAGTGTCCTAAGGCCAGTATCCTTGCTCTGTCTGAGAATGACCGAGGGGACATGGTGTAGTCTGAGGATTCAGAGCATGACTTCTGGGGGCTACAGACCTTTGCTGCTCAATTGCAGCATCCAGAGCTTGAAGAAACAACTGCTGTGGCTCTGCAGGTCCTACAGGGCTGGCTAGTTAGGCCAGGGAGGCAGGGTGGCAGCTATGGAGCAGCCATGCCCCGGACCCCAAAACCCATCTAACTGATGCTCCACTGCTGGACTGTCCCTACATCTGTGTAGCCCCGTGCAGGGGTGAACCTGAACCTTTGGCTCAGGACAGCCTCAGCCTAGAGACTGATATAGGTTTATTCCCAGGTCTGCATTCTAGGGTGAGGGAACAGCCGGCTCTGAAGTGAAGCCCATAGCCCCTCCTCTTCTTCCTGCTTCTGTACCAGCTCTTCTTTACCTCAGCAAGCTCATCTACCTGCTCTGGGTGGAGCTACTCTGAAGCCTTCCTGATCTCTGGTCTGCCACGTGGCCCTGCGCTCCAGGACGCGGCGATGCAGTAAGTCTCCCAACTTTCATGAGCATGGGAGTCTATCTGCAGCTGCAGCTTGTAAGCTATCAGATTTCAGAGCTGGACTTTTGGAGACCGTGAACCAGAAGGTCTATGTGGGGCCCAGGATCTAGAGTCTAGATATTTTGGACACAAAAGTGTGTGGGCCATGTTTGAAAAAAAAAAATACTAGCTTCAAGAAAAGAATTGGGAGACTGAGAGAGACAGAACTGGATTACTTCTGTGTAACTGTTTGATTAATCACTATTTTTGAGCCTTCTGTTTAAGTGTCTATAAAATCCTCACCACTTTTAGAATCAAGTAAATAACGTATATAATATATTTGGCTAAGTATAATAAATAAAGTTTTAGGATTCCCCTTCTTTTCCTTCAATATCAGGCAACTGGAAAAAGAGAATTTCAATTCCTCCCAGCCCCGAGTACCAGGTACCTTGCCAGCAGTAGGTAACTTCCCAAAGGTTCCAGAAGATTCTAATGGAGACTACATATTCTCCAGTGCTACATGTTTGTTCAGACCACCCAAATTCTTCAGTAGTGACATATAAAGAAACTACCAGAAAGTCATGCTTTAGTCACCTGTTGCCATTTTTATTTGCAATAAACTACAGTGCCAGGACACATACACAGAAACAGTGCATTATAGAACAAGTCCCCAGCATCCTACCCTCTCTTCTGGAGGGAAACAAGAAAGACTCCCATGGCCAAAATAAGGCAGATGCAAGTGTGCAGAGACCCAGCCTGCCCTCAGAGCGTGTGAGAACTGCCAAGGACACCTGCGTAAGATCCAATGTGCTCAGTTTTCAGGGCTTGGTGAGGCTGGAGGAGGGAGCTTAGAAGAGATGCTCTCTTCCAGAGAGGGCGATCCTGGAGGAAGATATGCACCTAAACTAAGAATGCTGAAAGCAAATTTCATCTGTATGCTAGTCATCAAAGACCCACATCTCTCAGGCGTCAGGTAACAGTAAGGAAAAGGTGATGCTTGGTCTTGGGAACCCTGTGGTATGGGGGGAGGGGCAGCTGGTGTTTAATGAATGGAGTGTGTACTGGAAATCTTTCCTCATGATGTATGAACAGCTATACTGGTGCTGAGTTAGGTCCACGAGGCACAGGCCAGGAATCCACCCTTGATCTCCAGTTATCACTATGTAGGTTGAGTCAAATGGGAGACTCCTCATGCTTATCGACTGTGGCAGACAGAATATTCTGAAGTCTTCTCTCACACACTTCATCTGTTTGCTTTTTTTATGGCTCACAAAAAAAAAACAGTAGACTAGTAGACCTTCGCGAGCAAACCATCGTACCCGCCATACACTGCACCTGCGGTCAGCCCCTGCAGTCAGCCCCCGCGGTCAGCCTCCGCGGTCAGCCCCCGCGGTCAGCCCCTGCCGCACCCCCAGTCCCAGCAAAAGCAAGTGGAGGATGGCTGCTGTTCTTCCATTTTAATCATTGAGAAACAGTCTGTTGCCCCACAGAAGTGAGCCGACGCTCTTCAGTCAGCCTTCCCAGACGTTCTCTCAGGGGCTGACACACTTCCAGGTTAGCTATGTCTCAGTGGAAGGGGAGGTGCTGTCTGTGTATCTCAGTAGCCCGTCCCCTCCCCAAGTGTGGTTTTATATTCTTTACAAGATGGAATAATAACTGTGTTTTTATGTGAATGTGTGAATCTTCAAACATGATGTTCTATTATTTTTATCTCTTCAAAATAATAATAATATTTCCAACTTCCCTATAACTAGTTCTTTAAACATTTTCTGTTTGTTTCAAAAATAAGAACATGGTTTTTTTCCAGACAGATTTCTAGTTCTTCTCAGGATTTTGCATCTTTTTCTTTAGTGCCATTGGTCCATATAATACCCCAATTGAATGTCATCTGAGAGTACTGTTTGCTCTCCTCTTTCCAGATCGACCAGAAAGGTTTTGAATATAGCAGACTTTTGGTTTCAGGCAAAAGTTTCTCTTGGTGGGTGATAACAGTGAAGTCTTGTTAATTTTTATCTGGAGAGTAACTGGATTTATTCATCTGAAAAACAATGAAGTTCATTTGTATATACAGTGTCTCGAGTCTTCTAGCACTGTGGATGACCTTTGCAGTCTGTAGTTCTTAAGAAAGACCCCATGATGATATGTGCTTATGTGTTTGGCTTTATGATGTCACAACACCTACAACCTGAAGAGATTTCAGGCCCTGCATATGGCTGTGGCAGAATATTAGCATTATTAAGCCTCGATGATAGGCCCAGCCCCACGCTTATACACTGCACTCGTGGCTAAAGTGTATTTGAACATTTTCATAGAGCGTGAAATGATTCTCTAATGTTCTAATTCCAAGAAGTGTGATCAACCTGTGGGGCCTTTAGGAGGCAGAGAGGGGTAGGTGGAGGGGAATTGCCTAAGTCTCCTTTTTGATTTGAGGTTTAGGGGTAGGTTTTCTCTGTGTGGCCCTGGCTGTCCTGGAACTCGCACTGTAGACCAGGCTGGTCTTGAACTCAGAGATCTCTGCCCCTGCCCCTCCCCCTGCCCCTGCCAAGTGCTGGGATTAAAGGTATGTGCCACCATTGTCTGGCCTTTGCCTAACCACCGCCCTCCAAAAAACAAAAACAGAACATCATTACCATCACTTTACCTTGTACAAGGTGCCAAGAGGATGTGCTGATCCACAGGCCCGTGGCTCGCCGTTGTCTGTGTTAACACTTCCTGAATTGAGTTCTAATGTTCCATCTCCTTTACCTCAGGGATACCGAGGAGAGCAAAATACTGGGGAAACTGTCTTTGTTTTGTTTTCTTGAGACAAAAACCTCACCATGCAACCCAGGATGGCCTTGAACGTGTGTTCCTCCTGCCCTGCCTAGTAAGGCAGGATGATGGGCATGTGCCACAAAGCTGAGCTGCTTGTCTTTTCCTCAAGATCATGCAGTTTTATGGCTTCCAATTGCTACATCTCTATCTATCTATCTATCTATCTATCCATCCATCTATCTATCTATCATCTATCTACCTATCTATCTTCCATCTATCATTTATCTATCACCTATCAGTCTATCTATTTATCTATCATATATATCTATCATCTATTATTTTCTTTCAAAAAGGAAATAAAAAAGAGGGGAAAAACCAAGTTCAGTCCTTATTTAAAAGTGCTTCTGTGTAGTTCTACAACAGAAAACACAGACTTTAAGGACTTTTATTGCTCCTTACTTATATGGTGGAGTTGTACAATTCCTTTCTCTTCTGCCATCAAAGGTAAAAAGAAGTTCCCCGTTTAATTATCCCTCACCTTGTAATTCTTCCTAAAATCCCATTTCAGAAATAATTTTGTGTTATGCAAAGGAAAAAGCTCAGTCTCTCCCCATCATCTAAATTATGATTTATCCAATAGATTTTTTGGTGAAATCTTCCCCCCCCTTTTTTTTTAAAAAGATTTTATGTAGTTTATTTATATGAGTACACTGTAGCTGTCTTTAGTTATACCAGAAGAGGGCATTGGACCCCATTACAGATGGTTGTGAGCCACCATGTGGTTGTTGGGAATTGAACTCAGGACCTCTGGAAGAACAGTCAGTGTTCTTAACCATTGAACCATATCTCCAGCCCCTCCAATAGATTTTTCAAATGACACTTTGATTCTCTGTTCTTTCAATTATTCATCTCCAGAATTTGGCCTTGTTTCCCCTGTCTTCGTCTTTACCTTGGTCTCTGCATCTTTTATACTGATGTTTGGTGTGACATGAGCACTCTGATCTGGTTGAGTTCTTTACCATTCTTGGCTGTTTCTTTTCCTGGATTAGAGGTGCCCACAGGTCCCTAGGGGGAAGGACCTGAGAGGGTGGAGGAGGAAGAGAAGGTGTGTGTGGGCTCTCCTGCCCAGACTATCCTATGCCCACACACTCCAGATCTACAGAAGAGGGAGAAGAGAGAGTCACGTGTTCATTTCAGAAAGGAAGGATGCCACACACGGGGCTGATGTTGGGTAGTGAGTGACCATCTCAGAAGAGCCCTGAGGAGCTCTTAGTGGTGCAGTCAGCAGAGAAATGGGTTTGAGGGTAGCTTCCAAGGAATCTGTGTCCTGGATTTATTACTACTGTGACATTTGCTACTCCTTAGTTTCTTCATTGCCAAGAGACGGACTAACTTTGTAAGGTCCTCAGGAAGTTCAAAAGGAATAGACCTTGGATTAAATAGAAAAGGTGGTCATTTTTTAATGACAATTTCATGAATACCTAGACACTTCTGTCGGCCTGCCCTCTCTCCATCCCTTCCTCCCTAGTTTCAGGACTTGTAAGTCCTTTCCTCCAGTTTTGGAGACATTACCTGGTGTGACTGTCTGAAAAGTCTAGTTCTTTCTCTCTTCACATCAAATCTTTATTTTAGTCTACTGCTCTCCTCCTGCTTTGTAAGTTTACCTCTGAGTTGTCTTTGCCCTCTATCACTTCCAATTCGATCGTTAAGAAGGAGATCACAAGTATTTATTCCCTACTGCACAAGCTGAATTTCATATTTTCTGAATCACGAAGCTGCCCTCCGTGTGACCCAGAAAGCCCTTTGATGATCCATATTTAGCTGTATCCATCACTCAACAGATGTCTGGGTAAAGGCCCCATGAGCTCCCTCTACATCCTGTGGTTTCAAGTTCCTGAGCTGCTGGTTAGAAAGTTTTCATCCCCTTGCCCCCCTACTCACTCCAGAACCAAAGGACAAATACCCACATTAGCTGGTCACTTATTCATTGAAAACTATTCACTCGTTACCTACAGCAAGCTTGGTGCTGAACGAGTTTCTCTTTGCTTTCAGATTTTGTCCCTTGACACACTCATGTACTCTACATTCTGATGATTCTTCCAGAATTACAACTCTCATTTCATCCATAGCTCCTAGCTGTAGTCTTCTTGAACTTCCTTGAGACTTGTGGTCATACCAGCAAGCAGTATGACTTGCTTTTGAACTTGTATAGTTCAGAACAAAACAGGTTCATCAAGGCTCTGTCTAAGGGACTCTGGTTAGCAGACAAGGCTGCAGGGCTCTGTTGTCCTGTACAAGATATGAGGAATGAGGTCGAAGATATGAGGAAGGAGGTCGAAGCCATAGTAAAATACCCAGTAAGTTAAATAGGTAATTTCCCCAATACCCTTGGCTTTCTGGATCCCTTTCTCCTTTAGAGATGCCCACGAGGAAAGATATTTCTCTGCTCTCTGAGCACTTTGAATCTTCCCATTAGATATCTTGGCATCTGAAAGTCAGCCTGCCATTCCATTTCTGTGGAACACAGATGGCTCAGCGTACACCTACCACTAGTGAGGATCACATCCAGAGCCTCTTCTCAGAGGCTCCCTTAACAACTCCAGCATTATCTCCCCATGGTAGCTGGTCACTATCGACAGTGACACTTGAACCTAAAAAGACTCTGATGTTCTTTACTCACAGAGCAGAACAAAAGTGTATTAGGCAGGTCCGGGGTCCCACTCTGGTAGAACCTGAAAACACTGAGAATTAAGGGGTGACTTCCAGTTAGCTAGCAAGGCTGACGTTTGGAGGATTTAGCTGTCCATGGAGATTGTTAGGTTTAAAGGTGAAATAAGTCAGCAGCACGTGATTACCTGTCTATACAAATATTGACTAGCTAGGATGTCTTTCAACACCATGTTACTTGACTCAGAACACTAGTGAAACACTTCGGGAAGAATGATGGGGCACAGAAACCTGTTGGGAAGCAGAGGTTTTGATGGAGACAGATATATGTCAACTTTTTGCTCTGCTATGCGTAGGATGAAGAATTTTTCCTTCCTACACACTCTCTAGTCTGTGAAGTAAGTCCGATGTCTACATTCTAGACTACTTTGAGGATTAAAAGGAACATCAATGAAGACTGTGATGTAGTTCCAGGCAGCAAGTGAGTAGGACACAAATAGGAATTTCCTTTTCTATAAAATTACCCTTTCTCTTCCCCCTCTGTACAGAGTATGGAAATGTGTACTCCAATCTGGTGGGCCATCAAGCAAAACTAAAAATCAAACAAACAAACAAACAAACACCCAGCAAGATGGCCTGGGAGGCGGGAGGATAGGGGAGTCTGCCATGTAAACCCCATAATATGAGTTCGATCCCTAGATCCCAAGGTGGAGGTAGAGAATGGACTCCTGATAGCACCATGTGATTTGTCACTTACCAAATAAGAACAGAATAGCAGCTTCTCCTGTTATTACAGTCTGACATGGGTCTTACCAGGATACTTTCAAACTACTAAATTGGGTCCAATGAGAATATGACAGGAACTCTTCATTAGTCCTGTCTGTCTGTCTGTCTGTCCGTCTGCCTGTTTTTCTCTGGTTTGTTTTTTGAAACAGTGTCTCACTGTGTAGCTTTGGCTGGGCTTGAACTTAGAGTTCTGCTGTGTCTGTGTGTACCTACCACACCTGGCAGTCTCCTTTGGCCTCATGCTATAGTCCACTCCAGTGGACTATCAGAGCTGCTAGGGACTGTTCACATCCTCACCAGCTGTCCTCAAGTTGGGACATCAGTTAGACTGGTTTGTCATGTGTAAGTCTGGTCTGACTGGTTAGTGCCCATTGATCTAGAAATATCTCTTGGGATCATTTTTCATTCTTTTAGAAAATAAGAGATTTCAAGAAATGTTTATCAGAAGGGCTTAATAGATCTACTGCCTTTTCCCCCCTTGTCTTCGCCTCATACTCCCTTCTCGACCCTACCTAGAGCTGATTTAACATTGCTGCCTACCAAGTAGCTCCAGCAGCTTTTATGGGGAAGGTAAAGGTCTTATAGCTTGCTTCTCACTCAACCAGGGCCAGGGTTCTTTCTTTAAGAACAGGTAGATGTTCACTGCCCCCCGAGGCAGCCCTTTCTGCCATAGTTTCCTCTCTCTACAGCTAGTCTTTAGAGGTGCTTTTGTTCTCTGAGCTACACAGATGCTGGCAACTATTGTGTCTCCATCTTTAAATCTCCTTTCTAGTCCTTTCCACACTTGAGAGACAGAGTGCAGATCCTTGATTCTTGCTTAAAGATGTGTAGATCATAATAGGAAAGACAGACACTAACATAAAGGAAACAAGGGATTCTTACTTGGTACCCTGTCCTCTCAAATCTTCAGGAGACTGAGCCAGGATTATTATTTGAGCCAGGTTCAAGGCCAGCCTTGGCAACATGGAAAGACTCACCTTGTGCACGCCCTCCATGTCGAAAAGCAGAAACTGTTTATAAACAAACAAATGTGCAAAGAAAACCATTTTAAAGATAGAGCTTCTTTTCCTAGAAAAGCATTTTTGGGGATATTAATTCAGAGAGTGGTTACTTCCATGTTCACTTGAGAACAATAAAAACTGGTTTCTTAGGGGGACAGAAAACTCCATGGCTTATTGTTTGCTTGTTTATTTATATATATTTAGTATATATAATATGAATATATTTTTATATTATATATTTATAAA
This sequence comes from Grammomys surdaster, assembly GCF_004785775.1. Lineage (NCBI taxonomy): Eukaryota > Metazoa > Chordata > Mammalia > Rodentia > Muridae > Grammomys > Grammomys surdaster. The sequence continues at coordinate 523,064 of NW_021604780.1, read as the reverse complement.
ATATATATTTATATATAAATATAATATATAAAATAATATTTAAAATATTACTTGAATGAGAATGCCCCCCCGCCCGGCTCACACGTTTGGATACTCAGTCCGCAGTTGACAGAACTGTTTGGAAAGAATTAGGAGGTGTGGTCTTTTTGGAGGAAGTGTGTCACTTGGGTTGGGCTTTGAGGTTTCAACAGCCCACCCCAACCCCAATCTGTGTGTCTGTGCATCTGTCTGTCTCAATCTTTCTGCTTCCAACTTGCAGATCAGATGTAAGCTCTCAGCTACCGCTCCAATACTATATCTGCTTCTTGCCATGTTCCTGCCATTGGCTTACAGACTTCCCTTCTGAAAGTGTAAGCAAACCCTTAGTGAAATGCTCTCTTCTGTAACTTGCCTTCAGGATGTCTCTTCACAGGACTAGGAAAGTAACCAAGACAAATGTTTTGCCTGCATGAGTACCACATTCACAATTAGTGCCCTCAGGGACAGCAGAGGGAGCGGGATCCTCTAGAACCCGGGATATAGATAACCGTGAGCTGCTGGAAACTGAACTGGATTGTAGCAAGTGTTTGTAACTGCCGAGTCATCTCTCTGCCCTCCATATCCCCCCTTGTAGTTTCTCTAAGCCTCTCCATGTAGTTCTTAGAAGGCATCTAGTGTTTGAATAGAGAACTTTTTTTTTATTTCATGGAATATTAAAATAATTATTACTATTGTGTATATTTGTGTGACGTGTGTGCGCATGCATGCCATAATGTTCACATGGGGGGGTCAGGGGTCCACCCCACCCATCCAGCCTTCTTTTCTTCCCTTTAGGTGGGTTCCAGAGCTCTAACTGGGGGACCAGGCTTGCACAGCATGTGGTTTTATTCTCCTCAGCCCTTTCATACAACATTTTAGGAATACTAGTGTTTTGTGAGTAATATTCTAGAAAGTTACAGTTTCAGATAGGGTGTAAAGTCTTAGACTAGATATGTGAGATCATTTTAATTTTAACTAAACTCTCAGAGCTATGTTCTCACTGAGTTCTGTTGGAGCCTAGAGCTAGTAACTGAGTGTGATTGTATGCTTTCCCTCCTCAGAGGGCTGGCAGGCTCCTTCCCTTCCTGTTCCGAGTCTCCCTTCATTTAATGTTGACATCAGACACCCACCTGCTTCAGAATGTTGCGATGTAAGCCTCTGACATAGGGAAGCTGGGAGTCTAGATCCTGCTTATCCTTAGGACTCAGTATTTTTGTGGATCCTGATTGTGGTAGTATTAAGGAAGGCACAGTTGAGCTGGGACAGAAGGTAACTGAGAGTTTTGGCTAAGAGAAGAGGGGGCTAGAGATGGGGAAAGTTGATGTAATTATTTTTGGCAGGAGTTGGAACCAAAGCAGCAGGGGAGAGTAAGTTTTAAGACTCTCTGGCAAAGCAACTTTCTAATCTGTCACTGAGTATGTGTAAAAAAGTGATTAGTAGGTCTCTATATTTATCATGATTACTCACAGATCTGTAATTTACATAATATATACAGCACATTAAGTACTATGTCACCTTATATAATGTGCATATGTATAGTATATATACATATATATGCATGTTATATAACGACAGTCTGGATGCTCTGTAAGGCTCTGCCAAGTATTTCCTAATTTATTTGGCAATTTAATGTATTTTTTCCCCATCTGTAGAATGAACTCTCTTGAGAGGAGTTGGTCTGTGACCCGAATATAATCATCCTACAAATTCTGTCTCCATTCTCAACTCACCGGGGAAATCCCATGAAAACCACAGCACACAGAGCCACAGTTCCTAACCCATCAGCCCAGCGACAAGGCGCAGCAAAGGTTTCCGGTTTCATTGTTTTTATTGCTAGTGGGGTGGAAGCATGAAAGCAGGTGAGAACATGTCTGCAGCGTAGAAAGAATCTGAGCAGGATAAGACAGATGGGACCAGGCTCTCCCTTGACCATGTAGCTTTAAGAAGCTACTAAACACCAGTAAGCTCCATTCTCCTCTGTAGGGTGTAGATAATACCTTGTCGTCTAACCTTAGAGCTTGGCATGGGGGTCACTTGGATGATGTGCTACACAATAGGAAACCACAGCCATGGTGTTTAAAAGATGATTTGTAAGGTAAGATTAAACAACAACACAAGATTTACTAAGATTAGCAAATCAGAAGTGCAATGCCATGAAGTTTTATACTCTGTGCCTCTGAAAAGGACTGGGCTGTGTCTCTGAAATAACATTTAACTTCTGCAGGGCCCCATCAAGAGACTTGTGAGTCTCTGGGAATTCATTTCACCTACTTATGGTACTGTCTCAACATCTGTAACCTCGGGAGATCAGAGCTGAAGCATTTCTGTAAATTTTTTGGCATCAATGACCTTGAAGTTGAGCCTGCCTCAGTTTCTGAATCAAGTGGCTTCCAAGGTAGTACTTGCTGTCACTTGGGAGCTGGTTGGTCACATCTCCGAGCATCCCCCCAGGATGCTCTTCATGTGGCCTGGGGTTTCCCTTGCTCAGTAGAAGCACGTCTGTGGAGCAGGAGGGTTCCAAGTCTCAGCCCTGGATTCTAGATGAGTGCTTCCTTCAGAAGTGGGCTCAATTTGTACAGACTCTTCATATTCCCTCCCTAGTCTGTGGCAAGATTAGAGGCATCTCAGTGGAGTGATACCAACTGGGCCCAGATTTCCTCTTGAGAAATTTGAGACAGAAATGAAGGTCCAGGTGAGCCAGGGGGCTGAGGCCAAGGTTGCTTTCTACCAATGATGCTGTGTAGAGTTGTCTTCCGGAGAGGAGGAAGACGCTGACTGAAGTCCACTGAGCATGACCAAGACTGTTCTGTCCTCGTTGGGAACATCTTACAGAAGTCACATATGTAGCCAGGAATGTATCCAAGGCAAGAAGATCTGGTGACCATGATGAGGTGACATGATAGTTCAATCAGTTGGTCTGGTGCCTTCAACATCAGGACAACTTCTCTCCACATAGGACAAGCCATGAAAAACTTGGAAATTAGCCTAATTCTCTACCTCCCATTTTCTTGTGTGGGCTAGCTCCATCCACACACATGCTATATGATGGTTCTCCCTGGAAATCTGGATCCACAATATCAATTCTCATCAATCCTCAGTGATGAGAAATAACCCTCTTCCCAGATGCTGGTTGTCTATTAGTGACCTTCTTAGTAACATTTACAGTCTAACCTCCTTAGCCAAGATATAATGGAGAAGTCTTTTAACTTTTCCACAACTCAGTTTCCTTATCAACCAATGGGGGGAGTGAGGCTTGAATGACATGTGTTTCATGGTTGCTCCCTGGATGTAGATATTTCTCGTAAACCTTGAAACCAGCCAGAGAAATGAGTCTCTAAAGCAAATGACAGTGGGAGAGTAAGGGCCTTCTTTTTTTCTTTCTCACACTCTGTTTCCACACGATGTTTACTTCTAATCAGGAAAAGTCCGGCAGTAAATAAATATTTATATATTATATACAAACATATAGCTACATGTACATATAGAAGACCATCAGAAGGCCCTTCTGCCACACTGTAAAAGTGGGATGTGCAAAGAAATAGGGAATCCCCTGACAGACTGTCTCCTGGTTTTCCCAGCAAAGCCCCCTACCCACTCCTCACCCCACTGTCTCTCCTACCAGGGCTTGGGATTCAAAGAGACACACTTTGGCTTGTATGGTAGCGAGGAGTGGGGAATACTGGGAGTGGGTTTTTCTTTTCTTTTTACACAATATTATAACATCGACTTGAAAAATAAAGTCCACTTTCTCAGCTCTCCCGCCCGAGTATTCATAGGAACTATGAAAATAAATACCACATCTAAAGCATGCTGCCCGGGCAGCCTTGTTTGCTCTCTAAGCAAAACAGCCACCATGAGATGCTTCAGGAAGTGAACAAGTACCCACGGACAGCAGAGGGAACCAAGAATGGAAATGGCTTTCCACAGATTCTTGGCTTTCCTCTGCTAGTTAAGGGAGGAGCCGCTGCTTAAGGACAGCAAAGAAACCATCCTGTGCTCGCTGAGCCCTGCCAAGGATTTTGCTTGGAGAGCTGTAGACTGTTTTGTTTTTGTACAGAAGGACTTTTGTGCAAGTTTTCTGGGTTGGAGCTCTTTCCCTTGACCACATCCGATCTCGCTGTAGGCAGGAAACCTACAGCCTGGAGCCTTACAGGAGCGTGGTGCAGAAAAAGGGAGATTTCTCCTTCAGGCTCAAAGTCTACCCAAAGCCTGTGGGAATGTGGAAGTTGCTGTTAAGAGCCAACCCATCTTTGTGGGCCCCGAGTCCATTCGGATACTTCATGGGTATTGGCTCTGTTAAGAGTGGATCCATTTTCAAAATAGGTAGACTGCATGGCAGGATTAGACTTTCTTCTGGAAGGTGGCTTTGCTTCCTCTGGTCACAGCTGTGCGTGCGTGCGTGCGTGTGCGTGCGTGTGCGTGCGTGTGCGTGCGTGTGCGTGTGCGTGTGCGTGCGCGTGCGCGTGTGCGTGTGCGTGTGCGTGTGTGTGTGTGTGTGTAGATTCTTCTTTTCTTTCTCGGTAGAGCTGGTGTTTGTTTAGTCTTTTGAACGGCTTTTCCTCCTCAGAGAAAATAAGCTGTTCTTCTGGGGAGGCCCCATCATCATAGGTGCCTGGTTTTTGTGAGTGATTTTAATCTGAAAGAGGAAACAGAGATCAATTAATGGTGACACACAGTCCAGTAACTTAGGGCAGAGTGAGTTGCAGAGTAGAAAGAAGGCCAGTTTGGGCTCAAAGGAGCCCCACGCAGAAGGACAACTGTCCTTGAACAGTTTCAAAATTGGCAACTTGACCCTGACTGGGCCTGGAGTTTGGCACTGCTGGAAGCAAGGGGCGGAAACACCGGGGAGAGACAGGTGTGAGCTTCCCACGTGGCAATCGGCTCGCACCTGTCTTGTGTCCTTGCTATTCATAGACTGTCAGAATGTCACAGCCAGAGGAAACCTCAGGAACCTTCCCGTTCACCACTCTGTAGGATGGATAAGGAAGAGGAGCCCAGAGCTCCGTCAGGGACTTATCTTAGTCAAAGGTCACATGGTGGGGTGGGGACATAGCTCACCATGCTCTGAGCCCTGATTCCAGTCCAGGCAGCAGACATATGTCAGCCAGCTGACCTGGAGGGTTAAGTTTAACCTCTGGTCAAGAACTCTCATTTGGGTAGGCCCCATATGAGCCCCTTAAGGTTATCCCCTCTTCTCAGACTCTTTAAGTCAACCTGACTTTCTTAGATAAGTTTTTATTACACATATATTTTTAAGTTTAAGGTTTTTGAATTTATCCTGTAAACATTTCATTAATTATATACATGGTTTCGCTGGGCAGTGGTGGCGCACACCTTTAATCTCAGCACTTGGGAGGCAGAGGCAGGCGAATTTCTGAGTTCGAGGCCAGCCTGGTCTACAGAGTGAGTTCCAGGACAGGCAGGACTACACAGAGAAACCCTGTCTCGAAAAACAAAACAAAACAAAAAAATTATATACATGGTTTCAAAATGCTTAATCCCTACTTGAATGTGGCCTGGTGACACTCCCACACTAATAATTCACACTATCATTCCGTCAACATTTATTAAGTATGATAGATTTCAGAGTGGGTGGTTGTCAGGAGAACAGGAAGTACTTAGGATTCAAAGACTTGGGTATGGGGCCGTGTACTTCTGTTTCCTTGGTTCAGAACTGTGGACAAATAATTCATCATTCAGAGAACAGTGCTTGTCAGACTTCAAAGTGAGGGTAACATTGATACTATTTCTTTACACAGAGATCACGTGACAGACTGTCAATGAAACCCCACTGTAAACTGTAACAGGGAAGGAAACAGCTAGGTTTATACTGGAGAGAAAAAAGCAGATGCCAAAGGAAACAGAACCTGGAAGTCTGTCTCCCTAAGAACCTAATCTTTATGGGTTTTGCCATACTATTGAAAGGGACCTCATGACCAGAGACAAAAAGAAGAATTACTGAAGAAAAAACCCATCATCTATTATAAATTAATGAGGATTAGCCACAGGGGCCAAAAAAATGTAAGAAGCAAGGAAGGCCTGAAGAGGACTGGGAGGCTCCTTATGGTCTAATGGTGAGGACGAGGAGAAAGAGAAGGCATGGAGCAGAGGAACAGTGTATGAACAGGCTGAACTGGGAGCACAGGACGAGGGATGAGGGATGGACAGTTGGCTGATACAGGGCTTTCAAAGGGAGAGAGGAGACTGGGTTTCTGGGAGGCTGAAGAACAAGAGGAGAAAAGAGATGAGGGTGATTATTAACAGCTGTCAGCAGAGCAGGCTGGAGCAGGGATGTCTCGCTACGAGGGCTCTCCTGTAAGTCAGGCTCACAGTTTTAAGGAAGTGAAAGACCCTGAACTATCGAGCTAAGCTGAATGGAGCTGAAATGACTGTCCCATTGGCTTTCAGCCGGGAGTCAGTGAAGAGAATGATCAAGAATCCATCAAACCTCTTTCCGTGTTGTGTGCCATATTGCTGCTGTTATGTTTGCCCTAGCATAGATGGAGTGAGCCATAGATGGGGACTCTAACTGTACCGCTCCATGGCCTGGCAATCGGCATGCTAAAATGATAGATTTGTGACACGGACTTTGGGACACGTCTCTCACTCCTGAACTCACACTCTGGTTTGAGGAAGACTTTGGCCTCCTCACTTTGGTATCCCTGAACCAATCAGATGCTTGCCAGGAATGTGCTGGGGAAGAGGAACCAGCCCAGAGAAAAAAAGCATTTTCCTGGCATTCGATATGGCCATGTTTGGGGAAGTGGGAAGCAGCTGTGTGCATGGCTATATTACGATAGAAGGGCCTGGTCTCTGTCCTTTTTCCTTCTCTGCCTCTAACTGAACTAAGAACTTGTCTGTTAGCACCTCCAAAGCTAACAAAGTGAAACTCAAATCTGTTTTCAACTTTTTGTTTGTTTGTTTGTTTGTTTGTTTTTTAAAGACAGGCTCACTGTGTAGCTCTGACTGGCCTAGAACCCTCTTATGTAGCCAAGGTTGGCCTTAAATTCATGGTGATCCTCCTTCATCCTGAGAGCAGGTATCTCTGTAATTTTAACAAATGTGCCAATAGGGTGGGTGTTTGGAATGTCTCTTTTACATGATAATTTGGTCATGTTTGAGGATTTTATTACTACAGGTATCTGAGAGACATATGAAACCATACCCTCATTTTGAGTCGAAAAGATATCAGACTTTTATCCCTAAGTTAGGAGGGTATATGGTTAAAGTAATCAAGAGTCCACTGAGGAGACAGTTTGATGTAGTGAGACCCACTTTTTCAACTTAACTACATTTCTGTAGTTAAAGCTCAAACTCACTTGGTAACGGGGATAGAAATTTGATCTCTGTGATTCACAACAAGACAGACAGACAGATGGGCTCCAGTGTGAAGTGTTCTGTTCTATCACACAGAGAATTGATCCAGTATTCCTGTGTCATACTTTGAAGTTCACGAGACTACTACAGCTTGTGATTTCTCCTTTAATAGAGCAAAATTCTAAGTCTCACTTATGTTAGAGATTAGCTTTACAGCTCTGGTTTCTGAAAAGTCATCAAATTTATGACTTCAAAAGAAACAATGAACCTTGGGAGTCCATACTGGATATTTCCATCTGAGAGCAAATGGAGTGTGAACCCACCCTAAATCACATGATAGGTGCCCCAGGCCTGTCTTGGTCAGCTGGAACAGAGAGCAGAAGGGCACACACCCAAAAGGTCTGAAATGATCTCTGTGACGTTTGAGAAGTTAAGGGAATTTTCTTTCTTAAAGTAACCATGGAAGGGGGCGGGTGCTGTGAGGGAGTTTGTATGATCATTTTAAAAACCTTAGATATTCCTCAGTTCTCCAAGATCTTGCAATCCTCTTTAAGAGTTCCCTGCCTTTGAGACAGGGAGAGTCAATGATCAACTTGGCAGAGTTTAGAGTCAAGTTTCCTGATTATGCTAATTACGAAGGCAAGACCTGCGTACCGTGTGTGGGGGGCAGGGCACCACAGCCTGGCTGGGAGCCTGGACTGTGTAAACGGAGAACGGAAGCTGAGCAGGTGGTCCATTCATCTCTCTCCTGACTGTAGATACCATGTGAACAGTTGTTTCAAGTTCTTGTTGCCTTGACTGTACTCTTGAACTGTGAACCAGAATAAACCCATTCTCCCTGAAGATGATCTCCTTAAAATATTTCATAGTAATAACAAATGAACTAAGACAGGCTTCAGATCTAGTAGGGACAAGCCAGGCTACGCAGAAGAGGCTTACAGATGCACGGTGAAGTCTAACTTCATCATACTTCCCGAGCTTTGGTCTCTGAACCTGCAGCAAACCGTATCCCTGGAATTTGTCAGAAAGTCCAATTCTTGGGCATCAAGACGTACTCAGAACTCTGAGAGATATTCCAGTCACATGAATTTTAGCCTCCACCCCAGTAATTCCCATATGTACTCAAGTTTGGAAGCTACCAGGTTAAAGAACTGTGGTCATTTTATTTAATGATTTAGCTGTTATCCAGCTTTAGAAGGAGATTCTTTTTAAATTTTGCTTTTTGAGACAGAGTCTGATGCATCCCAGACTAGCTTCAAACCCATTACGTAGCTGACAATGACTCTGAATTTGTAATGCTCCCGTTTGCACATCCCCTATGCTGGGGTTATAGTGTGGACAATGAAACCACCTAACGGGCAGTGAAGCACGAGATGCCATTTTCCAGCACTGTGTAAGGCAGACATTGTTAACAAATACACATTTTATGTATGTATTTATGTTTGAGGTGGTTTGAATATGCTTGGCCCATGGGAAGTAGCAGTAATAGGAGGTGTGGCCTTGCTGAAGGAAGTGTGTCACTGTGTAGACAGGCTTTGAGGTTTCCTCCTATGCACAGGCTCCGCCCAGTACGGATGAGACACTGGCTTGGGCTGCCTGCAGAGAAACCTCTCCTGCTGCTGCCTTGGGATTGAGATGTAGAACTCAGCTCCTTCTCCAGCATGATGTCTGCCTGGATGTTGCCTTGTTGAAACTGTAGGCCAGCCCCAATTAAATGTTGTCCTTTATAAAACCTGCCTTGGTCATGGTGTCTTTTCACAGCAATAAACCCTTAAGACAATGTTTCTCTATATAAACAGATACCTGCTCATTTTTAAGCATTTACAAAACAGTTTGTTTATTTCTATGCTTGCATGTTTTGACTAAAAGTGAAACCAGCCTCTAAATTTATTATGCTTTGATATTTAATTTAGAAATAAAATTTACCTTTAGTTAATTAATCTTAGTGCTATAGAATATATATATATGGAAAACATTTGCCCACCTGCACTACACCTCCAGCCCTTAAAATTTTATGAAATTATATTTCCAATGTCTAAAAATTACTAATTATTCCATTTGGTGAATATCATGTAGCTTATTTAAAACTTTTCAATAGGGATTGAGAGATGGCTCAGTGGTATGAACATTTGCTGCTCTTGCAGAGGACCTGGGTTCAGTTTTCCACACCCACATGGTGGCCCATAACTCTCTGTAACTCCAGTTCCAGGTGATCTGGTATCATTTCCTGACCTCTGAAGATACCAGGCCTGCACACAGTGCACATACGTACATGCAGGTGAAACACTGAAACCCATTAATTCAATTTTACACCTCCTCACTAAAGGTTGGATTTTCGTAAAATTCTACTTTTTGTTATGCTGCATGAAGTAGAAATTGCTATTCTTGCCAGGCAGTGGTGGCGCACGCCTTTAATCTCAGCACTTGGGAGGCAGAGGCAGGTGGATTTCTGAGTTCGAGGCCAGCCTGGTCTACAGAGTGAGTTCCAGGACAGCCAGAGCTACACAGAGAAACCCTGTCTCGAAAAACAAAAGAAAGAAAGAAAGAGAAAGAAAAAGAAATTGTTATTCTTAGACATTTGTACCTATATTTTTAAGATTTATTTAATTGTATGTTTATGAGTGTTTTGCCTGTGTGTCTGCACACCATGTGCATGTAGTACCCACAAAAGCACATAGAAGGTATTGATCTCCAGGAACTGGAGTTATAGATGGTTGGAAGCCACCATGTGGGTGCTGGAAACCAAATCTGAGTCCACTGCAAAATAGAAAGTGCTCTTGACTGATGAGCCAGCCATGGTTCTTCCTGATACATGATCCAAGATGCATTTCAGAAAAACTGATGTCTAGATCAGGTTGGCATGTGGAGGAGTGTCTTTATAAACAGAGCCAGGAAGCCCTGCCCACTGTGGGTAGCACCATTCCCCAGGCCCAGGGTCTTGGTAAACTGAGCACTAGCCTGCATACCCTCTGCTCTTGACAGCAGATGCTGTGTGACCACTTCCCTTAGGCTCCTGCCTCTGACTTCCCCATTAGGATGGACTCTAACCTGGAACTGTAAGCTGAATTAAACCCTTTCTCCCTTAAGTTGCTCTTGTCATGATGTTTTATGACTGCAACAGGAAAAGAAACTAAGAAGGTTTACATATTCAATTTCTAAAACTGTTTATATCTTATATGTATCTTTATTCATTGTCTACAATACAGCTGTTATCTTATAACTTGTTGCTACTTTTATAATATTTTTTCTAGTAGATTCATTGGATTGGTAGCTGCTGGTATAGATGCAAGCTACTATTTTTATCTACTTTCCTGTAGGACTTTGCTGAAATAATTTATTTTATGAGGTTTCCCACTGAGTTCTTGCGCTTTCTGTGGTGCCAATCCCTAACAATAATGACAGTTTTGTTTCCCAAATATTTATATTTATTTTATATTTTGCATATATTGCATTGGCTAGAACTGCCAAGCAGTGTTAGCATTTATTTCTTGTCTATGAGTTTAATGGGAATTTTTCTGAAGTTTTTGTATTTAGTAAAATATTTATTATTGGTTTGACAGAAAGTTTTCATTATTTTGAAGGAGTTTCTTTCTACTTCTAGTATGTATGCATGTATGTATGTCTATATTTGAGACAGAGTCTGCCTGTGCAGCCCTGACTATCCTGGAACTCATTCTGTAGACCAAGCTGGTCCCAAACTCAGAGATCCTCTGGCCTCTGCCTCTGGAGTGCTAGGATTAAAGGTGCAGGCTACCACCATCTAGCTAGTCCTAGTATTCTATGAATCTCCATTTTAAAAAAACCATTGCCAGGCATGGCAACTCCTAAGCCCCCTAAATCCCCGTATTTAGGAGGCAGGCAGACTTCCGTGAGTTTGAGGCCAGCCTGGTCTATATAGCAATTCTGGACCATCCATGGCTACACAGGGAGACCTTGCTTCAAGACAAACAAACAAACAAACAAAATGCTGGGCTGAAGAGATGCCTTATTGTTCCTACAGAGGACCCCAGTTCAGTGCACAGTACCCATATACAGCCAGCCACCTGTAACTCCAGCCCCAGGGGATCCAATGCCCTCTGCTGGCCTGTGTGGGCACCTGCACTCACATGCGTGTGCACGTGCACATACACACATACACACATTTAAAATTAAAATGAATCTTTCAGAAAAGAAATGTAATTGAATGCTTTTGGTCATCTATTTACATTATCATGCAAATACTCTAAGCCATTGCTAGCAGGTTTCCCTTTTCATTCCTGTAATGTGTCCTCAGGGTTGATATTTTATTGACCTAGCTATACCTTGGCTTGAATGTTAACATCATATTCTTTTTGAGTCATGTTGCTTTATGGTTTTCTATTTTTAGGTATAATTTTTCAGTCACTTTAGTTCATTTGTATACATGGGGTATATGTGTATGTAAGAGGTAAAGTACACATATGCACGCATATACTTGTAGTGTGCACGCATGTGTGTACTCATGGCTGTGGAGGTCCAGGGTTGATATCAGTATTTTCTATCACTCTCTATCCTATCTTTTTGAGACACAGTCTGTCACTGAGTCCATGGCTTATCGTTTGGCTGGATGGGCTGGCTGAAGAGTTCCAGGGATTCTCTGATTCTCCAGCAATTGGATTACAGACATTTTTTTTTTTTTGGTTTTTCGAGACAGGGTTTCTCTGTGTAGCCCTGGCTGTCCTGGAACTCACTCTGCAGACCAGGCTGGCCTCGAACTCAGAAATCTGCCTGTTTCTGCCTCCCAAGTGCTGAGATTAAAGTTGTGTGCCACCACTGCCTGGCTGCAGACATTCTTGATGATAGCAGGCTGTTATAAGTGCCCAGGATCCAAACTCAGGTCATGATGCTGTGCAACACGCACTTGACTGAGTGCTGTCCCCAGCTCTCATTCTGACATGTCCATACATATAATATACTTTGATCATATTCACCCCATGACCCCCTCTGGTCCTCTCCCAGTTCCACAGATCTTCTACTTCTATGTCTTTTGTTTGGTTGGATCACCGAGTCTAATTAGGACTCCGTACAGGGCACAATGAGGGGTTATCTACAGGACCACAGGCAACTTTCCATTGACTATGCACAATGTCTTGCCTTCTACCAGAAACCACTACCTCATACCGATCCTCAGGGAGGGGAAGAGCATCCTGAGCCCTGTCCCTGGTAAGTTCATCTGTTTTGAGGTCATTTTGTATATAAGTCTTTGCAAGCATTTTTTATTTCATTAATAGTTAGATTTTTTTCAATTTTTGTTGATTGATTAGAATCGAAATTACATATTATTTTATAATTAAGTAATACCATTACCCATATACCTTAAAATTTTATATTATATTTGCTAGATTTTTTTAATACTTTAATATTTCTTATACCAGCTTTTCTCTTCTAAAGTGAGATTTGCCCTGTTGAGAGAACTAGTCCTAGATTTACTGGTTTAACATTATTTACTTTGTCTATAATCATCATTATTATTAATTTGATTTCTTATGTTTGGTAAAGCAAAGTATCTAGCACCAGTGTATAATGAAATTATATATAATGCATAGATAGCACATGACATATAACATATGTATATAATATATAATATATGTAACATATAAGCAATATAACATATATATATGTATAACATGTAACATATATAATATATATTCCTTTGTTTTAGGAAACATCTTCTAATTTGCAGCCGACTTGATACCTTCCTATTGCATTGGTGCAAGATTGTCCCTCCATGTGTGTGTGCTCTGTGGCTCTTCCTCTATGTCTAAGGACAACAGTTTTGGTGGATTCAGACCACACCAGAAACCAGACTTGCTAAGACTTTTACGGGGTTTTAGCCTCCAGAAGGGCTAAAAAAATATATACATTTCAGATGTTTAAATCAGCAGTGTGGACTCACAATGTGGTGGCATTGGCAGCTTATGCCTAGAGCTCCAGCAGGCTGGAGGCAGAGGCAGAGGGAGAAGCAAAGAGAGAGGCAGAGAGAGACAGAGAGAGAGAGGCAGAGAGGCAAAGAAGCAGAGAAGCAGAGAAGCAGAGGGGCAGAGGCAGGACTATGAGCTTGTGGTCAACCTAAGCTATGTAGCAAGACCTTGTTTCAAGAAAACCCCAAAGGCTGAGGGTCACTCAGTAGTAGGGTGCTTGCCCTGCACCCTGAGCTCAGAGGGAAACCAAACCAATGTAAGACATCCATTCCCCTCCCAGCTGGTCAGTCTGTGATGTTTGTTACATACACACAGGCTAATACCACCTTACATAGGAGTTTTTGGAGTTTATAGTATTTTTCAGAGTGAGCTGTAGTTTTTGAAGAGTAATCCTGAGGGAGGGTGTGCTGTGGATGTGGAAAGGATTTGCTTATTCAAAAATCAGTGTTTCCATTTAAATGAATGGCAGCCCATCTTATGATATCACTGTGCCACATGGGGAAGGTATTTGATTTCTTCCAGTCATTTAAAAAAATGACTTACTTTAACTATTTAAAAGTATGTATGTATGTGGGGTGTGTGTGTGTGTGCGCCCAAGTGTGCACATAAGCACATGAGTGCAGGTGCCCAAGGAAGCAGGTGCCAAGGGAATCCACTAGAAGTTGGAGTTGTAGACAGTTCTAAGCCACCTGACACAGGTGAGTAGGATCCTAACTCAAGCGTCCTCTGTAAGAGCAGTGGCACTTGTGAGTGCTGAACCATTGCTGTCATGTCCTGGCCACCTGATTTTTAGACACAGGACAAGACTGGATGGGTTTCTCTCAACCCAGGTCCATCAGAGTCATAAGCAGTAGAGACTCCCTCCATCCTGCCTAATTCCAGCAATTACTGGTTTTTAACGTTGAGATGCAGTGATTTTATAACAAGTCAGTGTGTTCAAGGGTAAAACAAAACCACGCTTCTCACTCTCTCCCCCAAGACTGGCTCACTCACTGTGCATCGCGGCTGCATCCAGGGCTCTCCATCCACTTGCATCGGTAGAAGCTTGTTAGTCCTAGAACCCCCCAAACCAAAGAGACACGGTAAGATCCTCAGAGTTGGAAAGCCAGCATCACTCCCACCACAGAGGAAGAAGTGGGCAGATGTCACTTGCTCACTGAGAGGGGTTCACAGAGACCACGGGAACTTCTAAAAATATAGTCTTCAATCCATCTCAGGGACTGGATGTGGCCGGTCTGGGACTGGGCCTAGGGCTGGGCTTAGGGACCTGTCATTCATTAGTTACCATAGGCATTTATTTCTCTGGCTTCTGTCTTCAAACCTTCAAACCTTTGAGAAACTTGTGGGCACACTGAGAGCCGCAACTACCTGGAAAATTGGCCAGTAAACATGGCAGCCTCACTGCTGAGCAGTCACACCTCAGTCCAGCGACCAACCAGAGGGAAAGAGGCTCATGCCAAGCTCCACTCTGCAGTAGGAAAAGGCCTACTCTCCCCGTTGAATGATTGGTTGCAACATATCCAAGAGTTAAAAGTCTCAAAGCTATAGAGGATATCATCATATGCACTCAACTCCCAGAAGCAGGCTACTCTCTGGGTTTGTTTACACTGTATCTTGCTTGGAAAGTGACAAATAGTGACCCCAAGTGTAGGGGGAGAGGTTAAGGAAGAAGTGCTGCTCTCTTGCTTGGGAAAGGCTCTGTTGGCATGTGGGCTCTGTAGAACGCTAACTTGTCTTTCAATGCCTTGTGAGGAGGGTAGTCCTTTAGAGGCCTCTGGCCAAGGGCATGTGAACAGTCACCACCCACTGGACAAGGAGCCCTTTCCCAAGCTTGGCAGCTTTCCTATTTTGAAAATTACAAAACAAGAGGGGAAAACATTATTTCAATACAATAATTCTCTGGTAGACTCTGAGTATATTTCATAATAAAAGCAAGACATTTAATAATAAAAACAAAAATGAGTAGAAAGGAGGCCTTTGCATACTTATGGATGGAGAAGCATCTGAGGTATGCTAGCAGGACAGGGCTTTTAGCCCTCTGTTTCCATCTGGCAATAGATCTGTTGGCTGCTGGGAATAGCCCCCTGGATACCTAACTTTTTAGATTCCTTGGCAGCCAGGACACTGTGTTTTCTGTAATCTATAAAAGCTAAGGCTGTGACATTCTATGGACAAACTGGCCCCATCAGTTTTAGAATTCTGGACGAGGATTGCAGATGTCAATCTGGAAAACAAGAGTCCCACCACAGAAATGGCTCTGAGACAAAGGGGATATGGTATTGGGAATAGAGGAGACAGATAATCCAGAGATAGGATCTGACAAGGGGACTGTGGAACAGACACTCAGGGAACTCAGGAGAGATCTGACCAAGGGATGATGGAAGAGCCAAGAATAGATTCCCCAACTGTGTTTTCGCTGACACTTGCTCAGGGTTTCTGGGAGAAAAGATTCTTTAGTCAAATGCCTCTGGGAAACCCTTTACCCCAGCATTCCCTCTAGAAGATCCCCCAGGCAAACCAACAGATATGATCTGTAACAATGGAGAGAAGCAAAAGAACGAAGACTTCTCAAACTGCCAGCTTAAGTAAGAAGCTGAGAAAGAAAAAAAGCTCATGTAACTAGAGGGAACTAAAGTTAGAACCTCTCCTCTACCAGACCCCACACTGTCCAGAAATGCAGTGACTGGTCAGGTCACCTATGTCCCAAAAGTCTGTTATCCTCTTGGTCAGTACAAGATGTTTTTTGATGGTAATGGTTTAGCATATGAAGGCATATAGGGTCTATCATCCACATACAGAAGAGCAGCTGTGACTCCTGTCATGCATCAAATAATTTAAAACTATAAAGAGAAAAGGGCAAAGAATTGGACCTCTTGGGCCCTGGTGCATATATATATATATGTATATGTATATGTATATGTATATGTGTATATGTATATATGTATATATGTATATATGTATATATGTATATATATTATAATATAAATTATATATTATATAATTTATATATGCAATGTTTACCTCACCAGGCAATGTTTAGAGGAGAGGCTATGATAGACCCTCTGGTTGATGACAGCATTATATCCTGTTTAAAAAATAATGCCAACACAACTCCTCTACCTGAGGCTCAGGGACCATGCCAGAAGAGGGGGCAGAATGACTGCAAGAGCCAGAGGAACAGGGATCTGCTGTGGAGATTGTATCTCTTGGAAACAACAGAAGAGCTGCATCTAAGACTTCAACAAGGAGGATACCAATGGGCATGCTGATTTGTATGGCCAGTGGGTGGGAGTAGGGGAAGCTCATGGAGCATCGACTCTACACTAAGAACTACAAGCAACTAAAGAATCCTGAGAGCAGGAGAAACAGACTTCCCTAGGGAAGAGCACACCAATACCAAATGGTTATCCCTGAAATTATAGACATACAAATAACCATGTGGGCTGAGCAGATATTTGTGGAAAATACATATACAACAACAATTAAAGAATATCATCAAAGTATTCTTTATAACTACCAAGCTTCTTTTCCCAACTCGCCTTAGCCTGAAATCCAAAGGCAATTTTCTAGTTATAACATTCAATGTTCAAGGAGGCAGGGGGGACCCAAAAGATGCTGGCTAACAAGGAGACTTACCTAATGGTGACAGAGGAGCACTGGGCCAGCCTCCTACCCGCACTCTTCAGGCCAGTGTAGATCTGTCCCATCTCCATGGCTCCCTCTAGACCCACCACTTCAAGGAGCTGGTCACTGAGGTCTGCAGAGTGAACAGCAAAAAGCATACACACTCATCTCTCTCACTCAGTCTGTCTAGAAGGTCTGGTCCCCGGATGGACAACCCAGGTCTATCTGCATCCTCTCATCTCCCATCCAAGAATGCTTTCATATACTGAGTCACACACTTTTATATAAAAAAAAAAATGTACCTTTCTATGAACAGACCCCAAGTTATAGGTTTTTTTTAAAGCTTTGATTTAGAAGATTAATATGTATCCAATGAATAGGCTGACATCAAGAAGCCCCTTCAAATCTACACCATCATAAATGACAAATCAGCTATTTCTGAAATAGATCAATGCAGCATCTAGAGACATACTGAGTTGAGACAGGGCAGGAACGAATGTAGAAGAGTCTGTAGTCTGTTATTCTTAGTGTCAGAGCAACACTTTAGCTCTGTCAATGACAACTGATAAGTAACCTTGAATTTGGCTCATGTTTAGCTGCTGGTGAACCACCCTCCGTGGTCATCCTAAGGAAGTTTAAGGTCCTCTTTCAGGATACCCCATCATAAGCCAGGCAAAGGAGAAGCATATTTCACCTACCCCAGGCCATTGTGGACCACAGTAGAAAAACAGGTTAAAACAACAACAACAACAACAAATCCCAGGCTCCATGCTACAGGATCAATTGCCTACAATGGTGGCAATGGCTTTTGATTTCCAGCCTGGGAGAAGTGAGCCATTTTGCTTGGGTTTCTGCCTCCATTTTCCACTGTGAGAATGATGACAGGGGTAATATTGGGTGCTGGGTCCAATACTCACCTTAAAATGTCACTGCTTGTGCAATTAGACCAGAAGCAAAATTAAGATGCAGAGTTTAAAGAAAAGTCTAGTCCCTTTGTCAATGGAAGAAGAGTGCATTTTCTCAGATTGAAGCTACCTGCTACTATTCCATTCATAGACACCAGTGAAAAAACTCTGTAAAGACTTTTTGTTTGTTTATGACATGGCTTCTGTCCTCTAACGATGTGCTGTTTAACATTAGTGAGGAAATTCTTTGTTTAGAAGATGGCTGTTTAAAGAACACTCCATTGATGACTGTATACCTAATGAAGACAGTTAGCCATAGCACTGGACTGACCATGAACATGTCAACCCTGAAGTCTAAACTGATGATCACCGAGAGTCATTAGCTGCTAAGGGACATACAAGCCAGATCATCTGGGAAAAGCCTACAGCTTCCTCCTCTGCATCCATCCACACTTCATTTTCCTTAAATTCATCATTCTCCACATCCCTGAAAACGTACTGCCTCCTTAAGCTCTCATTTGGACTTGGGACAAGAAGCCATAAAAGGGTAAGGTTTGTTGAGGACAATGCCCGAGGCTCTCTGAAGGAGTTTGGAGCTAATCAACAATGAATGTTTAAACTCTCCAGTCACTTAATTAGCTCCCTTACCACAGAGGGTTGAATGATCATTGCAGAGCCTTAGCTTCTTGTGCTGGTCTCATAATGTCTATGAATATGGCATAGGCTATGGGAGGTCCAGGAGGCAGGGTGGGAGGAAGCAAGAGAAGAGGATGCAGATGATGAGGGAGGAGGAGGGAGAGAAACATAATAGAGCACTTCTAGGGATGGGAAAGCCAAGGGCATTGTGATAGGAGAGGAAAGATTGGGAGGGGAGGGGAGGGAGGGAGGGAAGAGGAGGAGAAGGGAGGGGAGAAGGGGAAGGGAAGGGAAAGGAGGAGAGGAAGGGAAAAGAAGGGGAAGGGATGGGAGGAGGGGAAGGGAAGGGAGGAGAGGGGAGGAGAAGAGGAGAGGAGAGGAAAAAAGAGAAGAGAAGGCAAAACTTTTTAGAAGTTATTCGGTACAGTGGCAGAAACAGATGCCTTAGAAAATGTTGCACTTTATACCAGGCTTTGGTATCTGACAGAGCTCAATGGCTCAGTGTTTTCCCTCCTTGAAACATGCCCTGGTAACAAAATGTTCTCAGGAGCAGGGGACTTAATAGACTCAAGTGTTTCAGCTTTACAATGTCTTGGTCTTTTAACAAATTTTCTTGTTGAATGGCTTTAAAGTTGTTATCACTTCCCACACAGTACCTCGCAGCCATCACTTCCCACACAGTACCTTGCTTTCTGGCTCTGGAAGAGCTGTAATGAAGGCTGATCTCACCAGCAGGAGTGGGCAGGTGGGGGAGGGGCTGGCACAGATGTGGGACTGGGGAGACACATGTAGGGGAAGGGGCTAGGGGCTTATTATATTGTTGTCATCTTAGTTTTGAATATGTACTCTGCCTTCTCGGGTGTAACAGAGGTGGCTCCTGTCTGTCACCCCAGCCCTAAGCCTGATTCGGACCCCTGGCTGCAGGATTCAGCTGCTCTTGACTCTTTCTACCACTGCCTACTTATCTTTCTGTCAGCTTTCTAGAATACCTACTGAGAAAGTCTTAAAGAAATCTACTCCACATTCTTTCCTAAAGTAACTAAGCATCAAGGCCCTTCTTTTGTGCAATAACTATAAATAGCCCAAGGTTTTAGTTTTCTTTGTGTCATACTTAAAAAAGAAATCTGTCATTACTCAACTCCTCTTTTCTTTCTCTGCCACAGAGATACTTATGTATACATTAAGTTTGTACTAAGATGAAAGAGAACAGAATGTGAGGCAGTGTCTAGGCACAAACAACAGTGAATGTTTAGATTCTGTGTTTAGAACACAGAATCCAGAATTGGGACATCTGGTATACCAGGTGTCTGTTTTACCTTGGGTACCAATGATTCAGAGAGCGTTTGGCAATCGTGTCATGTTCATATTTTCTTTTATAGTCCTCCACTCATTAATGTTTAAGATAGAATGTCTATGTACCTTAGTTAAGCAGGAATCATTCACTCATTCACAGAATTGACTGAGTTAGCAGCAACGTTCTAGGCACTGTGTTAGGAACCGGCAATACAAAGTGTTCTATTGCTGAAGGAGTGTTGTCTAGGAAGGAGAAACAAAATGGGGTGAAGAAAATGTCCAGATTGAACTTTGAGGTCAGAGATGTGTGGAGAGCTGGTGCTGAGTGGGTAAGTTGAAGGCGATTGGTATCGAGAACATTTCAAAGATAGTTGAATGTCAAGCTGGTTTTTTGGGTTGGGAGGAGGGAGACAGGGACAGAGATGGTCATATATGGGGTTGACAGGCACAGGACACAGGGAAAGTTAACTTTTCCCTAAAGAGAATTATTATTTAGAGACTTCTGTCTAAAATGAGGCACGAGTTGTGTAGCCCTCGAGTCAGGCCTCCAGCACTGTCCTTCCTATTCCTTGGTGACAAGGCTTTGTGCACAGTGTACATCTAACATTTGCATTCTAGTCAAGGAGGAAGACATGGTGTTGGAAAATGGAGAGGGGAGAATGTGGGAACAAAGGGTAGGGTAGCAAGGACAACGTCAGTTCTAACCTGTTCAGCCTCTGGCATTTAGTTTTATAAATGCCCATCTGATCAAGTCACCACCAGACACTCAGTCCTCAGTGGCATCAAGCAAACCACCAAGGGCTTGGTAGAAGAAGATGCAGTATGTGTTCCTTTGCAATTAAGATGTTATAAGGAGAACAGGTTTTAAAAATAATTTGCCTAATGTAATAAGTCTGAAAGTTTTACATTACTTCTGCTACTCTTTTGGAATTATATGAGAAATCATGGACAGAACCCAAGTCCATGAAAACACAGGCACTGTAGCATCACTTATAAAAAATAACCCTGCTACCACATTTCTTCCCGCATGGGAACAATCAAACAATCGCTATGGTATCTACATGATGGAAAATTCTGCTTCCATTAAAATATCTGCAAGTGAGATATGGTAGCTCATGCTCATAATCCCAGAACCTAGGAGGCTGGGGGAAGAAGTCAAGGTCAGCCTGGACTACAAAGTAGGATCCAGGCAAGCCTGGGCTACTATGTGAGACCTTGTTTTTAAAATGGCAACACACATATTTAGTTATCATAAACATGTTTATGTGATGATTATGATGTCAATAGATGAGTTTACTTAGGTAGTATTGTTCTCAACTAGGTAAGACAATGCATATAAGAAAAGGAGAAGTCTCAGTAAAATCTTAACAATGGTGAAACCTGGCTAATTAGAGTAATGTAAATGCTTTCTTCTTTATGCTTTTCTAAGTGTTTCTTTAAATATATAGTTGTATTATAACAAAAGGTAATATTTTTAAAACCTGTTAGTTGTTACTCATGGTAACAAATACCAAACATTAGTTCCAGAAGGTTCTCTGGGGTGCTCTGCCTTTAGTTTGATAGGGTCCTCAAGGTCTTCAGCACATAGTCAACCAGGGAAAGGATGGGGTCGTGTCTTCTGATGGTAGACTACAACTGCAATTCCTGTACAGCTATGTCTGGGCTGAATGTGGAAGGAGATAAAGAGATGACAGGAAAGGAAGAGCCTCGGGGAGTTAGAGCAGAGGTGTGTGAGACTCCGGAGTGAAATGTGGGTGGGTGCTGTGAGTGGAACTGGTCAGTGGCCCATTACCTGTGGCCTCAGGAATGGGCAGCTGAAGACAACGGTAAGAAAAATTCAGAGTGTGTGTGACTAGGGCAGCAGTTGCCAAACTTTGATGTATGTTAGCCTTACCTGGGGGGCTTTCCCGAGCACTGGGGCCCAGGCTGTGCCTTCTATCAGTTAAAATTCATGGACATGCAAACCGGGCATCACATTTATTCTGAAACAGTCCTCAGTTATTCCAAAGTGCACCACACTTTGCAATCCAGTTAGCTAAGCTTTTGTTGCCATTGGCCAGTGCTTCCCAGAGTGTAGTCTTGGACCAGCAGTCTTTTCATTACTTGGGAACTTGTGAGAAATGCAAATCCTTGGGCCCCACCTCAGAGCTGTGGAATCAGACATCGTTGAGGTTGAGCCTAACAGACTGTGTTCTAACAAGCCCTCTGGAAGATTCCTAGACACATTCAAGCTTGAGAAGTTGAGCCTGAGGTAATAAAAGTGCCCACAGGACTCCAGGAGAAGAATAGAAGCAAGTTACTTCCTGACTGCTTTGATCTACAACTTTCTCAAGTGAAAATTAGGGATTGTAATGCTCCCTAAGTGTGTGAAAGTGCCCGCTGAGCGCTGGTGCTACAGTGTGACTGTTTCTCTTCTCCCCACAACTCCTAAGTGTTTACCTGTCTGGCTTCTTAGAGCTGTTCACGGGATCCTCAAACCGCAACATTAGACCTCAGAATAGCATATCAGACTGTGCTCCCCACCTCCTCTTACCTCCATGCAGAGGCCAGAAACCAAGATACACTTTGGACAAAAAGAGCATCCCATTTGTGCCTCTACTCCCTTCCCACCTTTTATCTCAGCCATTTTGCTTTTCTTTACTAACAGCTGTCAGGAGGAGGGGCCAGAACTCAACAACGATAGGTAAAAGCTGACAGAACCCTGGTATCCATGGGACACAACTTCAGACCTGCCAGTAGCTCTGGAAGCCAGAGGGACCACACCCTGTCTAAAGTCAAGATAGATGCCAGCAAGGTTGGCTTTCTTTGAGGGCTTTTCCTGGCTTACAGGCCACTGCTGTCTCAACAACACAGATATACTTCTGTGTATTCACACCCCTGTTACCACCACGGCTCCAAAGTTTATATCGTATAAGGACAGAGATGAGGTTAGATCATGGCTCATCTTAACAGCCTCATGTTTACTTAACTGCACCCTTAAAGGCTCCATTTCTAAAAAATAAACCCATGCATGTTTGAGGTTCCTTGAAAAATAAAAACCAGAACTACTTTAAGGGACATATATATATATATATATATGTATTCTCCAAAGGATACTATGTCAAAATGCTACAGAAATATAAGGCACACCCATGGTCTTAGTGGCTCTTCACTACAGTTAAGAAATGAACCCAGCCTAGATGTCTATCAACAGACAAATGGATAAAGAAAACACGGTTCATACACATAATGCAATTTATTTAGCTTTACATATGAATGAAATTATGTTGCTTGTGGGAGAATGGATAAAACTGGAGACCGTTTTCTTAAAGCAAATAGGCAGACATAGGAAGACAAATCACACATGCTTCTTGTCCACATGGACTCCAGATTTGTATGTGTGTGTGTGTGTGTGCTCACACACAGGTCATGAAGGTAGAAAGGAGAAGAAGAGATGTTAAGGAGGGAAGGGAAGGAAAAGAGAGTAATGATGGCTTACACATGACACGCAAGAAGGAAGAAGGAAGGGGACAATTTAAGGCCAGCAAGAAGGGGCAGGGCGATAAGAGAAGAGTCAAACAAGACCTATTAATTTATATGCTAACTTTAAAAAAAAAGAGAGAGAGACTGCATCAAAGTTTAATTACATTCTTAGGTGTCACAGTTTAGAGCTTCAACTTAGGAATTTAGAAGATGAGCAGTCGTGCCCGTGAGAGGGGTAATAATAAAACACGCCTGGATGTATTGAGTGACTATGAAGGTATTCTGTAAACAGCAATGCCCTTTGTTGCTGTGCCTCAAAGAAGCCAATGTGTGCTGGTGGGTACTGGGTCATCCTTACCTCTGCAAAAAGGAAAGACACAGCCTAGCTCTGCTTGGCAGTGGGACCAGGTCAGTGGAGGCTGACAGGCTTTCCTACTGATGTGACCACTGAAGCTGAGGCAGGCGTTACCTTGTGCTCCTCTCTTGCCTTCACATCTCCATAGAGATGGTCTATGTGCTCTTGGTAGCTCAATGCTAAAGCTGGGCGGTGAGCTCACCGGAGCCCAACTGGACTGAATACAGATGCAGCTCAGGTCCTGGCAAAGGCATTTCAAAGCAAGTATGCAAGTGAGCCTGAAGGGTGGGGCTCAACTTGGAGGAAGCCATGGAGGGAGACACTGCTGCATACAGAAAGCCTTCTCAGTCTGTCTCTCTTGTTCTCAGCCCTATACAGAGCATGAGCACCACATTCTTGGGGCTGAATCCTGTTACTCACTCACTTCTCCTGGGGACTTTGAGTATACCCTCTGGAAGGTAGACATGATATCCTCCTGGCAGGGTGGCGAGTGCTCCGTGCAAATTCCATCTCATTGGAAGGAGGTCCTCAGAAAGCAGTTGCTGTCACTGTGATTTTATGTTTCCTTAGAAAGGATTTGCTTAGATCTTGGCAAGAGATGTGTCCCCATGTCTGTTTTCTTTATGCTAAAAAGGGCCTAAAATGGACCCTCAGGTATCCAAACTACAACTGTGGTGTCTTGTGTGTGCACATGCATGAGAGAGAGAGAGAGAGAGAGAGAGAGAGAGAGAGAGAGAGAGAGAGAGAGAGAGAGAGAGAGGGGTGGGAGAGGGGGGGGGGGGGGGGGGGAGGGGGGAGGAGGGGAGAGAGAGGGGAGAGGAGGGGAGAGAGAGGGGAGAGAGAGGGGAGAGAGAGGGGAGAGAGAGGAGAGAGAACACACATAGACAGAGAACAAGCGAGCAATCTACCTTGCTTTCTCTTATTCCTGGGGCTCTACAAGCATAAAGACTTGACATCCATTCCTACAGGGACCCTTTCTTTTGTGCCATGTGCCTGTCACATTAGTTCCTAGACTTCAAGTCTCACACCTGTCAAGCTTCATCAAGGCACAAAGGTAGCCAGAAGACAAGTCAGTTTTGAGCCTGGCTGAGGCAAGAATGAAGCAGGAAGGAGAAGCTAGGCTCTGAGAAGAAAGAAATGGCAAGCTGTCAGGGAGGGAAGATGCTGGTCTGACAGGTGGGAGATGAGATGTTGCTTGGTTTGGGCTTTGCCTGTAGCATGACCATAGGCAAATCACTTCCCATGCCAGGGCCACAGTTTCCCTCAATTGGACTGATGCACACCATCCCTAAGCACGTTTGAGCTCTCCTCCCAAGATGAAGGTCAGTTTCTTGACTGGTCAAAAGCAGAGAGGGCTTGGGCTGTCACCACTATGAAGGAGAACATTCAGTATGAGCACTGGCGATACAAGAGAAATCATAGAAAAAGGGATGCCATGGCTGCTTCTGGGGTCTGCAGGCTGCTTGTGTAAGGAGCAGGGTGAGAAAATGGCTCCCTTCAGCCTGTGGTTGTGTCTTGGGGGTAAGCCAGGGCTCTGATGAAGGTGCTGCACGGGAGAGGGAAGACCTGTAAAACTCTGTGTTTTAGGAGGTGGGTGCTTTAGAAGGAACCATGTATCAGCCGAAGTGGGGAAGAGCAGGGTAGAGGGAGATTTTTTCAGGAAGAAAGAAAGTCCTGGAAAAAAAATGTCAAGATGTGGCATCACCAAGTTGCTACGGTGAGGCTGGGCAGGAAGTACTCCTCCTTCCATCTTGGATACCGCGAGCTGTGGTCTGTGGCAGTGTGTCATAGTTGAAGAAAATGGACCAAGGCAGGAGCGCCATAGGGAGCTAACATGAGATGACGAATGGAAAATATTTTTAGCATATGGTGCTAAATATAAGTAGATGCTTAACAAGTGGTAGGTGACTTGACCTGAACACGGGAAGAAGTCTGAGGTGACAGTGTGCTGGGAGAAGCGCAGGTCTCTGCTTACAGTACCCATTCTGTCAACAGAAGCATCTGCTCAGGAAGAGGCTGGGATGGGGAGGAGACAGGCAGGTGAAGGCTGAGCTTGTACATGGAACTGGGGTGTCTGTGGGGAGGACTGACCTATGTGATAGCATTCTTTCTGTACTCACTACTCCTCCTGGCTCTGCCCGTTATTTCTCTGCAGCCACTGTCTTCCAAATCAAGGCCTTACAGTTGCAACTCCACATTCTCTCTTAGCTCAGGTTCTCTTTCTCTTGTTCTCTGTCTCTTCAAATCCAGCACACAGATGTTCTATCTTGTTTGTTTATTCATTCATTAGGTCAATTACCAGCTAGGTTCATGGGATAGGGCTGAATAACCAAGGATCAGGTTCTGAAGGAGAAACCTTCTCTCTCTTGTATCTCACACTTTTGTGATATCCATGACTCTGGGACACCATGGTGCTTGCCTGTTATGCTAATGTTGACATGGTTGCTAGGTTACCTCTTGACCCATCCTATGGCAAAACACTATGCTTGTATAACACTGTGGATTGAGGGCTGGACCACACTGTCTTTTTATTGCAGCCTCTGCAGTGACTGGACCTCCTTAAGTACTTGAAGCCAGGTGTGAGTCCAGCTTAATTATTCATTGTTGACGTGATTTCAGCCTAGTATTTTAACCCCACCAGGTCTCAGCTTCCTCAGACATAAAATTAAGTAGTAAAATATACGACCTTTTGTCTCCTCAACTGGTATTCACTAAATGACAGACTAACACGACATTTATTAGTTGATTACGATTTAACACTAAAGGCTGAGAGCTCATGACAGTAATCCTAGCAGTTAAGAGAATCCTGGGCCAGCTTGGGCTATACAGTGAGACCATCAAACAAACAAACAAACAAACAACAGCCAAGAAGCTCAAATACTGCTTCGGATTAAATGTTTGTGTTTGCCCCCACTCCCCAACTCATATGTTGAAAGCCCTAACACTCAATTTGATAGCAGGCACTGGGGGCTGCATAGGGTAACCTATTTTTTCTTTCTTTCTTTTTCTTAAAGAGGTATAATGAGAGGAACTTTGGGAACAAATAACGATGCAGCAAGAAGTTCCCATCTGCAGGCTAGGATGTGGCCCTTACCAGGATCCAAACTGCCTGACATTCTGATATTGAACTTCCTAGCATCCAGAAGTATGAGAACTAAATTTTTGCTGTTTAATCCACTCTGCCTGTGGTCTTTTATTACAGCAGCCCCAACTGACTAAGACATACACATCCTCGCACAAAATAGAAACTGGCCAAGAATTCTGAACAACAGTGTCTGGGCATGTGGCCAGAGGGTGCTTTGCTGTGGGAGTGGATCTCAGGAAGCGCCTGGTATTGAATGGCTTAAAAGCTGCATCTGAGAACAGGGACAGGTTTGGAAAACAAAATGGTGCAAGCCTTAGAACAACAACAGTTGACACAAAACAACAAGGTGTTTAGGTCTATCAAAGAGCCTGGGCTAGCTGTTCCCTCTGCATGTAGAAAGTGAAGTTTGCCTGACCTCTCTTATTCAGAGCAGCAGACCTCTGGAGGCAGGGATGAAGCTGGAATTCAGCTCCAGCTTAATGCCATGAGAACTGGTTTCCCCCTGCAGATGGTAACCAGCCTCCCCTGCAGCATGTTTCCACCTCACTAGCCGCTCCTGGGTTTTGGGAGATGGAGGTTGGGGGAAGGAGACCCAGCTGGAGTTCTCTGCTCCAAAGTCAGCCAAGGGAAGAGGACTGGTTGCTTCCCTTTCGATTTCCAGCAAATTTAACTGGATCAGGGGCCAACCCAAAGCAATGGGACTGGAGCTAGGGTAGGTTCTTTGATGTGTGTGGAAAGAATTCCATGTTTGGAATGCTAGAACTTGGACTCTAGTTCCAGACCCAGCAATTGAGCCGTATAACTCCCCCCACCTCATTTTTCTAGTATATAAAACTTCATCATGACATTCTTGGTAGATGAGGGGAGGAGTCAGGCCAACCTGCAGAGTCCTTCACACCTCACTAGAGAGGGTGCTGGAAATGCAGATTCTGATCCAGCATGTCTGTGTGGGTCTTGACAGTCTATGCTGCATTCAAGGGATGCCCATCCTCTTTGGTCACGGACCAATTGAGGTTCTAGAGCACAGACTAGCTAGCCATGGCACGAGGGCCAAATACAGCCTGCTATTTGCTTTTGTTAATAAAGTTTTATTGGAACTCAGACCCATACACTCATTCACTTACTCTCTAGGGCTAAGTGAACTGAGTTGGGAAGTTGTATTGGAGACTCTGGCACACAAAGCCTAGTTACATGTCTTAATATAGAAAATATTTTCTGCCCTGTAGGAGACTGAGGAGGAGTGAAGATTATTCTCTGCGGACTAGAAGACCTATATTTCAGTCCAAGTTTGACCAAGGGCAAGCCACTCCACCTTGCTGTCTCTTTCTCCTTATCTAGAGGATAAAATAATCACTAAAATTTGAAGAGACCTATGATTCCAGAGTCTTCAACACTACATAGAAAAGTCTGTTTCTACTGAAGCTGATATCTAAGAACCACGTTGTGTAGCCTTAAACTGGAAGCTACAAAAAAAAAAAAAAGAAAGGAAGGAAGGAAGGAAGGAAGAAAGAAAGAAAAAAAGAAAGAAAGAGAGACAGAGAGAGAGAAAGAAAGAAAAGGAATGAAAGGAGTAGGGGATGCCCTGGCCTTACCTGAAGAATCCAGAAGGACAACTCTTGCTGGTTACTGTGAGCTTCCAAAGACCACAGTTCCTTCCTGACAGAGTCAGTTGGGAATAGATAGGAGCTTAGAGTGGGAGATCAGAGGCAGGCTTTCCCAAGCTGCAACACAAGCTGTCACTGTCAGAAAGGTCCTGGGACCCTGAAGGCTGGCATCATTCACAAAACATCCATTTTCCTGAGAGTCCAACTTAAAAACAGCCTCTTAGTTCACCGTGACTCCACGTGTCCCGATCAGTACTCAGAAGCCCATCTGAGGCCTCAGAGACTCTGCAAAGCACAGGGACTATGACATCTGGAGCTCCCTAGGGAGCTCCCAGTCTGGTGAGGGAGATGCCCAGTAAAGGAGGACCCACAGGAGAGTTCTACTAGGAAGCTTTAAGGGGGAGTGCAGGACTCTGGGTATTTGGCTTAGGAAACAGGTAAGATACTAGCCAGGCAGGGAACATGTGTTTGTGGAGAGGCAGTGGGCTCTGGGAGAGAAGAGATGGGTAGAAGGGAGAGACAATGACTAGTTTGGGGCTTGTTGATGCCGGCGTGGGCTGCTGAAAGACGGAACGGTGGAGCTGTGATTTCCTGTGCACAGCAAAGTAAAGGCTTTTGGTAGGCCTGTAAACATTTAACAAGATGACACATGTTGCCATGGTAATTTTCCAGTGCCAAGAAGAGTCCCTCTGCACACACCTAGAACTCCTGAGGCCCTTCAGAGCTCGCATGCCTCCTTCTATACCAACAACCTGCAGGAGAGCGCTTTATGCTGGTTAGTTTTTGTCAACTAGACACAAACTAGAGTCACCTGGGAAGAGAGAAGCTTGGCTGAGGAATTTCCTTCATTAGATTGGGCCACTGGCACACCAGCCAGGCGTTTCCTTGATTAATGATTGATGTAGAGAGACTGCTGGCTTTTATGATAAAGCAAGCTGAAGAAGCCATGGGGAGCAAGCCAGCAGGCAGCTTTCCTCCATGGCTCCTGCCTCTAGGTTCCTGCCATGGCTTCACTTGCGATGGACTGTAACCTGTCCGTCAAATGAACCCTTTCCTCCCTAAATTGTTTTTTGGGCAGTGTTTTATCACAGAAACAGAAAATAAGTACTATACCCGTGTTAAATGTACAATCTTTAGGATACTTAAGAAAAGCCTTGGCTAACATTGAACCTATCAGGCCCTAACCTGTTATGACTTAACATAAAACTGGGAAGAAAGCCACAAGAAATTATAAACCTATGCTCACCATTATTTTTGAGTCTCACCTGAGCTGCAGTTTCCCAGTTGAGAGTATGAACCTTTGAGATGGTATCTGTGTCCTGGCTTTAGAATTCGGGGCCCAGTTCATACGGTTGGTGAAAACTCACGAGGTACCATGCTCTGGTGAGCAATCCATCTATGCTTGCAGAATAGCTGCATCAGGAGCAGAGGGCCCTGGGACCTTGCATGCCAGGAGGTTTGCACTACGGTTTGCTTCCCTTTCCTAGAGAGAGCCTCTGAATCGTGGAGAGCAGCATGATGTGCATGGGCGTGGCGAGTGCTTCTGGCATCAGGCTGGAGCACCGGGCTATCGAGGCCTCGGGTGTACCTATGTTAATCACACTGGCTGGCTTGCCTCACCTGGACCTGAGAGCCATGGGCTCTTCTTAGCATTTATCACAGTTCCTATGTCTCTTTGTGGGTTTCTTATTGAGGCCATGTTGTGCTAGTCCCCTTGTAGCTGGGGAAGTCTTTATTCCCCATTATGTTCTAGGGCCCGATGCATGGTAGGTACATTTGCATGTGTGTTACATGGTCTGAGAGAGAGCCTATACCTGTAATTCGGTAAGAACAACTCAAAGCTCTCTACCAGAAACATCTGACCCTTGTTCTGTTTACCAAGAATGACAGAAATTATTATCTGGTGAGAGTCTAGAGAGATTTTGGTTTAGAACTTTCTAGAACACTCTATTTGTGGCTCAAGGGGGACTGACAGAGAAACCACGTGTGAGATAGCCAGAGGGTCCAGCGGGGATAACTGATCCCAGCCCAAAGACTGGATTGAGGGTTAGAGAGAGTGCGTAGGAAGTCTCTCATTTAAATCTTGGGCTGGTGCCAGACAGAATGGCAGACCTCCAAGGACTCTGCTTTCCAACCTCACTCGCTCACCCATATTTCTGCTTCACTTGGCATCCAGACCCCTGTCC
This sequence comes from Grammomys surdaster, assembly GCF_004785775.1. Classification (NCBI taxonomy): domain Eukaryota; kingdom Metazoa; phylum Chordata; class Mammalia; order Rodentia; family Muridae; genus Grammomys; species Grammomys surdaster. The sequence goes on along the minus strand of NW_021604780.1, from coordinate 492,640 downwards.
TTCCCCCTGCATCTCTAGATGACAGTCTGCTCCTCCTATGCCCGAAGCAACAGCAGATGCACTTTAAGCATAGTCACTATGATAACCCAAGAAGTTCTGATTGTTAGAGCCATGGGTGATTTAAAGGAAATCTTGGCCAGAATTCTGAAGAAGTGAAGAGAAAGGCTCTAAATTGTCCCCTTTATAATATTTCACACCAAGCGGTGATTATGACGACTGTTAATCAAGGCCTCAGCAAGCTCTGGGTGCAGCTATGAGCCCACGGATGATGTAATTCAACTCTCAAAATCATCCTGAGGGACGGAGCCATCACTGTTCGGTTTGATGAGGTGCTGAGAGGGAGGCTTGGAGACAATCACTAAGGACACTTGGGTGGTGGTGACAAGGCCTAAGTTGGTTTTTAATTCTTCTTATGGGGTATCCCTCCACTTTACACATACGCTCAGCTACAAGTTCTCTAAGCTGCATCTGGATGACTTAAAGATGGCCAGCACATCTCACTTCTCAAATGAACGTTCCACAGCTATGTTCATGTAACAATTTCTAAGACTTTTTTTTTCCTCTTACCAATTTCACTTGATGCCTGATCCTATCCTGTAGAATCTACTATCCACTGTGCCTACTGAAGACAGGATTCCTCCTCTCTCCTTACAGAAACCCTTTCTGTAGGACGTTCTACACCCTCCTGGGTAGTGAAAAGGACAGAAAGGTTGTCAGGACACTGTCCAAGAACAGAGTTGTGTGAGAATTCTGATCGCTTGTGAGAACACGCCAAGACAACCAGAGTCTTGTAACAGATTCTTCAATTGTTCTTGGAATGTATGTTCATGCTCTTTCCCAGGTGTAGTGGATAGGAGTGAGTTTTCCCCAGCTGTTGTTACTCATGTGCCTTCATGGGAAAACATGTTTTTGCCACGTGCAGCCTGTTCTTGTTTTTGTATATAGCTTGAACTCCTGAGTAGTTTACTCAGGTGACCTTTCTTAACTCTCAGGGTGCAAACTGTCTGAGGCTCAAAGTAAAGTTGGCTGTTTCAGGAGACTTCAGTTCATCTCATATTTTAGGCCTTGCTCTCCCAGGCTCACACCAACTAGAGCAGTATAGAAAGGGTCACTGGGGAACATATGCCCCCCTCCCCCTGCTTTCCAGGACAGACAGAAAGAGATAATAAAGGCGAAGAGCCCACAATTCAGGGCAACCTACAACCAGTGTTCTGGTGAGACTGAGGGAGAGCTCAGTGCCCAGGAAGTTCAGAGCTGCTCTCTCTCTCTCTCTCTCTCTCTCTCTCTCTCTCTCTCTCTCTCTCTCTCTCTCTCTCCCCGTCTCCCTCTCCCTCTCCCTCTCCCTCTCCCTCTCCCTCTTCTCCCTCTCCCTCTTCTCCCTCTC
>NW_021604780.1:459732-491156 GCF_004785775.1 Grammomys surdaster | reverse complement strand
CCCTCTCCTCCCTCTCCCTCTCCTCCCTCTCCCTCTCCTCCCTCTCCTCCCTCTCCCTCTCCCTCTCCCTCTTCCTCTGTCTCTCCCTCTCCCTCTGTCTCTCCCTCTGTCTCTCCCTCTGTCTCTCCCTCTGTCTCTCCCTCTGTCTCTCTCTCTCTGTTGGGGGCTCTGGAGACATGAGTAGAGTCACTAGTAGAGAGGAGAAGAGTGTTACCAGGTAGATTGGGTCTTCTCCTTGGACTCTATCTACATGTCGGCCATGTTGTGACAGCCTGGCTCCAACAACATGTCCAGAAGTCTCTCCAGCACATTTTCTAGACTGACACTGTCCTCACGGGGCTGATTTGGAATCATGGACACATGTCTTGGTTCCGTTGCTACTTCTGAACATAAACTGATCCAGTGTTTTCCCCTAACTATGAAGTAGGCATATTTGGCTAGGCACATACTCTTTTTCATGAGTTTTTGTTTAGGATTTTATTAGTTCACATAAAATCACTTGCAAGCTACATTATAATGTAAAAAAAAAAAGATTTCTGACCTTGTTACCAGTACTAAAGATAACTAATGCTAGGTGCTTCTTGTTTATCGAATGCTTTCCATTTTGTAAAAAATAAATTGTATTATTATTTCAAAGTGTGTATCTCTATCTGTGTGTGGGTAAGTACTGGAGCCTGAAGAGGTTACAGGTGTCAAGTCTCCTGGAACTGGAGTTACAGGTGGTTACGAGCTGTTATGATTCCTGGGAACTGAACTTGGGTCTTTTGAAAGAACATCATTATGTGCTCTTAATTGCTGAGCCACCTGTCCAGTCCCTTAGTTTTTAGAATTTGATAATTGAGGACAGATAGTAGGGCTTCAGAAACTCATAACCCCCAATCTCTGTCCCTGGAATCCGAGAAGCCTAGGGAGGGAGGCAGTAGGTACAGTTGCTTGCCTGAGTTTTCTGTGCTGGGTCAAGGCTGAGCTGAAGTCTATAGTAGTTTGCTTTGCTCTTTCTCATTGTGGGTACATGCTGAAGACAGAAACCTTCAAACCAGACCTCTACTTGCATGCTAGGTGTAGAAGAAGACAGAGGGTGGTTATTTTTAAGTCTGAGCTCATACTGAGTCCAGGTCTTTTCCACCCACCATCTTCTCAACACAGTAAGGGCACTAGGTGTTATTATGCCAGATTTATAGATGAGGAAGCTGAGGAGGTGGAATCATTTTCAAATTGTTATAACACTGAGAAATATAAAGCCCAAATTTAAGCCTGGGTTGTCCACCTGCGAGATCCCCCACATCCATTCCTGTTGCTCCCTGTGTAGTCAGCGTTCTGATAGAACCCACTCAGTGGTCATCCTGTGAGACCCTCTTACTTGGCCAATCTTCTGAGGAGGAAGGTTGATGTCTGGTGAGAGATTTGACAGTAAGCCTTCTACTGCACTTCCTCTGATGAGATCCTTCTTCCTGCCCTGACTTCTCCCTCCCCTCAGTCCCACAGAAAGGCCACGGAGTCAAGAATCTCAACAAATGAAGAGCCTGCAGAGAGAGCTCCCTGCCCTTAGCTACTGATCCGGAAATCCTGGGACCAAACACACAGAAGAAAAAATGTACAGATAACTCTGCTCAAGGAGGTCATATAGATCAAAATAGGACTGTCAATTTTTTGAAGCTGTTAGAAGTCTCAAGATACGATTTCCAGGTTGTTTGTTTTATAGGTAAGAAAAATGGAGTGCCAAGAAGCTGAAAGGACATACCCCAGGCTGCATACTAGTGAGAGGCAGAGTCTGGGCTGGAGCCCAGGCACTAAACGTGTCTCGTTAGCTTTCCTGCTGCTGACTCAACTTTTATGGGATGGTGGTGGCTCTCTCAAGAGGAAGGCTCAGTCTATGTGAAGCCCAGAAGCCGGGGTCCCTCCCTGGCCTCTTCTTTGATCGGATCACACTCCTGTTGAAGAACAGGAAGCACTTCATCTTTCATCTCTGACAGTGCATTTTGGGGATAGGAAAAGGGGGTTGTAGAAAAGACCTAAGAGTGATCAACAGTTTATTCTTGCTTAAAGAACATAAAATACAAGATCAGACATTTAAGGAGAAGATGCAAGCTGACATTGAGCCCTGAGGCAGAATATGATCCTAGGAAGAGTTTCCACAACCCCCAGGGTGAATATGGGGAGGGCTCTTTTTTGCCAGTTCCTTCTCTGTTCTGATAGAGCTCGATGCCAGGAAGGTGAGAATGGGGTTGAGTGGGAGCCTAGTGGGGAGGGGTTTCAGGGACTCTCTACAGCCTCCAGTATTCCCCTCACTCCACTAGCATCCAGGACTTCCCCTGCTAAGGGAGGAAAGAGGCATATATTATTTAGTTTAATAATTCATACAAATTGCAAAGTTTACTGTGTGAAATGAAGGGGCCTTAGGAGGGCAAAAGAGAAATATTCCTGAGTCTGCTTTAAAAGGACAGAGGTATGAAGATGATTCTTGATTATCTTTTTCTAGAATACAGATCCATGTGAAATAAGCAAGTAACCACTCCCTTCAATGGTAGGCGGTTCCTTCCCTTCAATGGTAGGTAGCCTCCTCCCTTCAATGGTAGGTGGTTCTTTCCCTTCAATGGTAGGTAGCTTGGAGTCCAGGATCTTCTCTTTCACAAAACAGGTCTAGTTTAGGAATCAATCTTCTTGTTCGGCCCCATCTACCCAGCTAACAAGATTTTACCTAAAAAGCTAGTTTTACAGCCATGAAAACCGAGGTGTCAAAAATGGGTTGTTAGCAATATGTGTACTAGAATCCAGTCCTCTCCTGCTGGCACAGTACCCCTGGCAATGTCCTCAGTCCAGTTTCTCACCCCTCCATTCTCCTGGCGACTGAGATACCAAGAAAAGTGACTAATCAGAATCAGTGGCCAGGAGCTTTGACTGAGTCCTTGGCTGATAAGGGGTTGGGATGAAAGTCATTTAAGGGCATCTCAGAAAGCTCTCCTATATCCCCGTGTGTTTCAAGCTGAGAGCCTCTGAGACATGCTGCCAGCTGCTCTGGAAAGGACTAGGTGACTTATACAAGCAGCCTGCATGATTGGCAGAAATAGTGTGCATGACAGGGAGAATCCATGCAGAAGATGTGATCTGGGAGCTACTGAAGGCTAGACCCCATGAGGAGCTAGCTGAAGGCTAGACCCCATGAGGAGCTAGCTGAAGGCTAGACTCCATGAAGTTCCAGACCACACTGAACATGTGGTGTTTTACTTGGAATTGGTACTGGATTTGGTCCATGTCATAAACTGACATTTTTCTCAGAGGTCTTTCTGTGGTTGTAAGAACAGATTGCTTTGGAGGGTTATTCTAGGTATATAGCCTAGGCTGTCTTCATGTCTTGCCTCTTGAGTCCTAGTATGACAGACACACACTACCACACTTGGTGAGTACACATTATATATAGCACAACTAGAAGAAAGAATCCAGAGAGAAAGATTTCTAGTAATTCAGAAGAAAGAAGATAATGGCTTAGATCCAGGTGGTCAGATAGCAGGTGGGAAGAAGCAGTTAGATTCCGGGTGTTTTTAAAAGGCAGTGAACTGGGGTTGGAGAGATAGCTCAGTGGTTAGGAACACTTGCCACTCCTGTGAGAGCACCCAGATTCAATTCCTAGCACCCACATGGCAGCTCATAACTGTAACTCCAGTTCCACAGGATGTGATGCCCTCTTCTGGCCTCCATGGGCACTTGGATACAAATGTTGTGTAGATACATATGCAGGCAAAACAACCATTTACATAAAATCAGTAATAATAATAATAAATTAAAAAGTCATTAATGGATTTTCTTATGGACTGAATGTAAGAAGACATGCTAGGGAATTGAGGATGACATCAATGTTTGGGTTTGAGTCCTGGGAAGGCTGGAGAAGCTTGGGGGAAGGGACAGCAAGAGTTTAGCCATGGACATGCTGAGATGGCAAGGTCTGTCACTTACACCAAGGAAATATGGCACAGATTGCTGGATACTTGAGCCCAGGGTCTGAGATGGGACAAGCAAGGCAGGGTTGGTAGCATCACAGGCTCATACACAGGCTTACTGCTGCACGACGCCATCAGTGAGGTACAGAGAGAATAGAGAAGGCCAAAGACCTGTGTGGGAACCCTATAGCATTAAGAGGCCAGAAAAAAAGAGAGGCAGGAGAGTGACCAAGAAAAGTTGGGAGGAAGAGAATTCTAGAAGCCATGTGGATGAAAGGCTTCCAGGGGCAGGAGTAATGGGTGGGGTCTGCTGTTGCTCTGGGAAGTGAGAACAGGTTGAGAACTATTGGATGCAGACACTGAAACACATTGGTACCCAAGGCAGGAGCAGCATGACACCTGACCTCATGGAGTTCTGGTTAGACTACAGACTATTGTTTAGGGTTCCTTCATTGGGAATCTTGCCTTCTCAATTAGATTGCAAACTTTGTAACACCAGGGCGGATGAGTCAGCCTTTTCCCAGAGCACCGGGTCCTTGGCAGCTATGGGGCCTTATCAAGCCTGATGTAGGTTCTGTTGCGGCTTGCCAGCTCACTCTGTCACCCGGGCAATGGCTGGAGCAATTATCTTCATGCTTGCTTACCTTGGACACAGCATTTCAGCTCCTTTGGGTCTGTGACGCTCTTCCTGCTTTCCCGGATCACAGCCCGGTTCTTCTTGGTTTCTCCCCAGAGATTGGTGCCTCCGTACATGCTGGGAATGTTAAGAATGGCAATGCCTTCCAGGAAGATATTGCTCAGGTCCACCTCAACTCCATCACACTGAGAAGCAGAGAGAAAGCAGATCATGGTGGGGACATGCTTGGTCACCAGGCTTCTAAAAGGGTGTGACAGGCCCTAAGCCACCTTACCACTGTCAGCCAGAAACTAAATATCAGGCAGCTTCTCAGACTCAAGACTTTGGCCACCATGGTGAGATGGAGCCATCCAATACTGACTTCTAAAGGGCTAGAGATACTTACGAATGTAATTTAGAAAAGGTGGTTGCCAAACTGTCCTTCAGTCCATCCTTATACCCCCAGTTTGGACCCTTGCTAATCACTGTAAAGATCTGTGGTGTTGCTGGGTCCAGAAACCAATATTAGGTAGATTCCCAACACATGACAATTTTTATTTTATTCCTTTATTTTATCCCCTCTTTCTGCCTGGTAGAAGTGCAAGACTTTCAGGTTGGGAGGCCTTCCAATCAGCCTGTCTCATGGCTGTACTAAGTGTCGCTCTGGCACTCGTGCTTGCTGATGTAGCTGAGTTTCTTTATCTGCTTTCTACCACTCCCTCCCCCACGAGGTTTGAGAGACTGGAAGGCTTCACCTAGCTGTAAAGCTATCCCATTTTGGCATGAGGCTTTCCAACGCAGCAAAAAATGCAGTAGCTTTGATCCTTGTCCCTTAGGATTATTGGTGATTTATTTCATTTACAGAAGAACAAATAGGACCCAAAGAGATGTGCTTTATTATCCAAGAATGCACAGGTAAACTCCACATTTGTGGAATTTGACTATAAAGTCCATGCTTTTTGTTTTTTAAATTTTGCTTCTTTTAAGAAAGGAAGACAATCAAAAGCATACAGTAACAATCTACTGTCACCTGGGTTATCTACTGCTATGGTCTGGATGCCTCCATCAAATTCTTGGTGGGACTTAATTCCATTGTCACAATATGAAGACGTGGGGCCTAATTAGGATTAGATGAGATCTCCAGAACTGGAGCCCCGTGATCTCATTAGCCTTGTCAGAAGGGAAGGAAACCATGTGTGCTTCTGCTGCCTGCAGACTGCAGGACTCCCAGGAGGAGAAGGCACCACCACATGCAGCCCCTTGACCCTGATCCTAAATTGTGAGGACCAAGCTTTTGTTATTTACTGTTCACCCAGCATGTGGTATTCAGGAACAACAGAAAATGACCTAAAATATGCAGAAATCAAACTTTCAGAGTCTTCACCATTGGAGGATGAGAGAGAGAGAGTTGGGGCTCTGTATGTTCACAGTGACTCACCCAGCACTCACCCGCCGCCTGATTTCTTTGAAGTTCTAATCAGTGTTGTCGCCTCTGACTTGTTTTCCAACCACAGAACAAGAATACAGTGAGCTTTTCTGATAACTGGGAACTCATTTCTCCACTGGGGAGACTGGAGCCTTTGAAAGTTGTCTTCAGTGGGTACATTGTTGAGCATCACACAACAGACAAATGGAAGCACACAGATTTCAAGGTAAGCAGTAAGGGGCTCAGACTTAAGAACTTTCTCTTCTGCTCCTCTGGGCTGAGTGTGGCCACTGCTCTGACCTCCTTTTCAGACTTTTCCTATTTTGACTGTTCTATCTTATACACACCATAACTTATTCCCTGATGAATTGGTACAGTCCCTGATATCGAAAACAACAGCTAGTGTTGACCTGTTTTGTGGGACAGGTGACAATCATGCCAGTATTTCTTGGGGCTGGAACTCTATCACATCATCATGCTCATAAAACAAAACATGTACAAAGCACCCATTAAAATGTCATGTGTTACCTGCCACTGTCCTTATCGTGGATGTGGTAAGAGCCTCATTAGCTCTTTTGTTTGAAGCTAAGTGATGGCGATGCCAGTTCTACGGGCAAAAAAGTCACCTCAGTCACCCTGACCTTCATCTCACTATGTGTTTTTCTCTCTCTTGACCTTATGTAGGATTTAAAAATATAGTTTAGATGTAGACTTTACATCTATCTATCTATCTCTGTCTATCTATCTATCTATCTATCTATCTATCTATCTATCTATTTATCTATCTTGTCTGGTTCTTGGTTCAAGCCTCTTCCAATCTATTCAGATAGATATCCTGTGACCTTAGTCACAGTTTGGCTATCATTTGGGGGTTAAGTCATATAGTGGCAAAATCAGGGATCAAGTCTCCTTGGTCACTTTAACACATGTGGTGACACATGGGGGAGTAGTAACCTTACTGTGAGGTGTTTTATTGATGCAGTGTCTTCAGGACCCTGCTCCTACCAGTGCATGTGAATTTTGAGATGGAATCACAGAGCTCTGAGATGAGATGGACCAAAGAGAACTTGACCCCCTTACATAAAGGAGATCCTGTGAAGCGAAGCAACTTCCTTATGGGCATCTATCTGATCTATGAGTGGTGGAGCAAGATGGAAATGCAGGTCTACAGGTCTCAATCCTGTGTTCTTCCCGCCAAAACAGAAGAGCATCTGCTGAGTGTCAGGTCAGACTGTCCCTGACAATCTTCACCACATGTAATAAAAGTAACAAAAGATTCTATCTTTAGTCAGGTATATCACCATGCATGGGTGTCAATTGTCAACTCTGGCTTCCAGGGATTAGACAGAAGAAGGACCTCAGTAGGAAGTTTTCATGGTACACCCTTTTATCTTTAGGACACTGGGTGATACTGGTCTCTTTGCTTCTCGTTGGATAGAACCTCCTGTATCCTAGATTAATCAAAGTGACTTCTAAATGATACCTAAAATCTTCCAACAACTTGGACTTAAACAGGTATGCAGTTTTCAAGCCCGTAAGTTGTCCATTGTCCCTCCTTAGGACATGGTGGCAACTTTAGCATCTGTTTCCCCATTTTTAATTTGAGACCTGTCCTAGTTTGTTTTTATTGCTGTGATGAACACTGACCAAAACCAAGTGCCTCAAATTTGTGTCAAGTACATAAGACTAACCACAGAGAGCCACTAGTAATACAGAAAAGGAGACCATTTCTCGAATGGCAGAGCCCCACTGAACTATACCTTCCAGGTTTCGTTTTGTACTTTTTTGTTGTTTTACTTTTAACGTCATCTAACATTCTTCTCAGCTGCAGCCTTTTCAGAGCTAGGCTTAGAGGTCTGAGGTGTGCTTTGTGTACTTACTCCTAGGTGTAGCTACATGCTGCCTTTGCATCTGTGATCAGTCAGTCCCCTTAACGCCTGGGCTCATCCTGGCCTCCTTGTTGCTGTCACAGAGACTTTGAAACAAGGACCTCTTTCCTTCTCAACATGTTTCATGATCTGTTAGGAGTTTATCTTGGAATGTCTTTTTACTGGCCCATCCTTCTTATGCAACTACTAATTAGGCTCTGTGTCACTGCCAAAATTTTTCTGTAATTCAAAATGAGCTTTCCTTTGCTTTAAACCTGGAATTGTCCCCTTTCCTGTATCTCTTCCTAGATCAGATGGCTACTTCCCTTCCTGGTTGGAGTAACTTCTACAGCACTTCAATTTATTCATTGTCAATTGAAATATCTCTTCCCTTCTGAAAAATAATGATAGTCACAGCTACTCCTGGCCAGACTTCCTTGGGCACCAGACTGCCTTTGTCTACCTTGTCTCTGAGGAGCCTGGTGCTAAGGGAAACACCATTGCTACCCCAGTGGATGGTGAGGGCCAAGCCTCAAGGTCACAGAACATGGCACTGCACAGATGCAGATGGAGGGTGCCAAGCAGGCCCTGGATGCCAGATTCCACTCTAGAGATGAGGCAGTGAAGCTGACGCTGGGGTTACAGCAAAATTCAGCTTGCAGCTGTTGTTTGAATAATTGAATCTTCCACTGCCGTTCCATCTTATAAGGGCTTAGACATTAGTGTTATTAAATCCTGTCTCTAGGCCAGATCTGTTTTAAAAACAACCACCCACAAAACCAAAGAAGTGTACCACCAGCACTCTCCCTGACAGACTGTATTCCACACAGCCCCCTTTTCCTCCTTGCCTACAGTTTTAAGTGTCCTCTGTCTCTCTGGAGCCAAAACTGTTGCTTCCTCCCTAGAAAACAGTCCTCCTCTGTCTGCTGTTGGTAGTCCGTCTTCTCTCCATCCGTTTGGTGTAAACTGGGGCAAATAGGAGAGGGGAGAGGACCCTGAGGTCTCTATCTACCCTTGAAAAGAACACTCCTGGGTGAGGCTGCTGTGTGATTCTGGGTTGCTCCTCAATCTCTCTGTGCTTTAAATAGTCTGGAAAATAGGGGTGAGGGACGACTAGGCTTTGGTGTGAGACAAAGGCAATTTTTGAATTCCTCAATCTCCTGTGCCAGGAAGAACCCCCTCCAGGTCACGACTCCGCTCCCCCAGTTCGGTTAGAGTATACCTGTTTCCTAGCCAAGGTCTCTTATTTCCTTTGGAACTCCCTAAAACGTAAGGCTCGCTGTACTGAGTCTCTCAGAAAAGTGGAGCCAGGAATGGAGCACTGTAGGGCTAACTGGAACATTGGCAACGGCCTGTTCCTGAGCTAAATCCTCCAAGTGTTCCATGATGTCATCTGGCCCCCCTTCCGGGTGGCTCCAGGGAGAGCCTGGAGCCCCAGCTAGGCTGGGGCTGACAGAGGGGCTGGCAGGCTCTGCTCTGAAAGGAGGTTGAGCTACACCTACCCAGGCATTTACAGCCCCGCATGGGGCTCAGAGCTGGAGCCTATGAGTGCACAAATACTCCAGATCGTCCTTCGTGGGTGATGCTGCCAGGTGAAAGTGAGACGGGCCACCGAAGCCCGCCCGGCTCCCTCTCCTGGGCACATCTAGGCTCCGATTGTTGGCTGCAGTCCAAGGCAGCCCCAGCACCCATAGTTATGGCTTATTCAGAGAGAGGATAGTTCTTTTGGTTGGAGAATCGTTGTGTAGGTAACTAGAGACTAGGTTAAGAGGCCACAGACGTTTATAAGCAAATGCTAAGCGTCTGTGTTCACCTCCTCCCCAGCCTGATGCTTTGGATCTCTGCATTTGTAGGCGAACCTAGACTCTCCCAGCTCTCTGTCTTCAAGGAGGGGGTCGACAGCGTTAGAGGGGAGGGAGGCAGAGCATCATGCGCCTTGCAGCAGGCCCTCCCCTCTGACCTGAAAAGGTGGGGAGGGGGAGGCCTCCGGATTGCAGCTCTGCTGGCCCTTTTCTGCGGGTCCTCCGGGAAAGACAGTCTATTTATTTGACGACCTGTTTCTGATTTTAGACCGCATCCCTAACCTGGATTCTCCACATCACCCGCAGACAGATTTTCTCTGGTTTGGAGGAAGATTGTTTGTATCAAAGCCCCACCCATCACTAGGCTGGGTCTGCTTCTGAGTGAGGAGGTGGAGCTCTGGGGCTCCTGCGGGGCTTTCTGCTTCAGGCTCTTCTCAAGTTTCTTAACCCAGTTCTCTGCCATTGGATTATTCTGATGTGCCCCTCCCCTTTCTTCCTCTGTTTTAATCTTTAATTATGGTTATTTCTAAAAGTACAGAAAAGTAGAGAAATAAAAGAGCCAGCATAGCTGTTACGTCTGGCAGCCAAACTTCCTCAAGGGTCCATACACACTTGGAATTGTCCTGCAGCAAACCTAAATTTTCTCTTCTCATATGTAAATGGAATTTATTTTTAAATAACAAAGGCTTACAAATTAAACCCATCATCATCACCCTCCAATGGCAATCATAATTCCTCCACTTTCTTAACAGTCCACCTTTTTTTTCTTCAAAGTTTGTCTGAAAGCATTACCATGTTTTGTTGATATATCTCTTGGGTTTCTTTTGAGCTATTAATTTCTTGTACTTTTTCTTTTTTGGAGACAGAGTCTGAGGATGATTTCCCCAGTGAATGACAAAATCCAGGGAGTAGCTCTCCTACTGAGGGAGAAATATTAGACTTGTATCCATAGGAAAGGTCTTTCAATTATAGTGTAGAGGGAGGGAACTGAGGTGGAGGTGGACTGCATCCTGACCTTTGAATAGTTCTGATGGCTGGGTGTAGGTGGCCTCCTTTGATGCCTGGGCTCCATGTTAGAGCTTTAGACCAAGCCTGAAGGGCAGGAGTTAGGGGACTGAATGGGCAACCCTCCCTGCCTTGCCTCTTTTTTGAGGAAACAGGACACCAACAAGCATCTGGCAAAGAGAGAGCTCCATCAAACCTTGCTGTGTAGTTCCAAGTCTTACAGAACCCAGGAGAAGACGGAGGGGCAGGCAGGGGAAATTGCTTGGCAGCCTAGATGGTACATTAGGGTTCTGGGGAAGGCTGCCCTCTGTCTGCTCTGACCTCTTTGGTCTGGAAAGAAGATAGTAGCTAAGGTTGATGATTAGCTGGGCCCTAGTAACTGCCTGTTAGAGGGACTGAATTGCTCTGTGTGGGCAAAGAGTTGGGGCCTGTTTACTTTTTTGTTTCTGCCACATGTAGTCCAAACTGCCCCTTTGATGTCTGATAAATCCCAACCTGCCTGAGAGGAAGCAGCTCCTCAATACTGTCCCAGGTGTGTAGCAGGTAAACAGTGCTCCCCTTCTCTGCACATCACTGGTTCGATTCTCCCCTGAATGTGGTGTATATTCTGCCACATATTGCTCGTGGAGCTCAGTAGAAGGTAAGGACAGTGTTCCACACAGCTCTGTGTTCACAGAACCAGGCATGTCTAACCCGTACTGGGTGCTCAATGTATCTGCCTGTGAACCAAAACCTTGTGGAAAAATCCCTAAAATGGAAAACAAGCTATTCCATGAAGAACACTGACAAAAATCTCCATCCCAGATGAACCTGCCCAATCTCTCTACATGAATATGTGGCGGATGACCAAGCAAAGTCGACTCTGGGGCAGAGAGAGATGCGAATGCTAACCCTAGTCTGCAGGAAGTAATCCTCTGACTCCAGCTAAAGTCCCACATCTCACACCCTACACCCCAACAGGAAGAGGCAAGGGAGGCTCCTTTGATGAGACAGAGAAGACAGGGATACTCATTCATTCATCAAGAACAAGAGAGAACTTACTCTCTGCTAGATGCAGGGATGGAGGTGAAATGAGACAGGACCCCATCCCCCAGGTGCTTTCTCAGGTCGGTGCTGAGACAGATGCTGCTAACTGTTTACCAGTGAGGTCCCCAGGAAAATAAAAACCAAAGAGCATTTGTTGTATTTTAAGTCATAAACACTTTGACTTACAGCCAATCACAAGATATGACCGCATCAGCAGAGAGAAGAGCTGTGAAGAGATAGGCCAGCCAGCAGCCTGGCCTCGATGCACTGCTGGCTAGAGGCAACAAGACCAAAAAGGAACCTCAGACCTTTCTATCTGCAAAATTAAAGAATGTACTGTGAGTGTAAGAAAAGTAGCCCAGGGAAATCACTATATTTGTTTTCCCTAGAGAGGAACAAGAGTGAATGCTTCCAGAGTTAATGTCTGATATGTATCTCGAGGGAAGAAACTGTGCTACACTGAGTGGAAAGAACAGTCTTGGGAAGGCAGTCTCTGTCTCCATACAAAGATGAGTCTGGCACGTAGGTAAATGGTACAGGCAATGGCTTGCCCTGTGTTCAGAGAGGCTATTGTGTATGATTTTAGGAGCTGTTGTCCGTAGTGGGCAGTAAAATAATAGCATCATTTTCAGCAACTTATGAAACAGGCTCATATATATTTTAAATCTAATCCTTTGACTCTGCAGTGTCAGTGTTCATATGCTTGTTATGCAGATGAGAAATCACTGACTTGGAGAAGTTAAGGAGGGTCTTTCTTTTCCAACCTTCTGTTTAGTGCTTGTCTTCCCTCAGCCTTCCAGTCTCCTGTATGAGCTACAAGAGACAAGATCAAGAAGCCAGACCCACGTCAAGAGCACGTACAAGAGGTCTGTTAGTACTGTGGGACAAGAGTAGTCAGGAAGGGCTGGAGAGAGAGCTCTGTGCTTAAGAGCATTTGATGTTCTTATTGAGTACCTGGGCTGGGTTCCCTGTACCCACAGAACAACTCGCTACTATCTGTAACTTCAGTTCCTGGGAACTGACACCCTCTTCTGGCTTCCAGAATGCTGCACACATTTGGTATACATACAAACATGCAGACAAAAAACTGATACACATAAAATAAAAAAATCTTTTTTTAAAAGTAGTCAGGAGCATTATGAGTCTATAAGTGGCGGTATATAGGAACGAGGACTGTATAGCTCACTGTAAATTAATGTGATACTTTGTACTGTACTATGTAAAAGATACATCATTAGCCCTATGAAAGGCAGTCCTCTGGAGGGGTGAGAAGGATGAGAAGATGCCTGCAATGGGGACTTCAGTCATGCATCCACAGATACTGTGTATTTATTTTGTTCCAATCAATGTGCCCAATGCCAACTAGGGAACCAAGAGCAAGGAACAGGATGCAACTCTTGTTCGGTATCAGGAAGAATGTTCTGAAAGTCCACACTATCTAGTCATGAACAGGCTTCTTGGGGGCTTCCTACCCTTCCAATAATCAAGAGGAGGTAAGAGCCCCGCTTATTAGCATGTGCTAGAATGACTCTTTTGTCGAGTGTGTAAGTTTAAACAAAATGCCTTCCAGTTCAGAATTTACTCTGGCAGGCTATTGAGTGCTGTTTTGAAAAATGTCCTGATCTCTCTTTCTGCCTGGCCTTGACATCCCAGCTGTGCGTTCCACATTCTATGACAGCTAGCTGTGGTGGGCTAGCTAGCCTGGAAACTGAGCTGCCATCTGTGACAGGGATGATGGAGTTCTGGTGGATTTGTGTGGGCTCAAGGAATGTGGTATTGAAGACATACACACACAACCTGCTTAAGAACATCCCATGGGCAGAAAATGTTTTCTTCCTCTTTAGCCTCAGTCTGTTGCTATGCCAGGAGGGCACAATGGTGCCTTTGACAGGGGCAGCTGGAAAGGGGATATTGGCAGAGAGGCTGGAAGTGGAGTGTTGCAGCTGGGGTGGGGGTGGGGGGCTCAAGTTCATATCCAGGAGTGAGCCTGCACTAGGTGCCAGTTTCCAAAACAAAACTGCTGTTTCTCAGAGCTCATGGTGCCGGGTTGCCTCAGAGCTGGACAGAGGGCAAAGCCGTTTCCTCTCCACAGCTCCACATCCCCAAGCTTAGAAAAACTTTGGTGTTTTAGGGCTTCCTTGCTCTGGATGCAGATTTAGCAGGCTTTTCTGGCCCTCTGGAGAGCTGAGGCCAATGGGCTGGATGGGATTTTCTGAGCGTCCAACCCCATTAAGCAGAACAGGACTGGTAGGTAGTCTTGGGACCTGGCAGGGCTCCAGGGCAGGTAGGCCTCTGGGCAACAAGCAGGGCTCAGGATGCAGGCCCTTTCTCTGCCTTGCAGGGTCACTGCCCGGCATCCTCACTGCTGTACTGGCCCTGCCCACTCACTCAGTTTGGTGGGAAAGAGGTGGGAGAGCCCTGGCATTTCCTGTCCTGGTTCCCAGTTGTCCAGACCCTCTGGACAGCTCAGAGTGATGTGTAGGCTATCTTCCCACTCTCTCGGGGGTTAAGAGGTCCGAGTGCCAGGCTGTTAGCTCGGCCGTCCATTTCCCTCTTTGTGCTACCAACGGAGCAGGTGGCTCCCCTGGATTCTAGTGGCTGCCAACAAAAAAGTGTGACTTCAGGTGGTCTCTGGTAATTTTTATTAGTGTTCTCACTGAAGATGAGGTTTTCACACTTTGATTTGACTTTACTATCAATGAATCGCTACAGAGAAATTAATTCCTCTTGGGCTCTTTGCTGGCTCTCTGACTGTCAGATGAAAAAAGTCCTTGCTTCAGAAAGCACTGTCGGATGCACACCTCACGCCGTGAAGGGGAGACGGCCTCTCAACTAAATACCCATGCACAGTAGGTGGACAGCAGAAGTGTTATGCAGAACTGTCCCTCTAGGGATATCCTGGCATTATAGGGGGCGAGTGGGGCTGGCATTGCAGACCAAGGTATGAAACTCACCTGGTCATAGAGTATTTATTTAACTTTAAGGCAGGGTCTCACTGTGTAGCCTTGTCTGGCCTGGAATTTGCTATGTAGACTGGACTAGCCTCCAACTCACAGAGATCCATTCACCTTCCTCTGTTAGGATTTAAAGGCAGCCACCACTGTGCATTTAAGGATGAGTGCTTATATATTTTCATGAGACTTTATAAAAATAATGAGAGTAATACACAGGATACAAAGTTGTTATGAGGGTTAAATAAGACATTGTATGGAAATGCTAGGATATGTGGATTGTAATTGACTTGGGGTATCTGTGTATAAGGACAGTTAGTCAATCCTGTGTTAGTGTCTCTGCCCTTCATTAAAAAGTCAATTTTTTTCCTTCTATAACCTCACTGGCCAGTGGAAATCAGATTTCTCTCCTGCAGCCCATAAGTCAGATTTGTTTATTGTATTCTTTGTTTGACAGTCAAGCTGTAAAGGGGAATAAAAGGGATTAGAATATTTTTCTTCCCTGAAGTGCCTGAATCGTAGAGTGTGGTAAGAAAGGGCACATACTCTTCAGTATTCTAGAATATCTAAGGAGGCTAATACATTGCTTTCTTACCTTGAAAGACACATTGCTTGGGGGAAGTTATTCTTTTACCAAGGGACTTTGGCAGCCATAAAGCTAAGCTCTCTGGGGGCAGAGGTTATCTGACAGAGTCTTCCAGAAATTTGCTGGGGACAGGGCTTTAACCTGGGCTGTCAGTGAGGGGAGTCCTGCCCTGGGCCTCTAAGACTTCCTGGGGCCAGCCTATCAGTTACACTGCATACCACCCAGCTGTTTTTTGAGAAAGTGTAGGCACAGGGCTTAATCTTTAAAAGTCATTCCCAAGTCCTTGGAAGACACAAAGTACAGTATTGTCAGGAATCTGAAGACAAAGGGAAATCAAAGCAATTCACAAAAAACAAAGGCAGCAGAAGAAAGCAGAAAAGTAAGAGCATATAGACGAACAGGCTCGACTGAACTGCAGGGTGCATGCAAGTAGGAAATAAAAGAAGAGGGTCACTTGAGGGAGAGGAGAAGTTGCATCAGATCTGGGAGCAAACAATGGGATTTCACAAGGAGAATTAGCAAAAAGTTTGTCCCGAGTCAGCAGAACAACGTTGTGTCCATGAAACTTGTGGTCAATGCACCGGGACAACGTAGGGAGGCAGCCATCACGGTGCCCGAGTTTGAAAATGAAGTTTAAACAAGACCACAGAATAAATCACACGTCCTCAAGAAGCTTCACAGTATCATGGAGGTCAGTAACCCCAGCACTGTTGGCACCTGCTGGGTGAGGTTGTTGCTTACTTTTCTTTTTTACATTCTCTTTTGCTTCTTAGTATTTTCTGATGCAGTTCTCATTTTGACAGTTGAAATCAGGAAAGAGTAGCACACATTTTAGGTGAAAGCAGTTAAAGAAGGTTCAACTGGATCACTGAGACCTAGTGGATGGACTGCGAAAGGAAAGCCTGAAGTGGTCAGAACTGCCCTAAAGAGGCTACACTGTGGCTCGTGCTGGACACAGGGGCAGATTGGCTTGATTGAGGAAGGAAATGCACCAGGAGACTCTCACCCCAAGATGCCCTGGCTTTACTTGTAGCAATCTTTTCTTCTTACTTCCTTCTCCCATAAAGATGTGGCCATTTAATCTGCTCTGGTTGGCTGGGCAGGACAGCCCTCCCTACTTATTTGCACCATGCTCTGAAAGGTTAACATAGTTCACGCCATGCTAGAAGAAAACAAAGTTTCAAAATTTCCTCCCTTCCAAATTAAGGGTGTGCAAAACAGCTGGGTGGGGTGGGCAAGATCAGATAATATACAGTTGGTTCCCAAGAGCCATGGTTTACTTTCTTTCTTGGTTTCTTTCTTTCTTGGTTTCTTTCTTGGTTTCTTTCTTTCTTGGTTTCTTTCTTTCTTCATTTTCCCCACTGGATGATTGAACTTGATCAAGCTAATTAATCCGTGAAGTCCTTGAATATGAAGTCTTTTGAATAATAATGGCATTGGTGAGATTGTCAAGGCACTTATTATTTTTGTGTAACAGTTTCCTCTGAGATTGAAACATTCTACCCTACAGGGAAGCCCTATAAATAGGAAGGTAAGCAACTCAAAATAGCTTCAGGAAGTTCCTGAAACCAACCAGATTGTCTAGGACCCTCTTTGCCAGACTGGCAGAGCCAATGTTGCAAAGACCAGATACCTTGAAGGGGTTTAAACCAACTGTGGCACTTGGAAAGTGCATTCTCCAACCTGTTGAGATCCCTGGAGGCTGTGCAATATACTCCAAGTTCCCAGCTTTGTGAGCTGTCATCCATGCTGGGGTGAGCTTTGGTGACAAAGCTGCTTTTGATTGATTTCTGCTCCTGTAAACAACCCCTCACCCATATTTATTGGAGTAAGGAACTCCAATAAAACTCATTGGTTCACAAAACTTGACTTTTGCATTATCTGTACTTTGGTCTGTTATAGTTTTCCTATCTGGGATGAATAGACATGTTGTATTTCCCCAGGAATCTTCTAATCTCAGCCTTCTGAGTCCTAGGATTACAGACTAGGCCTGTTTTTTTTTTTTTTTCCTTCTCAAGACAGGGTTTCTCTGTGTAGCCCTGGCTGTTCTGAGTTCCTGGAGCTTTCAAGGCCTTGTCTACATGCCTCTTCCCCCCATGAGCTGGAATTAAAGGTGTGCACCACACCCAGCTCTCCATGTCCCGTGTTATGAAGCTTCTTAACACACACACACAAGCTGTGCTCTGAGAATTCAGAATTTTTATAAGCAAGAGCCCAGCCATCCACTGGGTTGGATGATGTTACTGGCACAAGGCCCTGAAACTTCCTTTTTTTTTTTTTAATTTTTAGTTGAAAGAGGCCTAAACATTTTAATGGAAGTTAAATGTATGTACAAATAACCATGTTAAAGTATACAAGTCAGTGACACTTAGCGGTCTCACCTACATTGTCTTTTTAAAGTACTGTTATAATACCCATCTAGGTCAGTTTCATTTTCTTGAAATACAGACACTGCATGACACTCTTGTGTTCAAGCTTGGACACAGCAAGTTCTTCAGGAGCAGATGGAGAGGCGGCTGCTGGGTCTGAGGGGCCATAGACACTTCCAGGTTAATGTGCATAGGCAGACTCCCTCAGGTGGTTACCGAATACATTCCCATTGGCCTTATCTTCACTCTAGCTTCTACACCTCATGACCAACAACAGACTGGGCATGTGTGGAACACTAGAGAGCAGTTAAAAGTATGGAAGTGGTGGGGTATCATAACCCAGACCAATAATCTTAGTATGATGGTATTGAAGGTGGGGCTGAGGCAGGGGGATTATGGTTTTGAAGCCAGTTTATATAGCAAGCCTCTTAAAGACAAACACAAAACTCAACAATGGCAAGCAAAACAAAAACTCAAAACCAAATCATCACCCAAATAGCAAACCAGCTCCATTTTGTCTAGACGTGCTCAGAACACTGTAATATTTGCATGCCCCCACCTCTCTCTCTCTCTCTCTCTCTCTCTCTTTCTCTCTCTCTCTCTCTCTTTCTCTCTCTCTCTGTGTGTGTGTGTTTTAAAGAAAGAAGAAGGCAGGCTGTCGGGACTTCTGTTTTACCTGTAATTTATTTCTTTGATCAAAAACTGTTTAAAGGAATGATGCAATATTGATAAATACTGAATGAGAAGGAAACAGATCTATGTTCTTAATACCTCCTTGTATTTCTCAGATCCTTAATAAAAGAAGGGAATTGATGTGCACACGCACTCCCTTCCCCCTACACTCTGGGTGACTGTTCTGAGCAGCTTCCCGATTTGAGCAACCTCCCATCTGGGTCTATATTGTTGAGGCAGTAGCCTTTTATTGTGAACACTATCTTAAAGATGAGATTAAATGCCAACAACCTGGGGGATTTCTTATTTTTAACCTGGAAAATGAAATATTTCCACAGAATGAAGGATGAGCCCTCCAGTTGAAGCCTGCCTGCTTTGCCCCACCTAACTCGGAAAACCTTTAAGATCCTTGGCAAGGCTATTCTGGGCCGAAGGTGGGGGCGGTGACTCAATGCTACTCCCCATTCCACCCTCACTCCCCCCTGCTTGAGTCAGGTGAAATCAGGTTAGGACAAACATAAAGGGCATCTTGGCAGCCAGCTCTGAGAGAGGGCTGTAGACAGGACTGGCCTAGTCCTCTAGGACTGAACTGATAAGCAGCCTTGTTGAATACCCTGTTAAGACGTGGGCCTATGGTTCCCTTAAACGGAACACCCTGAAGAATATTTGCCATATATTTCTTATTGCTCCCTGTGGTAGGCAAATCGCTTCATGCCTGTTTTTTCAATGTATCTGAAATAGCAAACAATCCGCAGACAGGACACACACTGCTCTCAAGCTCCCAGGTAAATCCTCTCAAGCCTGACTTAGACCTGCCAGGCTGTGGACTCAGGTAAAATCCAAGTCTCTCTCAGCCTGCCTTCCTGCTGTAAAAGGTAATTAGAACACATTCTGAGTGGGGCTGCTTTGTAGATTCTGTGAGATTTAGCATTGAGTCCTAGGAAGGAACTAATGTCCTTGCGAGCTAGGCTGCCTTCCTGAACCCTGTTTTATGGGTTAAGTCACTGAGGCACAGACATCCAGCTAGTAAGTCATGGAGCCCAAATACAGTACAATCCAGTGACTCTCAGTCAGTTTCCTCATTGTTCCAGTGCTGGCCGTGTGTCTACCAGAGAACAGTGAATAAATGTGGGAGTGGGGGCGGGGAGGGTGAAGGGGGAGTTACCTTGGGGGGTATGAGGGAGGGAGAGGGAGTTACCTTTCTCTTGCCTGAGGCACTGAGCTGGGCTGGGCTGTTAAAACAGGATCCACACGGATCTGATTCTTTGCATCTGGTTTCTCAGCACTAGGCAAGTGGGCACCTAACAGGCTTTGTGTGTACTGTGAACTGTTCTCTCTATTCATGTGGGACATGAACCTTATGTCAGAGATGGGATAAAGTTTCCTATTTCTTCTCAACTGGCTACCAATCTGAAAGAAAGAGGCCATGTCTATACCATTTAGTGGAAGTTTTACCTGAAAAAAAAAAAATTAGCCTTTTATGTTAGCCATGCAACTTTGTATGTGAACAAATGTGTGTGTGTGTGACATGTGCAGTTTTGCGTGCATATTTGTGCTTGTGCATGTGTGTGTATGTTTGTGTTCATGACTTTGTGGTATGTGCAGTTTTATATGCATGTGTGCCTGTGAATGTATGTATGTGTGTGTGCATGTGGGTAGGCTCGAGATTGTTCTGTTCCTCCATGATCATTCTCTGCCTTACTTTATGAGACTGACTCTGTCACTGAACCTGGAGCACTCTGATTCAGCTAGACTAGCAGGACAGCAATCCCTGTCTCTGCTCCCAGCTCAGGGATTACATATGTCTACTGCCTGGTGTGAAAACTCGGGCCCTCAGCACCAGTGGGGCTAGCTTGCTCTCTGTCGCTATCAGCTTTTCCCAAACTCTCCTATCTGCCCAGTGTCTTCATCACTGT
The DNA here is from genome assembly GCF_004785775.1 of Grammomys surdaster. Lineage (NCBI taxonomy): Eukaryota > Metazoa > Chordata > Mammalia > Rodentia > Muridae > Grammomys > Grammomys surdaster. Next base: position 470,984 of record NW_021604780.1, on the reverse strand, counting down.
GCCTTTTCTCAGTGCTGAATCCTCAGCCTCGGATTCCCTCATACTCCAATGAAGGGCATGAATATGCACCCCATGTTCTGTAGGTCGAGAGAAATGAGGTGCTGTGTAAGAAAAACTTCTGTAAACTTCTGCTCAGTCCTCTGCTTTTTCTCGTACTGAACCCCTCCTTCCTTCCTCAGGTGGGCGCTAGGACTGTGCCTAGCCCTTCTCAGCAGGGTGTTACAGCTTCCTGAACTGAGATGGAGTTTCACATTCTCGTACACACACGCACATACACATACAAACATGTCAAAACATATACCAGCACACACACAAATATACATATGCACACATGCATATACATACACAAACACATACCAGCACACACTTTACACACACATATATATATACAAATACATATATACCTATATGCATAATCACATACATGCATATATGCATACATATAAAGATGCTGTATACAATACATGCACACAAATGTGCACATACGAACATGCTCACACATTTACACAAATATATACACTCGCATGCACACACATCCATACACACACAACACTGACTTATACATACGTGTACACATATACATACATACATACACACACACACATACACACACACACACACACACACCAGGAAGGAGGAAGACACTGAGGCTGGAGGAGATGCTGAGTTTTAAGACCTGGTGGATAAATTTATTTTCTAGCTTCTAAGCTCGCCTCACTCCAGAACACCTGGAGTCTTCTCTTCCCAGTTACTGGATATGCCTGAGCCTTATTTGAAAAGTGCAGTAGTACTTGTTTCCCTGGGTTATCAGCAGGCAGTAGAAGCACTAACTTATCCTGTCTGTCCCTTTTCCTCTTCCCTCCTTTCTCTTTTCTCTTCCAGCCCTCCCAGTCTCAGCTTTCCACGTGGTGGGGATGACTCCCTGCTACTGCAGCTTAGGACACAGTGAAGAGCAGTAGCGTCTGAATGGTGTCCTCCTGAGTTGGCTGACCAGGAGCTGGTGAATCCTGTGCTGCCTTTGCAGGTTGTGGTGTGTACTGGCCATGTATGGAAGAGGCTCCCTCCTTAGATCTGTCACTCACCTGCCCTCCCCTATGTCTTCCAGAGTCTTCTCTTGACCTCAGCACAGGGGGACTACCCGCCACTGTCCTCTGGATGTAGAAATGGTGCCTGTCCTAATCCACTGTCAAGCAACCCACTGTCACCTGTCATCCTAGCCCAACTCCCAAAGCTTACTCTGAGGAATAAATGATGAAAAGAGTTAGTATTAAGAGAGAAGGAAAACAGGAAGTGCTTCTTAAAGCTCCCAGCTATACACAGCATGACAGCCTGCCCCTCCTGAACCACCACTGCCATTTGCCACCAACTCCCTGTGTGGTTGAGGAAGTGTCCCTGTATCCTGGACCCCAAGGGGACTGTTGGACATGGCCAGCCTGGAGCCAGTGGGACGGGCCAAAGAGGCAGGGAAGCCAAGCTGCTGTATTCTGGGCACAGTGTCAAGGCCAGCTGCAGGGAGAACAAGACCTTGCTGTGGACCTGCAGCTGGCCGTGGTTAGGCAGGGCCGTCCCTCACTTGCGGGATATTTAAAAAGACCCCAGCAGAGGACAGAGCCAAGAGGGAGAGTGCACACAGATCTGTTTACCACACTCAGCTGCTTCAGCTCCAGCTCCTAAACAGGGTATTTATATGTAAATTAGGAGAGCTTGCAGCTCAGCTTCTCCCAGGTATAGGTGGTGGCCTCTGCCTTTCATCACCTGGAGACACATGCTCTTGGCCTTTGGACCTCTGTCCTGTGGCCAAGCTGCCACAAAGGTGCCTCCCACCGTGGTGTCAGTAACCCAGCAACCAAAAGGAGTCAGGTAGGGCCTTATGGAACCTCTGGCTTTGTGTTTTGTTTGTGAACACTCCCTGTGAGCAGGGCCTTCCTCTGCCACAGGCTTAATTCTCCTATCAGAAGAGTGGCCCAGCCTCAGTAGAGGATCATGGCTCTCACAGAAGGTTCTAGATCAGATTTTGGGGGGTAGGAATTGAGGAGGGCAGATGATAGGAGATTTTTCCCATGTGCCTGAATATGTTTTTCTCAAGTGCAAAGGCCTGAATTCCACAACAAGGTGAGATTGTTAGCAAAGAATTCATGGACTGAAGCCCAGCAAGTGAAGACACAGATGTGCATAGAAAGTGGGTCTCTAACAGGCAAGAAACATGCTCCTAGCAGTCAGTGAGAAGACTCGAGGAGCACAGCCCTGCAGAAGTGGGGCAGGAAGCAGGCAAGGGGCGCCAACAGGCAAACGGTCTGAGGCAGGCTGCTACAAGTGCTGGAAGTCTCAGGAAAACAGAGTGCACCACCAGGATGAGCTGCGTAATGTGGGGCCCAGTTCAAACTGACAGTGCAGTTCTTTGTTTTAAAAAGTCGTTCAGGGGGCTGAGAGCACTGACTGCTCGTGCAGTGGACCCAGGTTCAACTCCCAGCACCCACCTGGTGGCTCTCGACCATTTATAACTCTAGTTCCAGGAAATCTCTAGCCCGCTTCTCCTCTCTATGGGCACCAGGGACACATGTGATTTACATGAATATATATGCCAAACACTCATATACACCAAAATAAATAAAATTTTAAAAAGAACGCATATTGTTTAAAAAAAGAAAGAAGCTCTCTCTTCATCTTCTCTTCACTCGCCATCTTCCCGTTCCTCTCTCCCACTCCCTTCCCCAAATAAACCCCTTCCCTTGGAACCGGAAAAAAAAAATAAATAAAAAAAGAAAGAAAGGAAAAAAAATTGTTCAACATTTCAAGATGGTAGCAAAAGCGCTTCTCAGCTCTGAGGGGTCTGTGTCACATTCCCACAGGGCTGGGCCTGGCATTTGTTTGTCAGCTTCTTGAGGCAGCTGAGAGGAAGGATGCCAGGTCAACTCTCCACCCACAGGCACCTCCCCTCCCATGTTAGGTGGGAACCAACCAGCTTTACCTCTTTCAGTGGAAAAGCATGGTTGAGGGTCAGAATGACTATGGCTGTAACGACCCAGAACCCCAAGGATTCACTTGCACAAGATAAGAAGGACTTCCCCCAACAGTGGAAGCCCTCTAAGTGATTTTATGTACCTGAGCAGGATGCTCTACATGACAAAGGCTAGACTTTGGGTCATATCTGAAAGACTCCAGAGGATATGTCCTGAGGGTGAGTATGGGATGTTCTAGAACAGTAACAGGGTGGAGTGGCCTCTCCACATGGGACCTTACCTCCAGCTCTATGTGGTCATGGAGTTTCTTGCAGGTGGCTGCGAAGGTTTCCGAGGTACCAAATTCGAAATACCACAGCTTGTTCTTCATCCTGGATCATGAAGGGAAGAGACATTTTCAATCAATATTCTGTACTTGAACTGGTCCTGAGAAATAGCTCTGCTCTTCGGCCCCTGAGGCCCAGAGCCCCTGAATTCCCTGATCTTAAATTGCAATGCTTGTCAATCAGATTATCAAGGAACAGAAAAACTTACCAACATGCTCTTGTCCGAAAGTTAGAAAATCTGCTCATATCTTAGACATCATGGACTTTTGGTGAACTGTTAATTGCACCCTGTGGGTCCTGAGTAGAGCAAGAAAGGCATGCTATGCTCGGGAGCTGCCTCAAGGAGGCTTCCCGTGGAAAGTCAGCTTGAGGTGGCAAATGACAGAATGCCCTGCTTACTGTCCCTTAGACATCTGTGCAGAGCTCCCTTCTAGGTCAAAAGGACCAAACAGCCTTTTGAGATTTAAAAGATGTGCAGCCTTCAGATAGACTCGGAAGCTCTGTACTGAACCAGAACCAAGATGTGATGCTTTGTCTATTTTCTATGTGGGGGAGATGGAGTGACAGAATTAATACCAACTTAGAAAGAGAAGGGTTAACAGGCAGTCCTTGGAAGCAATGGTCACTGTCCTCCCAAGTACATTTGTACAGGCCACGGCAGCCCTTTGTTTAGAGAAGATTTGCTTGCTTTAGAGTGGGAGTTTACCAATCTGAGCTTTACAAATTTTCCGTGTTTTCTTTAGGGGACAGAGAAGGATAAAATCAATCAGTGGGGTGCTTATTAGGCTGAAGGCTTTCAGGGTCAGGTGGTGTCCCTGACACTCTGTGACTTGCTTAGATAGTCTCAGCAGGAAGTGTCCCTTTGGTACTCCATTTATTCCACCCCAACTGTCACCCCATTAGCAGGACTGGCTAAGAGAGGGGACACCTGTCCAGTTTACAGGCAGACAGATTTTGCTAAGAAAGGATTAAACCAAATCACATTTTCTTGGCACTCAAGACAGAGGAAGCCTCCTTGGCTGTAGCTAATCCTCAGCTCCGTGGACCATGGAGAAAGAGCATCCTTCAGAGGATGGAGGTTCTTGCTTCTTCCTGGGCATACTTGCTGATTCATTGGCATGGCAACCATGCTCTCTGCATTTCTTCAGTAGTTTATGTATGACTTAAACACCCGATTGCATTCTTCTCTCCTGTAAAGAGTGCTAAGATCTGGTTGATGGGCAGAAGCCTTTCTGACTGTTGGTCTCCATGAGACTAAAGGGTAAATGATGGGTAAGAAAAGGTGGGGCATTGTGCTTCAGAAAACCCTTGAGCAGTGTTGAGGGTCCACAGGCCAGTGCTTGTCAGTGTGTTGAGTAATTGCCGTTTCAGTCTTTGGGGTGGCGTGTGGGGCAGGCTGAGCCCTGTGTTCTGGGGTGTTCTCACCTGTACCTCCACTGTGTCACAGAAGGGTTTTCATTCCCTGTGCATGCTACAACAGAAGAAAAAAGTTGCACAGTCCCTCATCACTGGTTGTCTGTACAGAAATGTGTATATGCATATCACCCCAGGATCTTGTATAAAGACTCTTGGTTAGTCATTCACGGGGTGCAGCCTCCGTGTCCTCATTCTCTAACAAGCTGCTGATGCTGCTGGTTGCAGGGCCTGGGCTTCTCCTCTAGTTCTCAGGTGTTAGCATCTGTTGGAATCTCCCAGGGAACAGGTTGAAATGCTGTTTCCAGCATTTGATTTGTAGACTCCGACAGCTGTGGAGCGGAGTCCAGGAGCACGTGCTTTTATGAGTGTCCAGATGATCTTTATGCTTATGGCCAGTGAAGAAATACTGCTCCAGATGCTATGAAAACTGTTGACAACTATGGAACTACTAGAACCTGAAGGAAAGGACTCCTCAGAGGAAAGGAAGGACAGGGCCTTTCAGCAGGCAGTGATGACCAGAGACCATGTAAGGGTGGTTCTAAACTCCAGGGTCCTGCATTCCTTCCCAGCAGGGCAACTGGTCCGGCGGGTGTTTTTCAAGTATCAGGCTGGTCTGAATCATGACTTCTGAAAGTTATTGCCCAGAGATTTAGAGTTTTAATAAAAATTTCCGGAAGGCATGGCTATTTTTGTGCCAAAGTGGCTCTTTTGATGATCTAATGAGGTTAAAAGGTTGAGACTAGGTCAGCACGGAGGAATAATGGGACTGACTGGATTACCCATCTGAGGGTAGCTGTGCGACCTTTGGCAGCATGTTTAATCTTTTTAATCTCACTCTCCTCATCTGTAAAACAGCAAATGAAGAAAATCTGCTTCTCAGGATGGTGGAGAAGACAAATAAGATGAGCCTGCTCTCTGGTACCCATTGTTATTTCACAGTCATCAGCTGGTGTGATGGGGCAAAGACGACAGACCTGCCTGGCGTACAGCTACTGAGTCCTGCTTGGTGTACAGCTACTGTAGGGTTTATGCATTTGTATGTGCTGTCAAGGAAAACAGTCATATCTGTTAGATCAGGTGTTTTGACTTTTGGCTAAAAATGTGTTCCCCTCATATCTAATTTAATACATTTGTTTTTCTAGAGTCATAGGCCACACCCTAATCCCTAGTTAATCCTCTGGACTAGTCACATGGTTGGTCAAAACTGTGATATGGTGACAAATGTACTTCTGAGAAGCTAGAGCTGAACTGCATGCTTGATAAGGAACAAAATATTAATATGGGGCTGGAGTCAAGGGTCAGTGTGTAGGGGGCTGGTCATCCAGCATGACTACTGGAGTTTCATTCCTGGTACCCATATGCTGTCCTAAAGTTGTTCTCTGGATTTTTATACATGCACCATATGTATCTACTTTCATAAATTAATATGATAAAATTTAAAAAATTAGTCAACACACATTGATTTTGTCATAGACAGGAGAGGAGAGATGAGATGCAACAAATAACGAAACATAGAATTCCATGAACTGGGCACGTGGAAAGGAAGACATGGAAGGAGGCTGCTTTGTGAGGGACGCAGCAGCAAGGTATGCAGAAGGGAAGACATTCAGTTCTTAATGGGTCAGAAGCATTTAGGGCAAGTGTCTTAGGGTGGGGAGATGCTAGAGTAGAGTTCAGAAAAAACACAGGGAAACAGAAGATAAAGGACAAACATTCCAGGCAGTGGAAGACTCCCAGGGGTCTCTATCTAATCTCTGTTGGTATAACAAAATCCTTAGAGTTGGTCAATTTATAAAGAAAAGAGGTTCATTTTGCTGGAGGTCCAAGAACAGGGCATAGGCTCAGCTAAAGGCCTTGTGCTGTGCCAGAGCATGACTAAGGAGCAAAGAGGAGAAGCAGGCGCACATGAAGGAAGCATGTATCTGACAGAGGAAACAAGAGCAAACCAGGGAAGCTGAACTTGCTCTGTAACAGCCTCACATGGAAACTAACTCACTTGAATAAGCTACATTGATCCTTCATGAGGCTGGTCCCTTCTAACCCAAGGGTCCCTCAAAAGCCTTGCTGCCTCTCAGCTTTGCTATACTGCAACCTCAGATTGAGTTTCAATGAAGACAAACCTCCCATGACCCCAGGAAGTGGGTAAGAGCCAGTGCCAAGGGGACACAGACTCAAGTGGGGGTGTGGTGAGGGTCTGGTTAGCCTCAGCTGGAGAGGCAGGTTGGACAGGACTGTGAAGGCTGGACACAACAGTGGCTGGGCTTGGTCATGAAGCCTACAGGGAGCCACTGGCCATTCTTGAGTAGGAGAGAGGGCAGGTTGGTGACAGTAGTGACCTGATTCCTTCTGAAGTTCTGATGTGTGTATAGTTGGTATACATGTCCATTTGGGTGTGTGGATATGTGGCATGGGTGTGTGAATGTGTTGTGTACAGGTACTTGTGTATGTGTGCACACATGTCTGGAGGCCAGGAATTGATGTCAGGTGTCGTTCTCAATTGCCTTATGTTTTGAGACAGGGCCCTTCACCGAGTTCACAATTTTGGCCAGACTGACTGGCTAGTACGCTTCAGCCTCAGGCAGTTTCTGCCTCCCTTCTGCAGGGCTGGAGATCAGAACTCAGTTCCTCATGCTTGCTGAAGTTGATAAACTGTCCTCTCTTTAGTTCCTTCAATTTGTGTTTTTAAAGATCTTCCTGTTCCTGATGAGGGGAATGGGACTATAAGGGGTGATACCAACTAGAGGCTTGGAAAGTCGTTTGGATGTGGTGTAGGAGTCTAGAAGAGAATTGCCAAAGGCCTCATGCGGGCAGCAAAATAATGCTCAGATCGAGTCAAAGGCTCAGATGTAGGGGTTAGGATTGGCAGCTAGACCTGAGGAGTGAGAAGTGATTAAAAAGGTATTTAGCATTAAGACAGCATGACACATGTAGGTTGGTTTCCTGGGACAGGGGTGCAGGAGAACAGTTTACTGCAGGTAGTCTTCAGGGTAACTGAAGGATTGTGATTGTGGCCCATGTGTCCATCTGTCCAAACATCCAAATACGTCAAAACTATATTGACATTGACAGTGACACATTTCCTCCAGCAAGGCCACACCTACTCCAACCAGGCCACACCTCCTAATTGTGCCACTCCCTATGGCCAAACATTCAAACACTTGAGTCTATGGGGACCATACCTATTCAAACCAGCACATTCTACTCCCTGGCTCCCATAGGGTTGTAGCCATAACGTAATGCAAAATACATTTAACTTCTGACTTAGTTAGGGTTTAATTGCTGTGAAGAGACACCATGACCAAAGCAACTCTTATAATGGACAACATTTAATTGTGGCTGGCTTACAGTTTCAGACGTTTAGTCCTTTATCATCATGGTAAGAAGCATGGCAGCATGCAGGCAGACATGGTGCTGGAGGAGCCAAGAACTCTACATCTTGATCTGAAGGCAACAGAAGGGGACTTTCTTCTGCAGGCAGCCAGGCAGAGTCTAGAATTCCACATTGGGCAAAGCTTGAGCATAGAAGCCCTCAAAACCCACCCCTTTGAGGGCTTTAATTATTTGAACAGTCCTGGGAAGCAGATACTACTTATTTGTATTCTCTCACAGGAGGATTCAAAGATTGGGTTTTCTTCTGCCAGGCTGTTTCCTCTTCCCTTTAATCATCACAGCCTGTCCCCCTCCAAAGCCTTCCATAGAGGCTGAGAGGCACAGGAGAGCCCACAGTTTGAGACAGGAAGCTCAGTCCACTCTCTATGCCAACCAGAAAATGCAGGCACTTTTCTTCCTTCTCTCTTAGAGATGTCGTCTAAGCTACCTCACTCCTAGGTCTTGTTAGAGGACTTATTAAATGTGGTCCTGACCTCCTGTCCACTAGCTTCGCCTTCTGTTGTGCAGATCAAACTTATTTACGTTCTTTGAATCATCGTTTTACTTCTGCAAAGTAGAATGTATTAGTATCTATCCAGCGAAGTTGAGAAACTTCTGTGGCCAATGTGAAGTGCTGTTCAGGAGTTTGATGCATAGTCCGTGCTTGGGAAGTGTCCTTCCTTACTGCCAAGAGACAGTTACTGAAAGACTCACTCCCCTTTGGCTTTAGAGGTAAGGGCAGGAGGTTTTTTGTTGTTGTTGTTGTTGTTCACAGGTGGCTGATGTGTTTTGGAAAAGAGAAAACTAACAACGTTTTAATGACTGCTGAAACACATTTTCTGCATTGCTTTTCCTGAGTTTTCTTTGGCCACCATCTCTCGCTCTCATAATCACCTTGCAGCTGGAGGTGACTAATCCCTAACCATGCCCTGGGGCTGCTCTCCAGGTCTACCAGGCTCTGAGGTTCCTTAGGCTCTGCCCTCCCCCAGGTGGATCTGTTCTTGAAGCCTCCCTCAGGTTCTCTCCAGGAGGTTCTTAGGCATGTGTTAGACAGGGACACATGGTTGGTTTTGGTGCTGGTTGTCTCGATCCCATTTGGTTTATAAGAAAATAACATCAATCACACATGAGTTAGTCTTTTCATTTGACAGATGAAGGAGGAAAGGAGCGTCATTAAAAATGTTCTTTTATGTTGTCAGCAATTTAGGGCCGGAATCAGTCATCATCCTGACAACTATGAATAGGCTGTTTTCAAGAAGGCCCACAGGTAAAACCCAGCTAGTGATGCCCATCTGTACTAGGAGGGCCACATGTTCCGCTCCATCAACCACCCTGAACTCTCAGGGCTCTTTTCTGAGAATCAAGGAAGTTTTTAGGGCAACAGGCTTTTGAAGTCATCAAAAGTCAAAACATGAAAACATTTCTTTGGGCTTAGAAGTCTACACAGAGAACGTTACAGTTATTTCTAGAAATAGAGCCCTTGAACTGAAGGCATCCCTTCTTGTGGTTTAGACTTTGATAACCAGGTTCCCTGAGTGGCTCATGACTAAAATAGCTCATTGGGCCTCCCATGTTTGTCAGCATTGGGTTGGGAGGCCTGGTGGAAGAGTTGCTGTCTACAAGAGGGTGGCCTGTGTTGGAAAAACTATATCTTAGCCAAGAGGTTGTTTCTGTATGTTAATGACACTTGTTCTCAGAGTTTATCTCAGTGAGAACAATGAATTATTTTGGGTGTGGTACTTTGAATGAGCATGGCCCCATAGCCTAATATATATTTGAATACTTGGTCCTCAGTTGGTGGAACTCTACAGGAAGGATTGGGAAGTGTGGCCTTGTTGGAGGAGGTGTGTCACTGGGAGTGGAATTTAAGGTTTCAAAAGTCCCTGGCATTCCCAGTTAGCTCCCTCTGCCTCCTGCTTATGGGTAAGGATGTAAGCTCCCAGCTCCTGCTCCAGCACCATGCCTGCTGTCCCAAGGCTACCATGTTCCGCACTGTGATGGTTACAGAGTCTCACCCTCTGAAACCATGAGCCCCAAATTAAACACTTGCCTTTATATGTTCCCTTGGTCATGGGGTCTTAGCCTAGAAAGAAAAAAGTAACTAAGACATTTGGCTTTCTGAGTAGTTATTGATGTTATTGCTAAATCTACTGAAACAATAAACTAAGCTTGGGTCATTAGCATAAATGACAATCTAGCCAACCAGAAACACATAAAAGGTATAGGTGGCCACTACTGAGTTATAATTGAAAGATGAATGTCTCAGCACTGAGATACTAGGAACCTGTGAACATTCCACACAGTCAAGCTCCAAAATGCCTTTGGAAGTAATCATGCTGGAAGAAACAAAAATGGCAAAGGCAGGTGGGTTCATGCAGTCCCCACAGGCCTGTGACTGTCACCTCACAGGTGCTACAGAGGCCATCTGTGTAACTGGCATCCTCAGCTGCCCTCCACTGTCAGAGGGCTTGTCACCACATCTAATCCATCCTGCATGCTATCCCCTATTCTTGCTGCTCCCAGAACGGGGCACTTGGTGACTCTCGGTCACGGAGCTGTGAAAGGAATAATCTTTTCCAAGAGGCGGCAGTGGCCCTCTTGGTCCAAGGGAAAGTGAACACCCAGCAATCAGGAAGGGGCTTTATAAATAGCTGCTCTTGTGTCCTGAATGGGACTTTTGTGCCTGCCGTGCCTGCCAACAGATTTGTGTTGGCTCAGTGTCTTTCAGCTTCATGGAGCAAGGTATTCCATGGCTCTGGTCCATCCTTGGGACGGGATTTGTGTTCATGGCACTCAGAAAGACCTAGGGTGATGAGTGGCCAGAGACCAGGAAGGAGTGGACAGGCCTGGGGGGAGGGCAAAGAGGAGTGGGGTCTAAGAAAAAAGGTTAATCATGCAGAAACTTGCTTATGATGTGTGCTATTGTGTAAGTGTGGAATCCCCTTAATAACCAATAGATCAAGGCTGTTCTTAAGTCTTACATGTGAGAACATTTACAGGTAAACATCACAGATGACAGTTTGCATTAAAATGGTCTTTGAGATTCAAGTTCCCAGCTAGGGGAACCACCAGCTCTTAGGACTCTCCAAAGTATACAGGTATACAGGGATGCAGGAATGAATTACCATTGATGATCTCTCTCTCTCTCTCTCTCTCTCTCTCTCTCTCTCTCTCTCTCTCT
>NW_021604780.1:423062-459722 GCF_004785775.1 Grammomys surdaster | reverse complement strand
CTCTCTCTCTCTCTCTCTCTCTCTCTCTCTCTCTCTCTCTCTCTCTCCTAGGTCAGATTCACAGAGATCAACTTACCTCTACCTTGTGAGTCTTGGATGAAAAATGTTGGCTACCTCACCTGCCCACTCTTCTTAATATAGAACAGTTATTTGTGCATTTCATCACAATAAAGAGCACATAAGATAACTAGTGGGTTAAACGCTTTTAAAAAAAAATATGAAATGAAAGGAAGCCATGAATGTGAAAGGGAGAAAGGAGGGGCATGTGGAAAGGTTTGGAGAGAGAAAGAGAAAAGAGTAAAATTAATTAAGAAAATAGACAATTAATGGAAAGATGGAGGGGGTGGCACATGCCTTTAATCTCAGCCCTCAGAGTACAGAATCAGCTGCAGGGATATCTCTGTGAGTTCAAGGCCAGCCTGGTCTACATAAGGAGCTCCACAGTTGGATGCTATCTCAAGAAGAAAAGCAAAATCCCACAAAAGGAAAGGCAACCTATTCCTTCTTTGCCAGATGATGCTGGAATCTCCTTTTAATCCCAGTGCTTGGGAGGCAGAGGCAGGAAGACCTCTGTGAGTTTGAGGCCAGCCTGGTCTACAAAGAAAGTTCCAAGACAGCCAGGGTTACATGGAGAAACCCTGTCTCAAAAATGAAAAATCTAAATAAATAAATGGAACATAATTATATTGATTATATTTTTAATGCTTGTTATCAAGAGATATGGACTGAATGGCAAATGTATGTTAAATAATAAGATGGGAAAATGAATTACAACTTAGAAGGACTTCCAGCTTGCAAAGATCTTACTGAATATGGAATCCATGGAGGGCAGCGTAGATGGTTAGCAATTGTGTTCTCTTTCATAGTGAAAGGGTACTGCTTACCCACTTTGCATAGTGGCTCTATTTTAAGCATCCTGTTCATGGTATGTTATGAATAAACTGAGTTAGTCTTTGATGATACAGCCGGGGGCATAGAAAGTTGGGATGTTAATCGTAGCTCCTGACATGGAATTTGTATTCCTTTCTACCTTACTTTCCCTGGCTCCCACTACCATGTCTCAGAGGCATATGAGTGAACTGGAGTACTCAGTGACCTAGTGGTCCTCATCCATGTTCATGGCTCATAGGATCCAAGCTCAAGGTTGACTGGCTATGTTTGCTTGGGGTCCTGTGGTACTCAGCAGAATGGTCTGGGCCTCCTTATTGATCTTTGCTTTTTATATGCTTTTTTATGGGTTTGCTTTTGGTCAAACCCATAAGCTTATGCTGGAGAATGTTCTCCCCTTTCAAGGTTAAGTTTGAACTCCAGAGGATTACAGCTCCATAGTAGTGGGTCTCCTCTTACTCTCCTCTTACCCTGGAGACAGCTTGTCTTTGTGGACTATGGACACATTCATCTTTGATAGGCTCTGACCATATCTCCTCCAGAGGGCATCCAATCATGATAAAACCTCCCAAAGTCTGAAACAGCAAATTCCTCCACTGTACCACACAGGACAGTGCACAGACACAGCCCATAAAACAGTTTCTTTAAAGAATTGGGAGGCTGAGACAGGAGGACTGCTGTGTGTCTGAGGTCAGTGGGTAATGGTACTTGTCATGCAAGCCTAACAACCGGGTTCAGTCTTTGAGGCCCATTTAAAGATGGAAAGGGGGAGCACACTACAGAAAGTCCTCCTCTGACCTTCACAGGCCTGCTGTGACACATGCCCCCGCCTGCACTGAGTATACACACACACACACACACACACACACACACACACACACACACAAATAAAAATGCAATTGAAAACATAACAGAGTAAAAAGATTCTTTGAGACTCACAATCTGTGGTTACCCAGCATGATCACACACTGTCTCTCGGAAGTCCCAGCAGCCTGCTCAGACACCTGCCACAGCAATGGACATACTGTCAACTTTCAACGTGTGGGGAACCTCAGACACATGGCCAAGGTGGGCTCCATGTTGCCAGGATCTCTCTGTCCCGAGAGCCTGAAATCTGAGGTGTCAGCATCTGTGCTTGCCACAGGAAAACAGCTCCTTTCTACTGGTCTAAAACCAACAAAACTCTGACAACAAACCAGAACCTCTTACAACATGTGCCTGCCTCAGGCGGTCCTGTTTATCAGTGAACACCGGCACATAGGAGCCCTGGCTTGGCGGGGAAGGGGCAGTAGGGACAAGTGAGTTAGGAATGTGAATTCCTAAGGTGCTGCATTTAGCTGTGTTCTCCAGCAGTCACCCATTCATCAGCCCTTGAAGCCTGAACCTGAAGGTAGCTGGGAACAGTTAAGACAGCTAGGCGAGAACAGCTTATTGGAATTTAAGCCCCGAAGGCCAGAGAAGGCGGCTGCTTGGCTGAGAGCCTCTGGCTGAAGAAAGCCATTTCCTGGCTCCTGACCAACCAGGGCTACAAAGTAGAACTGTCTGGGGTGACACAGGTCCACATTTCATCTCCAATAACTTGCTAGGAGGGCCCCTTGGGACAGTCAGCAGAATCCGCTCTTCAGCTGTGCATGCCCACAGCCATTGGGAACAATTTAGTTCCCATTTATCACATGTGACCTGCATGTCTGAACCATAAGAGTGGCTTTACCCACCAACAGGTCTCTCACTTGTGGCAGTGTCACTGGAATATTTTGTAGAAGGGTCTGACACTGTTCTTTGGGAGATGTGAAGCTGATGACATCACGGAGTGAGAATGTGGGCTGGATATGTTGCCCCCCCCCTTCCTGAACATGATTCTGATAGGTCGGGTTACAAAAGTCCCTTGCTTAAGGCAGTTGTTTGTCATTCCGAGTGTATGTCACCCATAGAAACAGTGTTATGTTGAGACTTCCCACGCTAACCCAGCTCAAAGGCTAGTTACCCAGGGCACAAAGTCTGGGTTTGGAGACAGGTTGGCTGAGCTGATGGGGCCTCTGATTAGAATCCAGAAAGGCTCAGTTCATGAATCCTTCAGACAGTCACCTGTTCCATGGCCTTGGGCAAGCCAATGAGTCTGTCACTCAGTTTCTCCATCTTTGGATTGGGTATGCATTGCCTGTCTTACAGGGAAACCAAGACTATACGTTTGGTTACACCCTACACACACGGAACCAAAAGCAAACCCCATTGCTACATACAAAGTGGAATTTGTAGCTCACAAGTGGCTGAATTACAACTTGAAATACACATGGCACATCTCTCCTGATGAATTCTGACTGGATTATCTTTGCTTTCTTCGACCTTCTGGGGAAGAAATATGGAGAACTCAATTAACTTGAAGTCCATGTTGGTGACCCTTGAGCCTGGGCCAGAGATGTCAGAGGTGAACATTGGCAGAAGGAATAAGGATCAAAGAAGCTAAGCTTTGGCCAGTGTAGTAGTTCTTTCTTTTGCTGACCTAGAACACCAGGTGGTCTGTTCACCTCCAGCTAGGTTTCCTGAGCCTTCCATCTTATAGCAGTCAAAAGCCTCCTGGTCACATAATGTTCAAGAAAAGCAATTTTCTTTCCTCTACTTCTGGAGGTATGGAATTGTCCTCAAGACAAGGAGAAAATTCACCAGATGGGCAGATACTTATATACAACAGTCCCTCCTTTTCCCATCCATCTCCGTCCTGTGCCAGTTTAAAAAACAAAAACAAACAAACAAACAAACAAACAAAGCACCAAACTCACAAAACTTATATAAAAAAGCCTCAGCCAGTATCTGGACTGCCTGAGAAGCCTGTGTGAGATACTACCAGCAGAATCTCTCTCACTGTGACGTTTTAAGATTTCAACCATATGCTCTCTGCCTTGCTTCTACTCTGACGTTTGAGACTTCTTGTGCTTGAGTATGTGTTCTCAACACCTGTTTCGGTGACTTCAATTTACGTGAGCTTGCCACCCCTTGTCAATATCTAGCACTGTTCCACAGTGGTGTGCTGTGCCCTACATGATGCCGACAAGGATGTCTTAGGTTTGTCCCTCTCACTGCCGTTCTCAGCCTGTCTCAGTTGTACATCTCCATGCTCCGTTCCCATGCTCCACCCTGCCAGGTCCCTGGGAAAACTGCCTGACACCGCCTCTGCCATACTTCTTATTTCTAGCTCACACCTGCTGCCCTCGGGGGGCTATGGCTTTAGAGTTTTATTTGAACGGTCTAAACATTATCCTTCTTAAATCTCATTCTAAAGCTCTTTCTGCTTGGCCTTCAGGTCCCTGGCCATGATTCCCCTTGGTTTATGGGATAGCCTCATGGTTCTTTCCAGGGGGCTCTCATTCCAGGGTCAGAGTCTGTGATACAGCAGACCAGTCTTCCTCAGTCTGGCTACTGAATGTGGCCACTTCACCTGAAATACTTCATTCTGCATTTACATATTTTCAGTAGGTTGAGCCCATATTAAAGGCTCTCAACTATTACACAGAAAAAGGAATGGTTCTCTTAGATTTTTCCAACTCTCTCCATCTTCTTGCCATGATGTACAAGTTCTTGTACATCTTGGGGTTTGCATCAGCCAGTGCTAGTTACTGTGGTGTAGGTAACCTTGGGAGCTCACTGTGGGCCTGAGTTTATGATGACTTAGTTAGCTGCCCTGCGCACATCTATCCTTTTTGCTAGAACCTCATGCTTTTACTTTTTACCCCAAAACAGGGACTGTGCATTTTTCTTCCTCACTTTTACTGGACATGGATTTCTGAATCAGACTTCGATTTTAGGTCCTTTGACTACCTGCATCCTTTTCTTGTGGGATCATGTTTTTTTATTGTATCTTGGAACATTTTGTTAGTGCAAAAATGCTGACCTCTCAAATGTTCTGAAGCCCATTCCTTCTCTGTTGGCAGGAGACTTACTCACATCAATAGCACCTGTTATCTGTAGATCAAGTCAAACAAGAAAAAGAAGCCATTGTTTTCCATCACAGCTTTACAGTGTAATTCCTGGATACTAACATGATAGCTTAGAAGGGTAGGATCTTAAGGCCTAGGAGTGTACTTGCTCAGAGCCTTTTAAAAGTTAAAAATTATGCACACACACACACACACACATACATACACACATACACACACACACAGGCACACATGTGTGCACGCACACACATGCCCACTGGAGCCCATTCTTATTTTCTTTTGAGAAATCAGCACCAGGTTGTCTGCTGTTCTGACAACTGGCTAATGCTGGTGCTGGTCATTTACTTTATGTTCACTCACTTATGTTTTCCAGTTTTCTGGAATCCCCACCACTCCATGAAACCACCGTCTATGTCATCTATACCAGCCCCCTGACCTCTGCTGGCATTTGGATGTGTGACCCTTTCACATAGGCCTTTGTAGCTTGCCTATATGAAACTCTCAGGAGTGGCTTCAGTGCTTCTATTTCCCTCCCACCCGAGGTGCTGGCACATTGGTCCCGTGTCCTAACCCAAGGGCTCCCTGGCCGCAGCAGAGTAAGGTTGAAGCTGCTGATATCTGTAACAACTATGTGCACTTAATTGTCTTCTCAGAACTGGGAGAGGAGCTTCTTGTCTTTCCCAAGTTTCTAATTTTGACAAACAAAGATTATTCAAGAATTTTAACACTATACTATAAAGGTTTGATGACAAAGGGACAAAACACCTGGTTATCAAGTTCCTAGTTCTCTATGCCTCCTTTAACTCCCAGACTTTCTGTTGACCATCCCAACCTCCTCCCCACACTTGGTAGAGAGATGGGAGAAAGGATTATGACTGAGTTAGACCAGGACCCAGGCTATCAACACTTAATGTGTTCTCTTTTCACCTCAACCCTTGATTCTGAGCACAGGCCACTGCTCTCCCCACTGAGCTCTGAGACATGGTGATTTGGAAGAGAAAGGTAAGAGCCTGGCTGGTGGAACATTCCAATAAAAGCTTTGCTGAAATTAATAGTTTGAGATTTTTAACTTACCCATGACCTTCTCGTTATCTTGTGCCCTATGTCAGCCCAAAGCTGGAGACTGCCAACAGAACTCTCAGCACACTGAGTTCAAAGGCAACACGAGGCACTTGGCTTGATTGGCACTTTGGAATGCTTTCCAAAAGGGACCACTCTCAAGATTAAAGGAATTCTCAATGGAACGGAATAGAAAATGTCTTGTTACTAGAGAGTGAGGAATTTCTTCTTAAGTGTGTGTTCAATAAACACAAATATAAGAGACTACCGAAGGCCCCGACACTTCAGCCGCTGGAGGCTACAAAGTGCATTCTTGGGCTTAGGAGAGCCCTCCATTTACTGAAGAGTGTTAAAAGATCGGGAAATGCTTTCTGTGTAAGAAGTGAAGTGATGGGACCCCTCTCCCCTAACACCAGGGTGTAAACACTCCTACAGGCTTCAAAGTAGAGGTCTCATGACACTCCACAGAGGGCATATGGGGAGCACGTTGATACCACAAAGGAGGCTGAAAGCTGAAGTCTTATCCAAAGCTAAGGCTATTCCACAAGAGCCATAGCACCACCCCTTTACATCAGAGTCCTATTGTCTCTGTAGAGCCTATAGACACGCAGCTATAATGGCCTCCTTGCTAATCCCCACAGTAACCGATAGTGACCATTTCAGATGTTTATCTGTCTAGTCTAATTTCTCTATGCACCTTGTGAGATAATTGTCACTTCTGTTTGACACACCAGAACACTAAGAGCCAGAGAAGCTAGTATCTTCCTAATGGCTCACAGGAAAGAGGAGGCAAGGTAAGGGTCAACACCCAGCTCCTTGCTTGCTGAATCCAAGAACAGTCAGGGATTTGTGTCTGTATTTCATACCAGGGCTGTGTAGCCTCACAGCACAGTTGTAAAGCTGTTTCGTTGGGGTTTCTTTGTAGACAATTTACTTCACTTAAAAGTCACTAATTTTCCTGCTAGAATGGAAGGAAAGGCTGCTTCCAAAATTTTCTGTGGTCAAGTAGTAAGAGTGTTAGAATTCTTTTTAAGAAATGTTTATTTAAATGAAGAATTAAACTAAAGTATCTTTGTTTGTTTGTTTGTTTTTGAGACAGAGTTTGTCTGTGTAGCCTTGGCTGCCCTGGAACTCACTCTGTAGACCAGGCTGGCCTCGCACTCACAGAGAGCCACCTGTCTCTGCTTCCCAAGTGCTAGGATCAAAGGTGTTTGCCACCACTGCCTGGCTTGACTCTTAAGAACATCTATTACCTTTTCATTTTGTAATTCAATTTCTCTTTAACAAAATATGTGTAACTGTGATAATAGTTTGAAGAAATAAATTATAATCAATACACTAATCAAATTAGTTCTAAATATAAAGATGGGCTCTGTTGTATGGCAAAAATCCTTTGAAATGAATGGAAGTTCTCCAGTGTTATAGCTATTAAAGTAAGTAGATAGATGATTAATGAATCCTAACTTTCTTTTCTAAACACATGCACACACACATATTTATGTATGTACACACACACATGCACACATATAGGCAGAGTTAAAGTAAGTTTAAAATCCACATAAGTTGATTTCTGCAAGTAAAACTCTGAAATTGTGCCGGTGGAGAAGAACATGGTGTGTCCCGTCAATATGATCTTCTACTTCCATGGCCAAACAGTAAGTTTAAAGTTCAGGATATAATGAAGTCTCCTTGTGATGAATGAGATCTTATTTGGAAATAGGGTCTTGGAGGTGTTAAGATGAGACTGTCTTAGATTATGGTGAGTCCAACTCAGTGACTGGTGATTTTAAAGAAGTGGGGTATTTGGACAGATAGTTAGAGGGTAGAGGGAGGGTGCATGGGATAACCTTGGAAGAAGACTGGAACGATGCTTCTACAATCCAGGGAGTGCTGGCAACAAACAGGAGAGAATCATGGAATACATTCTCTCTAAGCCTAGGGGAGAAACTAACTTTGGAGATACCTCGATCTCAGATTCCTAACCTTCACAACTTCAAGTCACAGGTGGTAATTTGTTATAGCAACTCTAGGACACATGATGTAGTTGGGATGGTATCTCCATGTGCATGCAGAAAAGAGGCTGTGACCGGCCATTTGCCCACCCTAGGACAAAATTAGCTACCATAAAATATTAACAGATACCCAATGCATTTTGGCAGAGTGAAGAACATGCTACCTTTCCAGTTTATGTTCAGTGGATCCCGAACAAGGTAAGGCCATACTGATCTAAAAATGGCCAAATGAGTTGGTGCAATTAGCAAGTTTGTCCCCAAATAATAAACTCTGCACATTAAAGAGGACACTGTGAGTGGGAGAAAATGTGTCAAAAGCTTTCTAGACAGATTCTAAGAGAAAATATGGAGGCCAGGGCTAGGACTGGTCAGCAAGGGAGTCCTTGGGACAGTAGGGTAGCCCTTTGAAATAATAGCTGATGCTTAGGCCAGAAGGAGCCGAAGCATCAAACCAGCTGAGGCAAGGAACACAGGGACAGGTGTAACAGGAAGGCGAGAAGAATGGAGGGAGCCAAGAAGGGGTGGCTCGGATGCTTGTCGAGAAGGAAACATGTAAATAGCCAGAGAGCTTAAGGTCCTATAAAACTGAACGTGGATTCTGGCAGGAGATTCTTGGTGTAGTGACATCAAGATAACAAGCAAGTGTCAGTGGGCAGCTTTCGGTTAGGGCTGAGGAGGAGCAGCAGGTTGGGTTGAAGGGACAACTCAGCGTTAAGCAGGACAAGATGTGACAGGCCTCGGCCATGATACCCCGGGCAGTTCTGGTGTATTGGGCATAGACTCCCATTTGTTGTGGTTTGATGGTGCAGTGAACTGGACTGAGAAGACAGTTACAAGTTTAATGTCACAGATGAATCAGTATCTCATTTCAGGCTTTGGTATGTCTCCAGACCAGAAGTTTTGTCTTCCTGCCCCAAACGTAAGCTCTCTTATTGCTCCCTCCCCCCCACCGTCTCTTGAGCTGAGATGAAGAGTTTCCTGTCATGCACCCTCTCAGCAGCCCATTCCCACTGCACCTGCTGGTTCTCTCTAGAGAAGCAAGTGTGGTTTGGTTGTGGGTTTCATATAGTCCTTCAGTTGGCTCTGTGGCTTCCCTAGCCCCCCCCCCTTTTTAATGTGTGACACTGCCCACGCCATCTCGTGACTCGTAGGTCTGTGGCACTTCTTCCTCTGACCCTCTGTAAAATTTGTTAACAACATCTGTCTTATATATCAGTTCAATCAATGTGTACTAGAGTCCTCCTCAGGTGATGGCTACTTCCAAGTCCGGCAGACCAGCTCCTGAGCACGTTACTACATGCTCTCATGGTTAAAAGCTTGCCGGCTGTGTGGTTCAGAAAGCTGTGTCCCTGAAAAATAAACAGGAAGGGGTCCCACTGAGACATAGCAAAACCCTGTACAGGGCCTGGAACTGAGAGAACTGGGATCTTTTCCACTTTTATTTATCCTTTACAGCAGAAGAGCTGCCCAGCACCGCCAGAGAATGACTTCAACTGTGAAGGGACTGGAATAATCTATCTCTCTTAAGCTCTCATATCAACTCAACAAAACAACTGTGATCTTTATTAAATTGGAAAATATTAATCAAATCCTCACTTTGAATAAATTTATTCTTATCATTTGCTTTTCATAATTCTCCTTTCACAGCCTATAAATGTTGGGAATTGATTCTAATGCTTTGTCAGCTCCCAAAAGCCATGCTTCCGGACCTGAGGGTCCCTGTCCCCAGCTGGCTTCAACTGATAATAAAGAACTGCCATACAGCCAATGGCTGGGCAGGAGACAGGGCGGGACTTTTAGATTGTGCAGGACAGGGATGTAGGGAAAGGGGAAGAAGACAGAGAATTGCCATGATGGAGAAGCAGAAAGATGAAACTTAGAGGCCCGTTGGCACATAAGAATCCAGGAAAGTGGCTCAAAGGGCCACTTCCCCAATTGAGTCTGGGGTAGCAGAGATGAAATATAGATTTTTAAAAGATGTTAACTCAAGAATACTGGAGGAGAGAATTGTTAGCCATGGGGAGGTTTAAAAGTGCCCAACAAATAGAGCTAGTCAAGGCATATCAAATTAGCTGGTGTGTGTGTGTGTGTGTGTGTGTGTGTGTGTATCTTCCATTTGAGAATCCAGAGAGCTCTTGGACGGGTGTGTGTGACCTGCCTAGAACCAAAGCAGTTTAACTAATTCAGAGCTACATATAAATGCTTCTGAGATAACTTTTATTGCTACTATAATAATGTAATAAGGCTTTAAATCCGTGTATGTGGTGTAGTTTCAAGGAAGTGAAACTGTACAGGGAAATGCTGAGAGGAAGCAGATGTTGATAGGATCAGACTTCCTGGGATGGGGATGGCATGGTTTATTTTTCTACAGTGAGTTTGAATGGCTTGTCTAAAGAAAAAAAATTAGGAAGTAGTCCATTCAACTCTACAAAACCGGGTATCATATTAGTTTCATGATGTGTCTTCTAGACTGACAGTTGGAATGCACCACTATGCCGCAAGTGTTTCTGAGCCATGGCTGTTTGTCCTTTAGCTTTTGTTTGCTTTCCAAATGATTTACACTAATAACACAATGGACCTCATAAAACACTATACGATGTGTTACTAAAGTATACGATGAAAAATAGCTTGCTATCTTGTTGAAAAAAAAATTTTTTTTAAATCAAGATAAAACACATGCCAAACATTTCCACCCTGGTGACTCATCAAAGCTATGACCACCAGATAACTACCATGGAGAATCAAGGGTTCTGAATTAGCTAATATGACCTTCATCTGCCACAGGGTCTACCTTGGTAGTAAGAACAGTTCTAACAAGAGTAGTTACTGTTGTTGTGCCTTACTCCACGATAAGCACTTTAAATACATTTCTCTGTTGAATTCTCAGAATAATTTCCGAATGTCACAGACTTGTAGTCGGCAGAATAACACTGAACGTGTAGTGCCTCTGGGCCCCAGGACTGTGGGTATGTTAGGTTACATGGCAAAGAAGAATCAAGACTTCTGACTGTAATATAAATTGCCAGTTTATTGACCTGGCAATGGGGGAGATTGGGAGCTTAGAGTAGGTCTAGTGTCTCTCAGGGTCCTTATAAGTACACAAAAAAGGTCATCAGAGGGATGTAGTTAGAAAAAGACTCAATTGACCATTGCTGGCCTTAAATATGGATGAAACATAAGGGTTTTGTTTCCCTTACAAAATACCTACAGGAGTAAGAAAGTAGAAAACACAGTCATCTTCACATGGGGGCTTTTCTTTTCTTTCTTTCTTTCTTTCTTTTTTTTTTTTTTTTTTTGGTTTTTGGAGACAGGGTTTCTCTGTATAGCCCTGGCTGTCCTAGAACTCACTCTGTAGACCAGGCTGGCCTCGAACTCAGAAATCCGTCTGCCTCAGCCTCCCAAGTGCAGAGATTAAAGTCGTGCGCCACCACTGCCCTGCTGGGGGAGCTTTTCTAAACCCCACATATTTTAAAATATCATTTTATATATTGGAGGAAACAGAAGCAGAAGGTTTGGCCCATTGAGCACCTCTCTTGAGATGCTGAGAATTGGGGAGGAGGCAAAGCCCAATTTAGGGCACATGACTCTTACCTACTAGGAATTTGAACTCATGTTGCTGCTGGTATAAAGCCAAATATCTAGACTGCAATTTAGGAGTATTCATGGGGTTCATGAAAGAATACCTTAAAATGGTTTCATTTTTAGATAAAAGTGTTTGTTATGTAAGTGGTATAAATGTTGGGCATGCCACAGGCAATCGGGAAAGGTAGCCCTTGACCTTTCAAAATTGTATGCATGGAACTACGTGGTAATCCGCATGGTGCTCCCACCTAATCCGTATGGTGCTCCCACCTACCATCTCTGTGCTCAGCTAAGGTTGGGAAGTAGTGAAGGTGAGAGAGAGGCGGTAGTGAGGAGATCATCGCCTATGAGAGTAGTCACATGTCCAGCACTGGACTGCCTGGGCCTCCTGTCCCTTTACCAGTATTCTCCATAGTCTCAGCTGGAAAGCCCTAAGCATTCCAGTAGCATTTGGCATCTGTCCTGAATCCTCCCTCCCTCCCTCCCTCTCCTACTACCACATCAGCTTAGAGTCTTGACTCCCTACCTTAATCCAGCCTTCAGTTTTTAGCCTTAGAATCTCTGGTACTTAGACCCCACACTCTACCTCATGGTGCCTGTGGAAGGAATTTTCTCCACGGCTCTAATCCAGGGGAATTCAATCCAACTCAACCCACCCCTGCTTAATTAATACTATCTTCCCAGTGGTCAGATTTTATACAATCTCTGGTCTCCTCCAACATTTCAGTTTAAGGATCCTGTCTATATAACAAAGATTAAGCAGGAGCCACATCTTGCTTGGCATTCCATCAAAGATGTACATTGTCAGCGCTTATCAGTGATTTAAGGCGATGCTAAGTCCCCATGCTTGCGGATCAGTGAAGTTCAACAACAAATGTTGTCCCTACCACTCACCATAGATGTTCTTCACCAAGCTTCTGGCAACCTTGCGAGACTTTCAAGGGAGGAAGCAAAGGATTAAAGAGATTAACTTACTTGCCCAAGGTCACACAGCCAGTAATCACTAGAGCCAAATTTCGATGCCAGCTTGGGCTGTGCCCTGCTGCCTCCTTCTATAAATATCTACTAAGCACTTAGTTCTTTGCAACGTATGTTCTAACCTTCTACAGAGTCAAGCTACGTTAAGATTTCTGGGGAACCCCTCATCAGCTCCTTGGACCTGCTCCAGGAAGCCAACACTCACACCAGAGCCCGCTAACTACCTGAGAGCTTTTAGGAAAGATGGTCAGTCAGCTACTGGTAGCACTGATGTGAACCCTTTGAAGGGCCTGACAGGAAATAACTGGCTGCTTCAGTCTTAGTTGCTGAGGGATGTGCTCAAGTGGATGACACTCAACAGGTTTATGTAACACATTCCTCCAGTGCTTGGGGTTCCTATGCATCAGTAAAAATCACAGTGAGACTCTTTTGGTTTGGTCACTGACAGGGACATTGGATGGCTTTAAGGAGTAGATTTCAGAAAACTTCACAGTCTGGAAACTTCTTGAGGACTGTGGAAAGCTATCCAGAAGATGGGGGCAGTGTCCTATTCTCCTCTGTGAATACTGACCCCACTCCCACCAGTTAAAACTTTCTTCCCTCTGTTTTTTTTGTTTGTTTGTTTACCTCTTTTGCAAATTGTCTACTCTGTAAGCTCCAATAAATGTGCCTTTTAATGAACTCATTTCTCTTGCCACTGCCACACATATACTCTATGTGGTCATTCCACACCCTGCCCTTAGGGGTGCTCTTGGTTTAGTTTAATGCTTCCACACAAACTTCTTAACAGTTTTTGAGTGAGGGACTGTACGTTTGAGTTTTGCTGTGGGTCACAGAGATCCCATAACTAATCTTGCTCCTTGGTGTGACAGTGGAATAGAAAGAAGACTTAGATTATAGGAGATAAGAAGGAGTGACGCCCTTGTTCCCCCTTCATAAGCCAACAGGAATTTTTTTCCATGGAGACGGTTCACAAAGATGGGTAAGCACATAGTATTTCTGACATCCTTGGCCTTAGTTTCTTTGTCTCTAAAGTGGGAGCAACAGCACTTGCCGTTTTCTGTTTCAATGACCACTGAGTAGGGTCCTGTGGACAGCACGTAGAGGAAGGCCTTAGGAACACTGACCTATACAAGTGAGACCTTGGACCGACTCCAGGGCTTATATTCCAGATTTTAGTGGTAGTTTAGAAAACAAATCAAACTCAGTGCTTAAAAGATAAGTCTATGACTTTGTCCCAGGCTGTTACCTTATCACATAGAGTCACAATTCGAGAATGCCCAGCACTTATGTTACAACGTTGCCCTGAGAGTTAAATAACTTAATGTATTATAAAATACCTAGTTAGCTACTTGGCCTCTAGCAGGAGCACAAAATGAATAAAATTTCTCAGTTTGATTGTCTTAGTTTTATATTCTATACTCAATACACAGTCTATGAGTGGACTTTGAGGTATGACATCAAAATGTTCTACTAAGCTGAACCACTGCCTGTTTCTCCACTGCTTTGCTAAATGTAAATTCCTTTTGTGTAAAAATAATTTGTAAGGGCTGGAGAGATGGCTCAGCGGTTAAGAGCACTGACTGCTCTTCCAGAGGTCCTGAGTTCAAATCCCAGCAACCACATGGTGGCTCACAACCATCCATAGTGAGATTGGATGCCCTCTTCTGGTTTGTCCGAAGACAGCTACAGTGTACTCATAATAAAATAAATAAATAAATCTTTAAAAAAATAATTTGTAAAAAAATTTGAGGATTATTTTCCCTTTTCTGCTAGACTATGAATTCTTTCTTTCTTTCCTTCCTTCCTTCTTTGCTTCCTTTCCTTTCCCTTTCCTTCCCTCCCCTCCCCTCTCTTTCCCTTCCTTTCCTTTTCTTTCATTTTATAGAACTCTGAATGTTTTAGAACACGTTATATAGACGAGGCTGCCTTCCAACTCCCAGAGACCCATCCACCTTTGCCTCCTGAGTGCTGAGATTAAGGAATACACCGCCACACCTGGTCAGATTATGAATTCCTTAAAACCAGGGACCATGCCTCATTTACAGAACACGTTCTAACATATTAGAATCTCAAGAGAATTAAAGCTCTGTGTCCTTTATCCAGACAGTGAGACAACACTTTTCATAACAGTTAACTTAGGAATAGTTAACACAAGGGGCCTGATTTGTCTGAGATAGCTCACACTGCCACCTTCTGAGACCTCACTTGTCTGAGATAGCTCACACTGCTATGTTCTTGGGTCTGGCTTTTATTTCACTAACAAAGTTATTCCACTGGAGAGCACATTTGGCCTCAAAAATCACCACTTTCCCTGGCAATAATTAGTTTAGAGAGATCACTGGGGATGCGGGTGAGGGGGTTAAGAAATCCCAAAAGTAGAGTCCTAATTTGATGCCTCTTAACACACACACACACACACACACACACACACACACACACACAGAGACACAGATATACACAATCTTTGGTACAATTTCAAAATGTTCTCAGAACCACGGAAGCCTTTGGATCCTGGGTTAAGAATTATTAGGATAGCCCCAAGCAGACTTGCAATGTGAGAGTTCAGGTTTCTTAGGGAAGTCCAGCCCTGAGTAGCCCTCTCTTGTTGGAAAGAAAACAAAACAAACAGACCAATTACAACTCCCTATATTTAGCCTCAAGGTTATCCCTGAGGGGCCAGTTTTACGCATTAATGCTAAAGGCTTGCAGCCAAGCTGTAACCATACTTTGAAGAACTTGTGTTCGGCCCAGGAAAATGCTTGGTAATAACGTTTACATTCTCAAATCCCGGGTATGAGGCTTTCTTCCTATCCCTTGCGGCCCTTCCTAAGTTTAGCTGCTGGTGTAATGGGGTTACCATGGCAACAACCACCTGCCTATTTAAAACCATCTCCAATGCTAAATAAGGAAGCCTAGAGAAAATGGCTGCCTGCCTGCCTCTCGGTGGACAAGTTGAATACTCCTGGGTATTTTGCATGCAGGCAAGCAAACAGGATGGAGCAGCATGGACCCAAAGTTCTCCAGAGGAAGCGGTGGTGACTTTGTGACACAGGAGCTGCTGCCTCTGAACAACTTCATTTCTCAAGCAAGGACACGAACTTAAATTCAAGTGCACGTGGTGTCTGTCATCTCTACCAGGAGCAACATGGGGCTTGAGCCCCAGCAAATGTAGCAGTCATCCTCTTAATGGGATCTGGGAAGTGGGAAGGGGAAAGGTGGAGAAGTCGTGATGAATTCCTGCACTTCGCACTCAGGTGCTCAATGTGATTTCCCCCCCTCCCAGATCTGTCTTTCTAATTGGACTTAATTGATTTTCTGATGCTCTATTCAGCTCATATGTTGCCCTGCCTTAATTTTTGGAACATGTCGAAACTTCATCTTCTGCTTCCTTATTCTCTAAAAACAACAGAGGTCTCTCTTCCTTTCCACAGCGAGAGACTTGCGCCAGCTGCAGCAAGGGCTTCTGTTCCGGCATACCGTGCTCTAGTGCTTTATCTTCAGGTCCATCTCGTTCTCTCTCTGGAGACTGTCCTTCTCTTTTTATCAAGTGGTTAAAAAAACCATATTCTTGACTTCTTTATCAGGTGGGGCATCTTTGCCATTAGAAAGTTCTCCGTGCTAGCTCTGTTCTCTTGCTTTGTGTTCTCTTAAGTCACCTCTGTGTAATCACATCACTTCATACACACTGGTGTGCACCCCTGCTTTTCAGGCTGTTTCCAGTGGGGCTGGGGTGGGGCAGTGAGTGCCGGGTCATCTATCCCAAACAATATACTGTGTGTTCTTTTCTTTTTTGGGGGTGGGGTGGAGACAGGGTTTCTCTGTGTAGCCCTGGCTGTCCTGGAACTCACTCTGTAGACCAGGCTGGTCTCGAACTCAGAGATCCGCCTGGCTCTGCCTCCTAAGAGCTGGGATTAAAGGCGTGCGCCACCACTGCCCGGCCTGTGTGTTCTATAGTATATTTTCAAACGACGTTGCTGAGTGAGCAAGTGAGCGAGTGAGTGAGTGAACGAGCCAGTGAGTGATCCAGTGAATGAGCAGAACCTGTGGGTTTCCCAGGCACAGGCCATCTTCCCAGACACACTTGAGAACCTGTGAGGGTATGTGGGTGTAGAGAAGACATTGAAAGTCTGTAGAATAGGTAGAAGAAGAGGTTTTTTGTTTTGTTTTCTCCAAAAAACAATCCTGAGGCTGCTCTTCTGCTGGGATGAGCATCTATCTGCCTTTCTGGGAGAAGAGAGGACACAGGTTTGGTTCTTTTTTATAGAGGAAGAACAAGAGGATGAATGAGGAAGAAATAGATATTATTTGTGTGGGAACAGGCAGAGTTCTGCCAAAAGGTCAAGTCAGGGCTACTTCCTGAAGAGGCCACAGAACATCTCCACACATGCCACGTGGGTGATCAAGAAGGGCCTGCTCCCTTAGGAGCGCCATTTCTATAGGGAAGGCCTGTCCAGGCGCCAAGAGGACCAAGCCGGGTGGTGCTAGGGGTCCTGAAACAGATGAGTAACGCCACACCGTGCTAGGCCAGGTCCTCAGACAGAGAGGGGAATGGGAGCATGTGGACACACAGCATCCCAGAACAGCAAGGCAGAAACAGCTGATCCAGAGTTGGAACACAATGAAAAAGCCCCCAAAGTGGTTATTCTCAAAAAGGTCACCACCTACACCCTGCCCGGCCCAGCAGCGGAGCTCAGTTCACATCAGAAAAAGACTTGGAGAGGCAAGAAGAACTAGCTGAATCAAGCTTCAAAACTAGCATGTAAACAAACCCACTGTCAGGAGATCTGGTCTCTCAGGAATTCTCAGCCTTGCTAAGGGAAAGAAAGGTTCCTTCTGGCATCTACTTATCTCTGAGTCTACTTCCTATACTGGCTGAGGGTGCAGGCTCAACCCAGGCCCGGTCTTGGATCATCAGTTTTAGTAGCAATATTAGTGATCTCAAAGCTTTGGCACAACTGAACTTGGATTTTATGCCTACCATTTTTTTCTTGTCAGTAACGGATTTGTGTTTGATTTTTAAAAACCTTAAAGTTTGCCTACTTTTCCAGTGTAAATAGGACTCTTCCATGTAAATACTTTAATAAAATCTGTATATTGGTTTTAAAACAATGGTTGTATACATGCATGGGGTGATGAAGGCAGAGGAAGGGACGGCGGTGCCAGTTTGTGACTACAGAAGCAGGGGCTGGCAAGACATGCGTGTAGTGTTGTGGGTCTAGGGTCTGAGGGAGACAGAATGTCACCCTAATACAGTTCAGTGGCTGTTAGATCCGGGCTTGACATTACCTCGCTGTGCTCAGCCTCTCCCTGGTTAAGCTCCAGGCTGTGGAGTCAGGAGCAGGGCTGAAAGTGAAATGTCCTCAAATAACACCCAAACTTCTGCTTTGAGGAGGATTCTGTGGCCTCAACTAAAAGCTACCAAGCAATAAGTTCAAAGATCGAGTCCAAATTGTTATCCCATTGCTGCCCACCTGCCTGAGGCTAGGCGTGGAATCCAGGGATGATCTTCAAATTAGTACAACAAAGATGATAGAGTCAGAGAAGAGAGAGAAACGAACAAGAAAGGGGAAACGGACAACTCCACGAAATTGTATGCCAGACACAACGCGGTTCTGGCAAATTTCATTCGCTCTGCAAGACAGGTTTGAGTTCTTGCAACTGCTTTGGTTTTCTCTTTTCTTTCTTGTTTGAACCCAATCTCCAGGCATGCAGGAGCCCATGCGAGGCCGCTGTGGTGCCCTCCATGGTCACAGCCGTTGCAGGGGCCTCGCTGCTGCCCTCTGCTGTCGGGGAGAGCGGCTGGCACCTCCTCGGGTCTAAGACCCTAGCGGAGCCTTTCGCTCACCCAACCCCCTGCGAGAAGCTGGACTTTTGAGGGGGAAACCTTTAAGTCCCTGGAGGGGTTCCAGGAGACCAAAGGCAGGCTCCTTGCCACCCTTGTGGTCCCCAGACACATCCCTCTGCTCAGTTCCTGCGGGAGGGGACCAGCGGCCAGGCTGCAGCAGGTTTCTGACATTTTTTTTTCCTTCTTAGAAATGGAAACCCTCCTTCCGGCAACGTGGCAGGAAAGCGAAGTCCCCTGGCGGGGGACCCAGGCCAAGGACACTTCCGTGGTAGCAGGTGGGAGGCCGCACTGGCTGGCAGTGCCGAGCGGGCGGGGTGCCACCACGGCAGCCAGCATGCTCGCTTACCTGCTGTTGAATTTTTCAGGGTGTTTCTCTCTCATCATATGGAATCTGTGTGCAATGGAAGCATCCTGGAAACAAAAGGAAAGAAGGCAAGAAAGCCTGGTTAGTGGTTGTGGCCATGAGATATGGTGGGAAGACACACATATACGCTCTCGGGATGCCCAGATTCCACAGACTCCAAATCATAGGGTGCAGCACCATATCCAGGGTAAGCTAGTGCCACCGCTCAGTCATTTGAGAACCTAGTTTGGTTGCCTCAGAGCCCAGCACTTTTCAAGCCCAGTGAACTGCCACTGTTCACCCTTTGGAAACAGGCAAGAGCAGGCTCTAGAGTGAAGGGAAAGCCATTCTCCTTCCAGAATAGTGAGGGGCTCTCCTCAGGTGAAGCCAGAAGCCAGTTTGAGGAGGGGGGGAAGGCTGGGGTGAGATGGGGTGTGTGTGATGGTGACATAAAAGTAGGGAGTATTTTGACTCATGAGAAGTTGCAAAAATAGTACGTTTCTCATGTCCCATTCACCCAGCTTCCAGTGATGATAACATCTTACATAATAGCACATTGTCAAAACCCAAGGCCGAGGCTGGTAGAGGTCGGCATGGATTAACTCTTTGTTGTCTGTTTCACTCAAAACAGTTAATAGTATTGGATAGCACGTTTAGCGGACAACAAAAGCGTATTGAACGTCTAGCTTCTGCCTATTAATTGTTCTGTCCACAGGGCTGCTTCTGAAGCCAGCCACAATCTCAGTCCCTTCCTACCCGCTCCGCTGGCTCCTTCCTCCCCCTTTGGCTGCACAACTGGCTCTCTGTACCACAGGATTCATCACGAGGCTCCACAACACTGTTTCTGGGTGTCCCATTTCTCAGTTTGGAACCTCTTAGCCCCGAACCCTATGACAGACACTCTGTGAGTGCTCATGGCTGTGACTGGTGTTTACGGGTTGGGGCTCCATGATCTATAGGCCAGAATAGGATCCAAAACTGAACTCAGTTCTTCAAACCTAGCCTTCTGCACATCTTAAAGAGCCCAGCAGAAGAATGTGTACTGTCCCCTTATCACGCACTATCTAGCACTGTGGAGGCAGATGCTGAACACTGGAAATAAACTGACTAATTGTTTGGAGACAGTATATCCCAGAAACAAGGAGCTGATTTAGAGTTGCCCAGAAGCGACAGCAACAGCCAATCAGAAATCTCTGGGCATGCTGAGACATGCCTGTAGTCTCAGCACATGGATATATCGAAGCAGGGGGATTTAGAATTCAAGGTTAGCCTGGACTACAAGGTGGTACTATATCTCAATGAACCCACCCACCCTCCCACCCAACAACCAATAAGTAAATAACCAAAAATCCATTTACTAGACTATGTGTCTGAGAGATTCTTAAAATTCCATAGAGACAAAAAATGTCCATAGAGCAGAGTATTAGCTAATATATATTCCCTCTTCCTTCCTCCTCTTCTGTCTCTTTTCTTTTTCTTTTTCCTCTCTTCCTTCTTTCCCCTTTCTTCTCTCTCTTTATCCCCCTCTCTCTCCCTCCCTCCCTCCCTTCTTCCCTCTGTCTTTCTTCTGAGACAGGCTTTTACCATGTGATTCTAATTGGCCTGGAACTCACTATGTAGACCAGCAGTTCTCAACTTGAGGGTTGTGACCACTTTGGAAGTCAGACAACCCTTTCACAGAGATCTCCTAAGACCATTGGAAAACACAAGCATTTACATTTACGATTCATAACAGTTGCAAAACTACAGTTATGAAGCACCAATGAAGAGGATTTCTGGTGGGGTCACCACAGTATGAGGAACTGTATTAAAGGGTCACAGCATTAGGAAGGTTGAGAACCACAGATATAGACTGTACTCAGCTCAAACTCAGAGAGATCCTCCTGCCTCTGACTCCCCTGCACTGGGATTAAAGCTGTGTGCTTCCATGCTGGGCATATTGTTTCTTGATAAGGAAAGTGTACAACAGAGCATCAAGTGCAGCTCACTAAAGAAGCTTTTGGGGTACATACTATGTGTGATGAGTTTCATTAGGGATGGGGTACCCTCAGCCAGCAGCCACTGTGTGGAATCTGGGAGGACAGGTCTCCATTACTGGCTTATTTTGTGGCTGGTAAACATTCCTTGGGCGTTTAGTGGTTAAATTTTTGCTACTGATCTATTCTTGTAGCTTTCTGACTTGTCAAGAGCTGATGGCCTGGGTAGAGTCACCCTGTGGACACATGGCAGCAGGTGTCAAAACTCAAGGAGGCCCCTCTTGGCCCCCCGGGCCCACACAGCCTTCTCAGCTCCTCTGGGCAGCAGCTCTTCTTAGCCTAACCCACACCTACCTCTCTCTTTTCCAGCAAGTCTCAGTGGACACTCCTAATAAGATATATGTGATATTTGTCAAATGTTTTTCTAGAATTCCAGAAAGCATTTCATCTAGCTGTGTTTCTTTGAAGCACTGATTTTCTCCTGTCAGGACAAAACAAAACCAAACTCCCCCAAACAAAACAAACCCAAAGCAAACATCCATGTATTGTGCGGAGGCCTGATTTGTACATCATTGCCATTACTCCCAGTGCCACTGAGAGTGGCCCCTGGTTTTAATTCCTGGGATATTTGCAGAGGCTCTTCTTCCTGGCCAGTCCTAATCACACTTGGTTTTTCCATTGCTAAGTTTTGTATGGCTTCTTATTCCATAGGGCAGCATTTACAAGATCATTAGCTCAGCATGTGATTCCTGATTTGACGGTGTAATCTCTTGACAAATACACCAAACAGCAAGGGAGAGCTAAGCTGTCTCTTGAAAGGCTTAGACCTTGTTTGTCTCCCAGGAGATAGAAAGGGTCAAGAAGGGTCAAGACTCATTTACCCAGTTGAGCGGCTCCATGCAGAGAACTGACCATAGGGTATTTATTTTATGGGTTCAGATACTTTTTTGATGCTGAGTACTGCAAAGAACATTTCCCCTCTAGAGACCCTGACCCTGGAGGCTGTCGGAACAGTCCGGTCGGCCATGTGTTCTGTAGTCGAAACCTCAAACACATGGTTGGATGAAGGATTTTTGCTGTCTCTCAAACATAAGCTTCTGTTATTTGGACTCTGAGATATTGGAATGTCTAGGCCAGTGCTGTCCAATAGAAATACGGCACATTTGTAACTTATAAGCTTCTAGAAGCCACATAAAAAAAGTAAAAAAAAAGATGATATTGATTTATTAATGTTTTAATTAACCCAATATGCTCTAAATTTTATAATTTCTACATATAATCAATAAAAATTGTTGATAAGTTTAATTTTTTATATCACATTTTTGAAATAGGATGTGTTTTTAATATTTACACACACCTTAAATTAGGCACACAGTAGCCACCTGTGGCTTGTGCTTTGTCATCCTGGACAGTGCAGGGCTAAGTCACTTTGACTTTTGGAGACAGACAGGAAAGAGACCACAGGGCAGGCGCTTGAAATTTGGATCATTCAAAAAATTTATGTCAGCTTGGGGAGTAGAAAAGACGTGGCTAGTGTGTCCAAGGCACGTCTCAGTGAGTCTGCAAGTGACAGATTAGAACTCAGTGCTGACAGAATCTGAGTTTGCAAGCCTCTGACTTGTTGACACCTTCCCTAGTGGGTAGGAGGCTTGTCACTGTGGGACGTGGGCAGGTGAACATTAATGACAATCTATAAGGTGGAAAATGGCATATGGGCTGGCAGCCCTCTGGCATCCAAAATAGATTTCACAGAGTCAAGGGATTAGCTGCTCACCACTCTGTTAAGACGCATTGAAAACAGAGCCTGTGAGGAATTCCGAGTTACACAGGCTCCAGGAATTATTTTGTAGTCCCTAACTTCCTGTCACTGATACCTGGCCATCCTGACCTTTTGGCTAATCCAAAAATAGAGAGCAGAGAGGAAGAAGCCAGAGAACTCAGAGGAAGCCATGTGCTGGATGACGGTGCTCAAGACCTCTTCCCAGGAGATGTCTGCAGATAGAAGGACCATAACGCCGAACAGCAGAATCTTCAATGATTCTGGCTGGTGTCTGGGTATATCGTGGCACTGAGCCCTAGTAGCTCCCTGGACAGGCTGGAAGAGTCTGTCTTACTCAACCCTCTATCTATTAAATGCATTCTGTTCCCACCCAGGGGCACCACAGTTGTTGTATGACCGTTATCTTTATAGTTTCAAGGCAGCAACCATTTGTTCAATAGGCATTGCATGGCCTTCATAACAGCAAAGCCATTACAGGCATCTCTTTTCCAGGGGTGTGTGTGACTATGTTTAAGCATCATAAGGAGGTAGAACTGGGTTGGTTTACATACCTACTTCTCTCACAAAGTTTGGGAAGTCAAATAGGAAGCAAGACCTTTTGCAAATGTCAGCCCTACAGTCTGTCAGGGTTGCAGATTGGGTACTTATTTTCTCAAGATTTTTACCTTCCACCTTTTAAAGAGCGAGCACACAAACCCTGCAAATATTCTATAAAGAAGGCTAAGGGCACACCAATGAGATCAAAAGTCCCATTTCCTCACTCATCTACAGTATGACAGTAAACACGTGACAACTAAAGCAATGTGGAAAGAACTGTGAATAGATACCCTTGGAATATTGTAGCCAGACTAGGCCAGGTGAGGCAGTGTGGTGGCGCAGAGGGTGATGGGTTTCTGTTTGAATGCTCTTCCTTGGAGGGGAGCTAGCTTTTTTTCCTTCTTCCCCCCTTCCCAGTTGGCTCCATCCTTCCTCCCAAAAGAATGCATTAAAACTATGATTCCTGGCTCTTGTGTATCTAGGGCCTGGGTATCTAGTTGAGGGAAGGTTGTCTACAGGGCACTGAGTGGAGACCGGCAGGTACTGAGAACTCTGTTCCTGCCAGCCAGAGCTGTGTTCAGAGTTGTGTGTTGAAGGTTCTAATGGTAGCCATGCTTGAACCTGCCAACCAGAAGCTCCTGGGCAGCCTAGCCTGTCTGTGCGTCCATCTTGTGGCCAGCTTCCTCTATTTTCTTATCTCCCTCTTCTTCATTACCTAATGTTTGTGCGCCAGACCCACTTCCTATGTACATTCTGCTCCTGTGCTGTCTCTACTCTCTGAGGCCTTGCTCAGGGTCATCAGCATCAGAGTGCTCCCAGGGGCTTGTTAAAAAATGCAGAGTCCCAGACCTTGCTAAGAGCTATGGAGTCAAATTACAAGTCAGAATCTGGTGCAGAGCACGCTGTGAGCTGTCTCCCACTGGATTTGGAGACCTTCCCTTACTCCACTGGGTGTGTACTGTGCAGCGTCCACAGTTGAGCGGGCTCCGGATCCCCCAGCAGTGCTCACCCCCAGCTTCAACTACACAGTGGCTTGGAGTCCCACAAAGGCAACAGGGAAATCAGATGATTGGGCTGGGTGCACCACAGGCACTCAGTAAGCCGTGATTATACAGTGTGTGATGGTAGGAAAAGGATCTGAGGCTTGGTAAAGCTGATGGGAGGATACCCATACTCAGGGACCCTGGCACAGGCAGCATCGCCTGACTGTCCAGAACTGAAGATTTCCAAGCAGAGAAGGAGAGGGGCCTGAATATAAGAAAGATGTGTGTGTGTGTGTGTGTGTGTGTGTGTAACAATCCTGCTGGGCCTGAAAGAGGGCTTGGGAAAGTATCCCTTTACTAGAAGTGGGGACTGTAGAGTGGTGAGGTAGATAAGCCAGTTAGTACGAAGGAACCCCTAGTGTACCACCTTCACATTCAGTCTTATACCCTGGACCCACAATGCCTTGCCTGCTTCAGTCATAGCAATGAGCAATGGAGTGTAGGAGTGAGAGGATGAAGGCAAGCCCCTTCGCCTGAAACTGTTCTTCACTTAGAAAACCAGAGAAAATAAAAACAAACAACAAAGAAACCCACTGCAAATGTGGTAACTCTTCAAACCTTTTGTAAATGTAAGAGTATTATTTGAAGCCTTTTTCTCTCCCTTGCTTCTAGTTTTAGCCTTATTAAAAAGTAAGATGCTTTTATTAAATCATTAAACCTGGAGCTGTCTTTTAAATGCCATCTCCATCCCCCACCCCCTTACCACCAACAGTCTCAGCCAAGGCTGGAGAAAAAGGAGCACAGGTATCCCTCAGTCTGGTGCAGAGGATAGCCTGGAGGAGCTCATGTACACATGGCCAAAAACGATCTCAAACACAGGAAGGGGGAAAGGAAGGATACACAGAACCAGGACGGGCCTTGGAGACAGGGAGGAAGGAGTGTGGCCTTGTTCTACCTCTTCAAGAGGCCCAATCCTTTCCATAAAACTGGGACAATGCCTAAGGACTGCTGTGCTAATTAGAATGCATAAGCCTGCCACTGTAGAAAGCACACAGTAGGTGTCTCCCTGGACCACCATCTCAAGCCCCAGGTCAATATAAGAATACTCCAACTGAGGAAGGGGGCCCGCTGGAGAGATGGCTCAGTGGTTAAGAGCCCTGGCTGTTACTTCAGAGGATTTGGGCTTAATCCCTACACCTGCTCGGCAGCTAACACACCCATTTGTAACTCTAGTTAGAGATGATACAGTGCCCTCTTCTGGTCTCTGTGGTTACCTAGGGTACCTGGCACAGACAAACACATAGGCAAAATGCTCATATACATAATTTTTTTTTTTAAAAAAAGAATACACTCAAACTTGGTGATAGTGGTGCATGCCTTTAATCCCAGCACTTGGGAGGCAGAGGCAAGCAGATCTCTGTGAGTTTGAAGCCAGCCTGGTCTACAGAGTAAGTTCTAGTCCAGCCAGACTGGACTAGACATTTCTACACAGAGAAATCTTGTCTCAATCAATCAATCAATCATCAATCCAAATCAAAACCAACCAACCAACCAAAACACCACTCATCATATTGTCCCCGCAACCTAGGAAACAGTGCCTACTCTGAGCTGGAAACTGAGTTCAGTGTGACAAACTGACTGAGTTATACTAGCTAGGCTGGAGGATGGAAGGACGCACCGATGGCATTCTCTCTCTCTCTCTCTCTCTCTCTCTCTCTCTCTCTCTCTGTGTGTGTGTGTGTGTGTACATGTGTATGCATATCTGTATGTGTGCACATGTGTGTGTGCAAGCATGCACTTGTACATAGGAGAAGGGTTGATTCTGGCACATTAAAGCCAGCCCTTCAGTCTAATGCTCGGAGAACACTGATGGTCTGTGATAAGGGCTGTAGAGGCATCAAGCAGGAACAGTGGACGCAGCCTGAGAGTCAGCAGCAGAAGAACCCCCTAGACATGTATGAAGCCCTTGGAATGTGTGTGGTTGTGCTGGGCAGAGGCAAGTGAACATGAGGAGAGGAGTCTAAGTGTTAAGTCTGCCAAGCCTGGTGCAAGCAAGTAGCCATTCCTCATGGTCAGAGTTCTCAAATCTTCACACTCACGTGAGGGTTTCTTCCTGGCCTTATCTTTTGGTGTTTGTTTAATTAGCTGAAGGATATGTACATTTTAAAGAAAAGTTTCAATCTTTTCTCCTGTTAGCTAAAATTATAGGAGTAAGAATTTCTTCTACAGTCAAGGGATAGAATGGCTATGCAATCAGGGTGGCCACACCATGCCAGATTTGAGGACGCTCAGACCCAGGTCAGGGCTAGGGACAAAGAGAACAGGCAAGGAGTAGTGGTCTGGAAGGGTCAACAGACACTTGTTGGTCATGCAGAAAAGCAATCAATGGCTAACTTACCACACCAATGGAGAAATAGTTGTTCATGATGTTGTATGGGACCTGGTCTCCGTTCTCCACCTCTTCCCTGGGCATGACCTCTAGGTACCAACGGTCCAGCATCACCAAGGGGCTCTGTTCAATTTCCTTCAGGATCTTGGTCAAGCTGCCCCCTTCATAACCTATGAATATGGGCATGGTATGTACCACCAGAGCCGAGAGGCAAGGTTGTTGCTCATACAGAGAAAATAACTTTTTAGGCATTTGTGGCTGGAATACTTCTAGGTGCTTTTGGGCTGGAGACACCTATGTTCTCTGAGCCAGAGCAAAGGGGGAGGACCGTAAGGAGTAATTAGCAAGCATTCGGGTGTGAGTGGGAAGCCTGAGAGCAAGGTATGGAATACCTGTTGGCTAGAGGCAGGCATGGTCTGGAGCTGAAGCAAGCCCTGCACAGTGGGTGAGCTGATGAATGAACTTACGCCATTTGTAGGAATGGATAGAACTAAGAATTATGTTAATCAAAATAGCTAGGCTTGGGTATTATATGTTTTCTTTCATATGTAGAATAGAGAGATTAAACACCAATGTTTACTCTATCTGTCTGCCTATCTATCTGTCTATCATCTATCTATCTATCTATCTATCTATCTATCTATCTTCTATCTATCACCTACCCATCTATCCACCCACCTACCTACCAGACATAATAGTAGAAGGATGTGGTAGTTTGACTAGGAATGGCTGCCATAGACTCATATGTTTGAATGCTTAGCCCATAGGGAGTGAGTGACACTATCAGGAGGTGTGGCCTTGTTAGAGGAAGTGTGTCACTGTGGGGGTAGGCTTTGACGTCACATATAAGCTCAAGTTCCACCCAGTGTGACAGTCTCCTTCTGCTGCCTGTGGATGAAGATGTAGAACCCTTGGCTTCTCGAGCTCCATGTCTGCCCACACACTGCCATGCTTCCCACCATGATGATAATGGACTCATCCTCAAACTATAAGCCAGCCCCAATTAAATGCTTTCCTTTATAAGAGTTTCCTTGATCACGGTGTCTCTTCACAGCAATAAAACCCTAAGGCAGAAGTCTATTGGAAGAGGAAATAGGATAATAGGATATGGAACAATAGAAGGTATGGGTGGTAGATAAAATCAAAGAACAGGATAGACATGTATAAAAGGGCTTAATAAAACTTATTATTTTGTACAGTAAATTCACCACTAATTGGAAGAAAGAAAAAGGGAGGAAAGAAGGAGAAGAGGGAGGGACTGACTTGTCAGCTGCATGGCTGGGGAGCTGTGTGCAGAAGAGAGCAGATCCATCCCAGGACCCTATCGTGTGGATAGAATAGTGATCGGCATACTCTTCAGATAACCCTCAGGTCTGACTTCTGCCTTATCCCCCAAGCAAGAACACAGATACTGGCTGGTCTGGCCCAGCCTGGTCTTATTTGCAAAGTCCTTGGCCATTGCTCTAAAAGCCATCACTACCCCATCTTCAGCTTAGGGGAGTTTCAAATGAAAGGCCATTGTCCTAAGAGTCTGATAATCTAGTGTCCCTGGTGTCTTGTAATTGGTGATGTGGTATTTCAGTCTCCATTCTGAATCCTGATTCAGAACGGAGGAGGGAGGAATTTCATGGAGGAACTCCTGCTAAATAAACCCATGTACTGGAATGAGCATTCAGGAAGGGACAGGTGAGATCTCTCTGTATCCTTCAGTTGACCATGTCCTGTTGGAGGAACATCCCTGAGAACGTGAATCCTTGGCTCCAGTGTGGTGCTGGTGGCATATAGACTCACCTCCTCCCCAGCGGAGACATCGTGCGAGGTCATTTCCTGTTCCAAGAGGCAGGACAGCCACGGGTGGGTGCTTTGTGAAGTTGGCCTTATCTGTAACCCACATGAAAGATCAGACAAGCCACGTGATTACAGATGGTTGCATTATCTTATACTCCCCACATGCTCTCCCTCCTCTACTGTAATCACAGAACACCTCCTGCGATGGAAAACACACCCTTTGCAGAGGCTATCCACAGCATTGGCAGTGTGTTTGTTAGCTGCTACACATTTGCCAAAGCTGTCAATAACATCTTCATATTGAGCTAAATCTGTCTCCCTAGAATTTTTACCTATTTATCCCAAACATGCCCCAATTCTGTTCTTCAAGGTGACAGCACACACCTCACAAACATTGGCTCATGTTGGTCAACATTAACCACAGTCATTAAGAATAATGATGACCAACACTAGTTTCCAATTACTGCTCACGGTTCTGTAACCTCCTGGAAGAGTGTGTTTCATTTGCCATGGCATTTGCATCTGGATCCCCTGAGTCCTGCCAGATGCTGTGGTAGGTGGCCATGGTCAGGCTCTCAGTGTGAGAATCGTACACACAATGTACGAATGTACCTTTCCCCAGAAAGGGAAGAGGGGCGATCCTCTTACAAGGTGACTATGGCTGTCTGGTGTGCAGGAGAGGTCCCCTAACAAGCCACATTTCAATTGAGGCTGGGGAGCACTTCTGATGGGAAGACCACTTGGACAAGGCTCATGTGGGGAAGAAGACTGCTACATTTGAGGGTCTGAGCTGGGCTGGGTGGCTGGGATCCCACCAGAGAAGGATAAGAGGGAGAGGTCATTAGAAGAACCTCTGTCATTTTCTGAGGAATCACAGGTGTCTTTTGGTGTCTTTTCTGTGCACCACAGACCCACTGATATCAGGCAGAGTGTTATGGCGACAGCAGGGGAGGTGGGAGCGACTGCCTCAATGGGGCGGAGATCATGGCACCGGTGCTTGAATGAATGAAGAAAAGCTCGCTTGCTTGCAGTTGTCTCTTTCCTCAGTGGGTTCTGTGAGGAGCCACTGACCTGTGTGGAAAAGTCCACCTTTCATCTCATAGTTTCGTCTTTCTCCCTAGCTGTGTCTGTCTCCTGTGTCCTCTGCAGAGGAATTCTGTACAGTGTTTCACCGAGGGCTGCTTTCTTCCTCTCAGTGAGTGGGGCAGAGGGGACTGTGAAGAGCCTGATACTGCAGCCAGGAGCCACCTTTCCTCCCACAGCTCCTGGATGGACGAGACTTTCCTCTTCCTACTTCAGAGTTTGTGGCAGCAGAGAGGTGTGTGTGTGTGTGTGTGTGTGAGAGAGAGAGAGAGAGAGAGAGAGAGAGACAGAGACAGAGACAGACAGACAGACAGAGATAGACAGAGACAGACAGAGAGAGAAAAAGAGAGAGATGTGTATGCGTGAGAGAGGTGTGTGTGTGATATGTGTATGTCTGATGTGAGTCTGAGAGAGATGACTGTGTGTGTCTGATATGTATGTATATGTCTGATGTGTGTGATGTGTGTGTGATGTGTGTATGATATGTATGTGATGTGTGTGTGATATGATGTGATGTGTGTGTGTATCTGGTGTGTGTGTTGAGGAGACATGGAAAGCAAAGCACAGCTCATGGGGGAGCAGCAGGTAGGAGGTGTGCCTTCTCTCCTCCTGACTTGAAGGCCTCACATTCCTTGCCTGACTTGCCTGGGGTCTAGTTCTGGCCGACCTCGATTCTTCTCACCCAGAATTCCATACTTCTCACATCTACCGTTTCCACTGTGGCTCCGCCCTGGTCACCTCTCACTCGGGTCACTGTGGGAGCCTCCTGACCATCTCCTGCTCCTGCCCTCATCTCAGCATGTCGTGTCCCTTCCTTAAAACCACCGATGCCCTGGCTCTGCCTCCTTCTAAAAGCCGCACTCTAACTAATGCTGTACACACCCACGTGACCCAGCGACACAGCTCTTCATTCCCTCTGCAGTGCTTCCTGTGTGCACTCAGCTCTTAGCCACACAGCAGCCCCACCAGTTCCTACCTTAGGGCCTCTGCCCTTGCTATTTCTTTCATCTGGGCTATTCCCTTAGGCATTCACAAACCCCACCCTCCCCCTTCTTAGAACTAGCATCCCTTCCCACCCTGTGAGGTCTTCCCTGACTTCTCTTAGAGCACAGCCCACATGTCACTCTTGCTTTGCCCCTCCCTTCTTACATGTTCACTCTGACATTCTATCTCTTTCGCTCATTTCTCTGTTGCCTGAGTCTTGCCTCTAGATCAGAGACTTTTAATACAGTTCTCATGTTGTAGTGACCCCCAACCATAAAATCATTTCTGTTGCTACTTCATAACTCTAATTTTGCTACTATTATGAATCATAATGTAAATATCTGTGTTTCCTGATAGTCTTAGGCAACCCTGTGAAAGGGCCATTGGATCCTTAAAGGGATCATGACACACAGGTTAGCCACAGCTCCAGAAGGTAGGCTCCATCACGGTAGGAATTTGGCCTCTTCGTTCCTTGGTGCATATCTAGACACTTGGCCCATAGAGGTTCATGGCAGCATTTGTGTAATGACTGACAGATGGTGTGAAGCAGCCCTGGGCTCGTGGCTCTGGTCCTGGCCCTCTTTGATGCCTGCCCACCCCAGTGTTGCTGTGGCAGCTTGCCTGCCTTTGTGTTCTGTATTGTAGACTTTACCTTTACCATCTCCAAATATCACAGACAAACCCTGTCACTTTCTGGATCCAGGCAGGGGTAGGCTAGACCTCAGGCCCCCAGCCCTCCAGCCTACTCCCCTGCCTTTTCCATGTCTCTGCTTGCATTGATCTGCACTTTCCAGATGTACTTTCTGGATTCGTGCTCCAGGTGTTATCTCTAGCAGATCTGCCATGCTTAGTTTTTTGACCTTTACTTAACATCGCCCTGGCTCCACCTGGAACTTCAGTCCTGCTTCCAGTACATGTGGTTCTGTCGCTGCCCAGCTCTGCCTGTGACATACATGTTTCTAAAGACCAAGTCTATGATGAAACTCTTTACCCCAGATCCCTAATCAAGCAGCAGTCCAAGCAAGGATGGCACCCAGATGGAGAAGGCATGACTCTGTTCCTTCTTTAGTTAAATGCCTTCTGCTGACTTTAAATCTCCTCACTATAAATAACAAGTAAAGGCCTTCCTGGCCATCCTTACCAATGCAATCCAAAATCCAGCCAACTGTCCCATCTCCGCCACAGGCAAGAACACGGAAGTCTGGGGTATCATGAAAGAAGTTCAATCTGAAAAAAGAAAGAAGAAAGGCCACAGTGGTCTTGTATTAGGTGACTAGCACTTGATATGTATACAGT
Source organism: Grammomys surdaster (assembly GCF_004785775.1). Lineage (NCBI taxonomy): Eukaryota > Metazoa > Chordata > Mammalia > Rodentia > Muridae > Grammomys > Grammomys surdaster. The sequence continues at coordinate 428,264 of NW_021604780.1, read as the reverse complement.
ATGTATGTGTGTGTGTGTGTGCGCGCGCGCATGCATGTGTATGTGTGCGTGGGTGCATGCATCCGTGTGCATGTGGCGTTGGGGATTGAACCCTGGTTCCCAACTTATGCTAAATCAACTATCAATGAACTACATTTCAGCCTTAGCACTCAATACTTTTGAGTCAGTCTTCCCTGTTCCCTGGAATCAGGTTCTTTTGGGGTTGGAAGAGTCACTTAGCACTCTGGAACCAGAATTTACTATGTAGTGCTCCCAACTATGAAGAAGAATGAATTATGTGTGTATGTGTGCGTGGGATGCTGACTTCCTAATAGAAGGAGACTCTGATCCAACATTCAGTATGCAGAAAACCATTTTTGAAATTCTTCAACCATTTGAGGAATTCCTAGTTTTCACATTTTGGCAACAATACAAAGCATCCCTAAGAGTTGGACTCCTCAAAGGTTCTCCTGACTGTTGTCTCTAATACTACCTCTTTAAGAGAGATTCACTTAATTATCTGGATCTTTATTTATTCCTCTGAGAGCCCCCTGCCAAGGGGAGAAGGACCCCATTTTCTCTGGAAGCATGAATCTGATAGAGCAAGACCTGGTGTCCACTGACTTTCTAGTGGGTCTGTGGATATAATTCAGAGGTTCGTAAACTTGGAAGGGAAACTATTACATTAATATCTTCTCTGATCTGTAACTGACACGTAGTATTTCTTTCAATTATGAATGTATACAACAGACCACAGAGGCCTCAACAGCTCCTGGAACTTTGTCACAGTGACCACCACAGCTATTTCAACATCTCAGTACAGCTGTACTGGAGGTCACTTGCTATCTGTAGCTCGGGGCTTTCAGTTTACAGTCATTATTGAACCTAACTATGGGTATTGTTGTTGAATGTGTTGACAGAAGACACTCACTAACATTTGTCTTTTTAGTTTAGTTCTGGGTAACTACTTCTCAACATAATTAGCTTCACTGGAAATCACATATTATTTCATATTATGCTTTGGAAAATACTATTTTCCATGGAGTTCATGCTCTACCAGATTGTGACAGGAGTCCCTGGCATAAAAAGTCAAGAACCCTTGCTTTGGGAAAAATGTGACCCGTGGACACCTTGAGGTGCCATTTAGGAAGGCCTGTAGGTGTCTCTTCCCAGCCAGATGGTCTCTGACCACCAGCCAGGGGTGCTCTGAGCACGGATGCCTGTTGGTAAGTCACTATCCTCCCTACCTTCCCTTGCAGAACCCTGCTCTCCTACAGACAGTACATTCTGATCGGTGGGTGGGTGGGTGGGGTAGAGGGGCTCCCTTCAGCTGGACGGCCTGTCTGCATACAGATGTACAGGCACATTGAAGATGCTCTGGGTCCATCACCCCTGGAAGTAGGCCCTCAGCTTGTCATTTACTATAAAGAAACAATCAAAGGCGGAGAAGGCTGTGCTCCAGAGATACCATCTAGGAGAGGGCGGGGCCAGAATGGTACTTGATGTTTCAGCACACGGTGGTGCTATCAGGCAGTGACTGGCAGACAGACACACGGCTATGTGGCAACTGCAAGAGTCTGGACCGACTTCTGAGTAAATTTTGCAGATCGGTGAATGTGCACCTGTGTGTCGTTCTCCTTTTAACTGGGTCTTGTGCTTCCGTTTCCATAAATAACCCCTGTGCCAGACAACGGAAAGACAGGGATGGGTTCCATTTTTAGACACCTTACTCCAGCCCCCTTGGAGGAATCTCAATAACTCTGGAGTAGAAATGCAGGTCAGGAGGTGTGAACTCCCAGAGCAGACCCGGAAGATGGTGCTGGCATAGCTGCCAGCAGGTGGCGCTAGGGCACCACCTCTGACTGGGTGGATGTTGTCAAGGCCATCAAGGGAATAAGTTTTGAGGCTAAGGACAAGCTCCACCCACCAGACCTTCAGACAAGCCGCCTAGGTCCTCCCCCCTCCCCCACAACAGCTCTTCCTGTCCTTCTGCTAGGGAGCAGGGAGGTGGGAGAAGGGTCAGGAGGTGTGTAACCTCTGCAAAACTGGGTAATTCAGGGAAAGAAGGGTTTTGATGACGGAAATGCTCCATGGCAGAAGACGCGACAGACTTGGAGTGACTGCGTCAACCCACAGAGAGACGGCATTAAAAGCACTATGAGGATATCAGCTAAGAGCCTTGCAAGTAAGTCAAAGTAAGTCAGTAGCATAACCTCTGCTGCTGTCCAGTGACTGAGTCATAGTTTCCCTCTGACATCAACACCTCCTTCACTGACAAGGTACACAGGGCAACTTCCCAAACAAGAACCAGGGCCAAGGTGAGGGGTGGGAAAGAAAGGATGGTAGGCAGAAGAAGCCAGGAGATCTCAAAGGCAACAAAGGAAGGTGTTTTCTTCAGAGACCAAAGCAGGGCAAAGTGAAGATTGATGTTCATACCCTGGCGTAGGCCCTCCATTGTCCAGGTTGAAAACTTGTTTGGGGTTGAGCAGGTAGTGAAATTTCCGAAGAATTCTACAGGGAAAAAAAAACCACACATACAACGATAGAGGCAGGAAATGGTATGGTAGCAGTCCCGAGGGGGCAAATACCTTTGGACCCATCTGTGGTGCGACCCACCAGTTGCTTAAACCTAAGACAGGACATGTTGCATGCAGACCTGATATCCCAGTACACCTAGCATCCCCATATCCTTCCCTCTGGCCCATAGATGTCTCTCCATCTGACTCCAGCCCCACCCTATGGACTGCTTATGGCTATGGCAGAGAATAGGACTGCTGTTCTAAAGCTTTCTCCCTGTTAGAGACCTCTGGGTATTCTGCATGGTTTAAGTAGGGTGGTTCTATCTGTTGTAGACAGTCCAGAGGTGCTGAAGGCCCCTAAAGAGAGGGCCCAACCTCCTCATAAGAGTACATGCAGCAGGAGGAGGGGCTGGGAAGCCGAAAGGCAATGGCTATGTCTGGGCTTGGTTTCTAGGCTCAACCTTGAGAGCACTAGGTCAGGCCAGGAGGGTGTCTTGCCGTGGGCTAGAGGCAGGGTCCTCATAGTACTTGCTTAGGCCCCACCTAATGTTATTTTTCTAAGCCTGGATTCCTGCTCTCCATGCCATCTGCTTGTTTCCCAGACTGAGCAGGCCTGGGAGGCAGAGTGGTTCTGTCTGCCCCCATCTCTTTTCCCACTCTGCTGAGCTTACTCTAGCTTCACTCAAACGCTGCATTTCCTTCACTGATAAGGTGAGGTTGGGGCTAGGCCAGGTGGTCCTAATCAGGTGAGCCTCATCAAGTCTTTTAAACCAAGAAAAGACTTGGGGTGGCGAGGAAGGAACAGGGCCCTTAGAACTTTGACTGTGACAGCCTTCACGGGGGCTCACGTGGCAGGTCCAAGGCTAAGCAGTAGTCTATTCTAATCCTTAAGGTAACCTGTGAGAGGTGATATCATTGCTATCTATGTCACAGGGGAGGAAACTGAGGCACGGGTTATTAACTCACCCGGACCAGATGATGAACTGGCCACAGGCCCAAGTTTTTTGTTTTTGTTTTGTTTTTGACAGTACAGTCTACTGTGTTGGGGCTGAGGGGAAGAAGGGGCTTGGGTCAGGTTGTTTTAGCCTATTTTGAAGAAAAGAGGGCTTACCTTTCTCCTTGCCTCCCTCCACTCTTGGGGTTCACCAAGACCAGCAGGGGATGCGTCCCCGGGCTAGGGATGATCTTATACTTAAGAATGAGAAGAGAGAGAAGTGAGCTTTGTTCAGTCACGGCGTGAGATGAAAGCAGGTGCTGAGATAGCTTCGGAAGGTGGATGGCAGCAGGCCCAGGCATGGAGGAGAAGAGGGGGGCTGTTTGCTGCCTGAGCTTCCTGGGGAGACACATGGCTGATTCCAGCCTGAGCGACTTGTAAAGGGGGTTAATGGCAATGAGGGTTGGATGTGGGGATCAGAGGTGGGGATGACACCAGCTTCAAACTACACAATTGTGTGGCATTATGCCCACAAGATCAAACGAGTGTGGCACAGCAGTTCTTCACCTTCCCAATGCTGCGAGCCTTTGATACAGTTCCTCATGCTGTGCTGACCCACAACCATAACATTATCTTGTTGCTACTTCATAACTGTAATGTTGCTACTGCTATGAATTAATATATCTGATATGCAGGACGTCTGGTTTGTGACCTCCAGGGGTCGAGAGCCACAGGTTGAGAACCACAGGTCTACAGGTTACATCTTCCAACTCATATGTATCAATGAAATGAATACCCTTGGGCGCTCAGGGCCCAGCACCAATCAAATCCTCATGACCACACCCGATTTTAAACTCAAGTTTCTCACTTTGAGGTCTATCCTCTTCTGATAGCTAAACCATTGCTTACTAATGGTGCCACACTAACAGGCCCAGACAGGCTGTCTTTCGCATGCACCCAGCCTTTCCTCCTGGTGTCTTCTTCCTGTTACAAGTTCAGTTATTAGCTGGGCATACAGGTGGAGATCCTGACCTGCCAAGTCCTTCCCTAAGAATTTCCCTGGAAGCCACCATGGTCCTGATGCCTTTGAGGCCTCTCCTACCCCCACAGGATACCCTGTGTATCCTCCACACCCCATCCCAGGTCCTTCCTGGGACACCACAACAATCATGCCTCTCCTGCGAAAGCACCCATAACAAGTCCCTGCTGCTCTCAGGATCTGATCCTAATCTCTAAGCCTTCTCATCCCTGCCCCTTTCTTCTGCTCTCTCCTCCTTCCTCCTGTCCCTCAGCAACCAGCCTAGAAGCTGGCTGGCACCCTCCAGTGAAAAGTCTCTGCTGCCGTCCTCATATGAGTGTGTCTGCCCCTGCATATGCTCACACTTTTTTGCTCTTGTCCCATGGCTCGAAATACTCTCTTCTTTGTAACCTCTTAAAGAAATCCAGAATAAGCCAGGCAGTGCTGGCACACACCTTTGATCTCAGCACTTGGGATGTAGAGACAGGTGGGTCTCTGTGCGTTTCAGGCCAGCCTGGTCTACACTGTGAGTTCCAGGACAGCCAGGGCTACACTGTGAGTTCCAGGACAACCAAAGAAATCCTTTCTTTAAAAAAATTCAGAATAACCCATGCATGACCCAGTTCCAGAGAAATCACCTCTGTGACCTTGCTCTCAACCATAGCAACTAAAAACTACTGCACTGTGACCTGTGCAGTACATCCTACTGCAGTGTGACCTGTGGAGTACATCCTACTGCAGTGTGACCTGTG
>NW_021604780.1:399210-423052 GCF_004785775.1 Grammomys surdaster | reverse complement strand
ACTGCAGTGTGACCTGTGTAGTACATCCTACTGCAGTGTGACCTGTGGAGTACATCCTACTGCACTGTGACCTGTGTACTACAATGTGACCTGTGTAATAATCCTACTGCAGTGTGACCTGTGGAGTACATCCTACTGCAGTGTGGCCTGTGTGGTACATCCTACTGCAGTGTGACCTGTGTAGTACATCCTACTGCAGTGTGACCTGTGTAGTACATCCTACTGCAGTGTGACCTGTGCAGTACATCCTATTGCAGTGTGACCTGTGTGGTACATCCTACTGCAGTGTGACCTGTGGAGTACATCCTACTGCAGTGTGACCTGTGCAGTAATCCTACTGCAGTGTGACCTGTGCAGTAATCCTACTGCAGTGTGACCTGTGTAGTACATCCTACTGCAGTATGACCTGTGGAGTACATCCTACTGCAGTGTGACCTGTGCAATAATCCTACTGCAGTGTGACGTGTGTAGTACATCCTACCGCAGTGTGACGTGTGTAGTACATCCTACCGCAGTGTGACCTGTGCAGTAATCCTACTGCAGTGTGACCTGTGTAGTACATCCTACTGCAGTATGACCTGTGGAGTACATCCTACTGCAGTGTGACGTGTGTAGTACATCCTACTGCAGTGTGACGTGTGTAGTACATCCTACTGCAGTATGACCTGTGGAGTATATCCTACTGCAGTGTGACCTGTGCAGTAATCCTACTGCAGTGTGACGTGTGTAGTACATCCTACTGCAGTGTGACGTGTGTAGTACATCCTACTGCAGTGTGACCTGTGTAGTACATCCTACTGCAGTGTGACCTGTGTAGTACATCCTACCGCAGTGTGACCTGTGTAGTACATCCTACTGCAGTGTGACCTGTGTAGTACATCCTACTGCAGTGTGACCTGTGCAGTAATCCTACTGCAGTGTGACGTGTGTAGTAATCCTACTGCAGTGTGACCTGTGTACTGCAATGTGAAATGGGCAGTGTATCTTGGATGGTTTATATTTATTTCTTTTCTTTCTTTTTTTTTCTTCATTTGTAGGTGAAATCTCAGACCTCTAAGTAGATCACAAACACTGAGAGCAGAGTGGAGCCTTTGTGGGTCCTATGGTACCTGACACAGCAGTGAGCACTCAGTCAATGTTTGTGGATTCAGCAGAATAGTCATCCCACACAGAGATACAGCTTGGCTTCATGTTCAATATTTAATGCCTCTATTTGTTAGTTTAAACCTCACGTCTATCACAGCCTGACAAGTTTGCAAAGTGCAATGCTTGTTGTTTGTGATCTTAAAGAATTCTCTTGTCTCCTAGGGTAATTGTGTGATACTCAGAAGCATTTTGGAGCCAGAGGAGTAAGCCCTTAAGTCTGGGGGATGATATCTAAGTACTCTATAGTCCATATTGCATGGGACCTGCCAGTGAGATTGATGCCAGTGTGGGGCAACTTATGTCTCTTGCCTCCGTGTGTGTGTGTGTGTGTTCTCTTCTGCATGTCTAGACCCCTTTCTTTGTGATGTCTAGACTCTTTTTTAGATATCTAGAACCTTCTCTTTTGAGCTTCTAGAGCAGTGGTTCTCAACCTGTGGATCATGACCTGGGGGTGATGTTCAAACAACTGTTTCACGTGTGTTTAGTCTCAGATATCCTGCATATCAGGTATGTACATTATCATTCATAATAGCAACAACACTACAGGTATGAAGTAGGAACCACATAATGCTATGGTTGGGGTCACCACAGCATGAGGAACTGTACTAAAGGACCTCAGCATCAGGAAGTCTGGAGCATCCTCGTCTATTGTGGCCCACATCATTTTTATCTTGCATCACCAATATCAATTGATCTTGTAATTTCAAAACACAATCTCATGATCCCAATGTTAGAGCACTGTGGGAAGCAGCCAGTCTAGGGATGCTAAGCCCACTCTTAAGGAAACGGAAGCTTGGAGGCAGAGGATAGGGCTCTACTTTCCCATTTCCTGATCTGATATTCTTTGTACCTCAGCAGGCTGCCTTTTCTGCATTCCTCAGAACTTCATGGAGGACATGAAAAAAATACTCTCTGGTGATGTTTAGTGAAAAACGAGGCCTTAAATACCTACTTAAGGATTGAGAACCTTTGATCTGGTCTGCTTTGTTTTGCTAGACTATATTCCAGAGAGCTGGATAATGGTAGAAAACCCATTGTCTGGTTTTACCTCACACATTTGTTACTGTTTGGGAGGTCTGCAAGGTGCAGTTTCATGTCACTTTCTCTTAAAGAGGTGACAAAGCCAATTAGACTGTCAGTGGTGTCAGCCAGTCGCCTTGCTCACTACTGATCTACCTGGTGGCAGTCAAAGATTCACCCTAGAGGCCCAGGTAAATGTCCTCCTGGGACGCATTTCTTTGGCACCCAGGCCCCACTCTCCCTGCCCCAGCCTCTGGACCCACTTAGAATGAGTATTGACTGCCCACTCATGCATTACCTGCGTTACAAGTTCACCCTTGGAGGCCACACTGCCATCAGACTTCCCTCCTTGCCGGTCCTGGGAGAGAGAACATAAACAACCTTTGAAGAGGAAAAAACCTACTCCAAGGACAAGAGGAGATCAAAGTGTTACAACAAACGGGGCGGCCACAGCAAAGAGCTCGGCCAGGCAGAAAACTGAGTTTCAAAGTGGGACTCAGATCTCAGAAAAGGATCACACAGGTTTCTTGGGCTTCCGCAGCCCCCTGTGATCACTGTAACCTGTGATTATGTCACTTGTGATGACTGTAACCTTGGGACATGGTAAGGACATGGTAGGGAATGGAGGAGACGGGAATCTCGTTTGTTAGGTGAGGGCTTTACAAACTGAGAAGCCAGGCCTTACACTCAGCTTTCCCGTTTAGGGAGACTTGACACCAGGGCGTGGCTACTGTTCCTGGCTTTGCTTATTTTACTTTGTTTCGAAGTTCATTATTTATTCTGTTGCAATTTGTCTAGCAAACAGTGTGGTGTAGTGTAATACAGTGCAGGCTGGCGTGCACACAGGCACGAGCGCGCACCAACTTTTGTATTGTTTTGTTTGGCTTTATATTTTTGAGCGTCTCTACTCTTGCATGGTTTTGTCTTTTCCGCTACACTGCAGTCAATTACCACGTGATCTCAGCTTATTTACCTGCTCTGTGAGTAGCTGGGTACTTGTCTTTTGATGGAATAAATGCTTGCGTTTCTCCACAAGAAGAGTTTCCATGATAGAAAGTTTGTATATTTCTAACTTAATGAAAACTGACAAATGGATTTCCAAAGTGGTGATTTTCCTATAGGAATTTAAATGAGAGGGGAAAAAAGTATCTGCTCCAGTCAAGGGTGAGAAGGGAGGAGTGGGCGGGGCTTGGCAACACTTTAAAGATGGAAGTGCTGTCTTTGGGAGGCAGAAAACAGTTTATCTGTTAGTATCGGGAGATTCATTTGTTTTCAGATATATCTGAGACATGGGTTTCCAGCCCTTGAGAGAACACAGGAGAAAGCTTGGCAAGGATGAAGGAGGCCAAGAAACCTGGCCAAGTTCAGGTGGCCCTTTGAGCCAAGCTCTGCCTCAAGGATGCTTAGAAGGGATGCTGGAACATCTGGAAGCAGCAGTTTGAAGCTGCTGTGCCAGAGCTTTCTCGTTCAGTCGGACTGGTGTGGCACTAACTTCTTTTAATCACTCATCAAAGCACAAGCCCTGGGAATTGGTGCGGTAACACCCTGAGGAATGTAAAGTTGTCAATCTTGCCTGTCTCTGACCCATGAACCTGGAAAAGCCAGAGCCCTGGTGGGGGCAGGACTACTTACTCGGGTGATGGGGCATATGGAGGTAGGCAGCAAAATGTGGTCTTTGAGTTCCCCACCATCACACACCGTCGATAATTCACATTTGCGGTGAAACTGGAGAGAAAAATTAAAAGGAGGATAAGCAGGAGTGACCAAGGAGGCACCGGGTAGGTATGTGTTGCGTCGAGGTTTTTCTGGGGAAGCGAGCTGTCCAGAGCCCCTGTGTCTTGGAGCACTGCTGCCTTTGGTTTTGACAGGATTGTTGAGTACGTGTGAACATGTGGCATGTCTGCTGGGGCACAGAAATGACATCTAGAGCTGCCCTTAGAGTGTGGCACCCTGAGTGCATTCTATACCCCAGTCCCTGGATCTCTGGGCTAGAAACTCTGAGGGAAGGCTACCTCTGAGAAAACCCATAGGAGGCTGGAGTAAAGCATCAACTGAACCCCTGCATTGTGGGATGCACTTTGTCTGGCTTGGAGGAGCCCCCCATTTAGGGCTGATACCTAGCCAGGAGGTACAAGACAGCCTGGAATTGGCTTTGAGAGGAAGGCTGGGCATCCCTGTGGTACCTGTTATGTATAGAATGTTGTGGACTCTGGCATGAGCTTGGCAGTAGCAAGATCAGGCCCCTGGGCAAGGCAGAGTGCTGCTGAGAGCAATGTGCCTTTGGGCCAAAGTCTAACTCTAAGATGTAAAGAGGGAGCTTTTCAGGATTTAATCTCTCTCCCAACCTGTCCGGTTACTGCAGCCCCGGATGAAGGATGTTCATGATCTAGCTGGCTGTTCCCAGCCACTGGTCATGTAGGCAGCAGGTTGGCTAACTTCTTAAACAGCTCTTTCTCTGGGCAGTTTGAGGAGTCATTGGTGGCTGGGAGGCTTGAATAGGTCTGGGGGCTCTGGGCTAGCCTCTTAGCTTCATCCCCTCACTCTACACTTGGCCTCTGGAGGGATGTTCACTACCCCGGGCTACAGCTCGAACAAAACCCACACTGAAAAGAAGTAGGGCCGCCCTGGGCACCGACCCACCGTCATCCGGCACCACACGCAGTGCCGCGCTGTGACACTCTGGTAGCACTTGATACTTTTGTGGCACCGGTCACACTTGACGGAGGAGTTCCCTTCCACCCACGCGTGCTGCATCACCTGTGGGAGGGAAGGGAAGGATACCAGGGAAGGCAGTGGAATCATGCCCCTGGGTCCAGGGCTACAAAGAAGTGGCGGCGCGAGGAGCCCAGAGGGCCCTGTTTCCTCAGTGTGGAAGCTGATTGGATGCAGAATTTCACCTGCCTGACCACCACTATGCTAAGCAAAACATGTTAAAAACAGGTTCCATGTTGCCTGAACTAGTTCTCACCCCACCAGGCAAGCATCTAAGCAGCAGCTCGTCCACCATCCCTCTGTCTTGTAGAACTCTCTGGCCAGACTTGTCTTCATGTGGACCCTTTTCTAGGAGGCAGTTGGACCTCTCTGAGTCTCTGGCCCTTCCTCTTTAGACTCTAGACTGAGGGACCTCTGGGATACACTGAACAGCACAACTGAAAGGCTTCTGTGGCACACTTCTCTGTTAACTCACTTCCTTTTCCTTAGCTTCCTCAGCTGGCTGTTACAATCACCTGAGGACTCTGTAGAAATCCTGGTGCCCACCCTCACACTCCAAATGAGTGAGTCTCTAGGGGGGCAGGCCCCAGAGGTTTGACTTAAATCTCCCCATATGATTTAAATTCACACGTGTTAAAGCGCCCCGGGTGCTTCTAATGTAACACTAGCTGAGACGAAAGAAGAAGGAGCTAGATTACAAAGTCCAAAGCCATCAGTCAGGGTCCCCTTCAGACCCATTTCCTGGCCATCTGGATGCATCAGCTACCTGGCTGGGAAATGTCACCAGGACATAGCATGGGGGTTTGGATGCATACCTCTAACAAAAAATGGAAACCTCTGACCCATTGCCTGGGAGCCTCTGTCCTCAGATCTCTCTCCCTGGAACCGCATAGAACTAAAAACTTCCCACCAAGGTGTCCTGAGGTACAGCAGGAAGATGTGGGAAAGTGAGTGCATATCTCAAAATGCCCAGCTTCAAATACTATATTAGAAACACAGGAAATATTTACATGATATAATCCACTTTTGCATTGAACAAGAATAAGTGTTTTAAATTTCTTAGCAGCTAAGTTGTGTGGTACTATTCACCCGAATACTTTTACTAATTTATTGCTCTAAAACACATGCCACACTTGATTTGTAGCTTTTCACATTCGGCTGCATCAGTGAGGTGGAGAAAGAAGCCACTTTGTGAACTTGAATTCTACATGGTTACATGGACTATGCTCTGAGATTATTGTTTCCATTTTGCAGAGGGACAAGTAGAGGCTTCAGAGAAGTGAGTGACTGACTTTGGGTTCTAGAGCCAGTGAGTAGCCACCCAGGAATCCACAGCCAGGTCTTTGGACTCTGAACCTCAGGGTTGTTGCCCCAGCACTGTGTTTCATTCTTCAGCCTGTCTGGGGTCTGAAGAAATGGTGAGAGACTTGGGCTGTCCCTGCAGGCTCACAAGGTTGTGGTTGTGACCTATTGGCCCCTCAGCCGTGTTACCCTGCTCTCCGTGTCAGATGACTAAAGAGACCTGAGCATAGAAGGCTCACTGTGTGCTCTGGTAGAAGCCAGGCATGGACATGGAGGCATATGTATGGGGAGTGAGGCATGCAGTGGTTATGGGGCATGCATATGAGGAGTCCTCTGAGAAGCCTTCCTCCCAGGAGGTCTTCCATGGGAAAGCTGTGAGCATCCCACATTCTAACCATCCCTTGGTTCCCATTCCTCAGCTGCGTCATCCCTCTGCAGCAGTGTGGATGAGCTGCCCCCAGTTTTAAGGGCAATCTAGTTCCAGACTCAGCAAGCAACCCCCCACCCAAAGGCCAGGAAAACTTCTCCCACCTTCTGCGTCTCATCTTGGCATCCATGTCTGAGACCTAGAGCTGAGCCTCTCAACTGCCTTTGAGTTTCCTTCCTTTCTTTGTTTACCTTTGTTAGTGGAGTCTGTTCAGAACACTCAGACACAACCAGTCCTACAAGGGTGCATCAAAATAGACCCGATCTGCTCTGCCTCGGGGCAGCAATAACTACTGTAACTGCTGGAAGCATCTTCTTCCCTCTGCTTTCACTCCTATACCAACCTCAGAAAGTGTCATATAATTAGAAACGTCACCATGTCTTCATGTCTGAAGCTCTTCCTAATTCTGCACTGCTTTCTAATTCTGGAGTTGGTCTTGAAAACATTCCTCCAGGTAGGACCTCGTCACCTTGTGAGTCCAGCTTCTTGGCCTTCCCTGTAATCATCATCTGACCCAGCCATTCCAAACCGAATCCAGGCCATGGTCAGGTATATCTCCATGCCTGTCCACGGGAGCCCCCTTCTATTAGTATGCTCTGCCCTCTTCCATGCCTGTGAAGCCCTCCTGGTTCAAAGGACAAACAGAGTCCTACCTCCTTTGAGAAATGTTTTTCCTTTCAGGTTTCAACTGCACATCCACGAGCCTCTGTTATGACAGCACACACCTCATGGCTTTGCACTATGCTCACAAACCTATCTAGCATCATAACCTGTGAAGAATTTGAGACGACTGGATACTGTTTCTCATAACCTGTGGATGCCCTGGTACGGCGCCTGGCATACAGTAGGCTTCAGGGAGATGCTGAATGGATTGATGGATGAGTGGGATGGCTTGAGGGTCCTTGAGGCAGAGAAGGAACTAGAGAAAGCTCTCCGAGCCTCTTCCCACACAGGGATCTGTGATGATGGACATGTTACCCCCGAGGCAGCACACAGTAGAATGAGCCCATTGGTGTCACCAACCTCGCCACTCCTTTTGGCTTTGGAGTATGTTTTTACACATCCAGGAATGTTTTTGGATACACAGCGTTGGTGGACAGTATATTTACAGTCTGGAAAAAAAGAAAAAAGGACAGTGGTTACACATGCCACCAAGGGAATAAAAATCTACACACCCTCCCCAGTGCACACACTGCAGCGAAGGCTTGCTTCTAGAGCTGGCCTGGCTTAGCAGAAACCTAACACTGCCATGTGAGTAGTCTGTAGCTCCCCCAAACCTCTACTTCTTCCCACCACCCCCACCTCTTCATACTACCTTTCTTTGATGGCAGTGACTGCACAGGTGTGAGATCAGAAGGGGTGGTGAGGGACAGATGTCTCAGCATTGCCTGTTGGGATGCCAGCAAGAGGACAGAAAGCCTATGGCCCCTAGGCTGATGGAGGCTACTGGCCACAGCCTACAGAATGTGGAGTAACTTTTCGTGCCTTTTGGACACTCAGGATTCTCTGTCAGATGCACACACAGTAGCTTTCCTTCCTTTTCTCTCTGGGGCAGGGATTTTTGCCGTAATAAGTGGGACATTTGTGGGAAGCACCACGTACAGGGTCAGATTAGTGACTCTGAAATTTGTCATTGATGTTGTAATTGTGGCTGTGCACATAGCAAAGGAAGGACCAAGGAGTCTAGACTCAACAGGGATGAGAACATGTTGGCCAGCTGATGTTGAGTGAGTCTGGGGAGATCGGAGCCCCTGTTCTTCAGCCTGCTAACTCCTTGGGGTCTAGCTGGTGTCTGCTATCTGGCCATGAGGTGGCTGGCAGGGCTCAGTGTGCCCACATTCTCTGGCCCCTTGGTAGCGTCTGTCTTTAGCCCTGTCTCCTCTTCCTCCCCGCCTTTCCAAACATCACCCTTTCTTCATTTTCCTTCCTTCCATTTCTTTCTGAGTTTCCCTTCTTAGTCCTGACCTGATCCCTCATTTGTGATTTTTTTCTGCTTTCCCCTCTAGCTCTACTAAATGAATTACAAAATGAAATAAACATATACTTTTATTTTCCATTGCACTTCTAGAATATAAGATATGTTCTTAACTAATTAGAAAGCTCCTCTAAACACATATGATATGAACATTGGCCAGAAACAAAACTGCAATTAGCACAAGTTGTCTTTAATTTATGGAAGACCTTAATACTCATTTTCCAGAGGAGCAGTGGCCTGTGACCCCAACAGCAGCAAACATCATGTCCCTTTGATTCAGCTAGCCCCAAAGCAGGGCACAGAGGACTTGCTGTTGAAACAGGGCAATCCCACCATCTGGAAAGCAGAAATGCCTGTATTTTGCCTGGAATGGATCCACTGAGCATGTGCAAAGCAAATGGACCCAGAGGGAAAAGGCGTCAGGACGGTTACTCACAGATGCAGCACAGGCCTTGCTTCCGAACACCCATCAGCATGATGTGGCAGAAGTTGCAGTAAGTGGGCTTCTTGAAATGCTTCAGGGTCCAGGCATGCCTCCCATCCCCCTTGGAGCCCTGCAAGGGTAATGATGGTGAGACACTGAGCTGCGATCCCTACTGGGAGCCTGAGACCTCCTTGTGGAGGTACTGCATTTTCTCTATGATCTCTTCTCAAGCTTGGAAGATAAGTTACCCAGATTCATTAACAAATTCTTAGTGTATGCTTTCTAAAATTAGCACATACAAAAGAAAAGAGCATCTGAACGGTAGTGGGAGGGGAGCTAAAATAAGCCCTCTCCTACCTGGATGCCGGAAGTATAAATGGAATAGCAATTTGATAAGTCTGCCTGCCTATCTATCTATCTATCTATCTATCATTTATCAATAATCCATCCATTGGTCTATGTATTGTCTATCAATTATCTATCATCTATCTATCTATCTATCTATCTATCTATCTATCTATCATCTATCTATCATTTATCATTCATTCATCCATTAGGCTATCTATTGTCTATCAATTATCTATCATCTATCTGTCTACCTATCTATCAATTACCTATCATCTATCTATCTATCTATCATCTATCTATCTATCTATCAATCACCTATCTACCTCACCTGCTATCTTAAGAGTCTTTAATGATTACAATCTGACTCAGCAGCATTTCCCCTTGAGCTCCAGTCTTAATAACTTTTGAGAAAACAGATGAGCATTTCTGTGCTAGTCAGATCAGCATTATTCCAAATAGTGAGAGCCTAAAAATGTCCTAACCATGCCCAGATCAACTAAAGCTGTAGTGCATCCATATACTAATTGCCTTCTAAGGCAATTTATTTATCTCTTTGGTCTCAAGAACTGACGATGATGATAATGAATATTATTCCAGTCCACTGCCAGATTTTAATCTGTACCAAATACTGGGGGGAACAAAACTATTGGAGGAGCAGTAAGTTCATCACTAGTAAACAGATAGAAAAACAGACTCAGAGAGATTCTGTAACTAGGCCAATGTCACAGGAAAGATGAGGGAGAGAGCCAGCGGTTGATCTGCAGGCTCTCCACATCTCTCCATACCTCCACAAGGATCTTCCTAGACAGACGGAAACTTAGCACCTTGTCAAGAGATCTGCTTATTCATCATATACTCATCATTTTATCTGAAAACACCCTCATCCAGCCCAGTCCCCTGCCTACCCAGTTCCGAGAAGCAAATGGCTGCTGGGCTCAGGTAAAGCTTCTGCTTGTGTTCTAGCACCACCGTGTGGCTTGTTCATTTCTGGCCAGGTTTTACCCATTGCTACAATTTTACCAGGAGACAGGATTTGAGAGAGCCCCAAGCATTCTTAGTGGTCTTATGTGTGATTGAAAATGGCAAGAAAGTTGCAGCAGCAGGCTATCCAGGAAGTTGGTGGGGCTTCCTGTAGAGGCCCGAATGTAACTGGTTAGTTACAAACTTACTTAGCCCATGGTTACAATATAGGTTTACATAAGGCTTTGGATTAATAACAATGAATTCTACATTTTTTGATGTGTTCCACTTTTTTTGATGTGAATTCTAGTTTTATGCAAGGCTGATTTGGTGTTTGACAGGGACCCTGGACAGGAGCTAAAGAAATACTCAGGTTTTGCCTGCTGCCTCCTGACATGTGGGCTCTTTCCATACAAGATGCTTTGGACACTAGCAGGATCAGCTCACAGAGAACAGAAGTCGGTTCCTTATGCTTACAGGATCCCATCTTGTTCCCCCAAATGAGAACAAACCAAGACAACAACCTGTTGCTGTTGGAACAGCAACCAAGCAGAGCATCTCTTTGGATCGGGTTCCCAGTGAGTGCTGATAACTGTCTACCTTGCTTTTGGGTTCTTGTGTGTGTAGCTCCTGAGCAAGAGGTCATTGTACACAAGTCTCCATGCTACTGAATGTGACAGACGGCCCTTTAGTTAGGTGTGTGCCCTTGGACCAGTCCTTTACCTTGCTGGGCCTCTGTTTGTAGAATGAAAGGGCTGGAACAAAAGCCACAAAGGACTCTTAAGCCACATCATGTGCGACCCTAGAGCCAGAATGTCATCAAGCCAGGCCTGGTATGCAAGCCCGTAAGCCTAGCCACACTGTATGCTGAGGAAGGACGATCACAAGTTCAAGCAGCATGGCCGGCCTGGGCTACAGAGCAAGTCTGAGGCCAGCCTGTGCAACAGAGTGAGACTTTGACTCAAAAATAAAATATAAACAAAGAGATGGAGATATGGACCCGTGGCAGAGTGCTCACCTAGCATGTGTAAGGTCCCTGGTTCAATTCCCACATAACCCAAACAGAAAACAGAATGAGTTCTCAGAATCTTGCTTATTCCTTAGGGATAAGCCGAACACTCGCCAAGGTTTCTTCTCACCGCTCTGACTGAAGTGCAGGGCGCTGGAAAGAGTGGGGAACTTGGAGCTAGGTACAAAACCCAGTTTTTGTTTCTCTTGCTATGGAACCCTGGCTTTCCATCTGTAAGATGGGATAAAAGTACCTGTCACATCTGTTGATTGTTAAGTCCATTCACAAAAGCCCCGAGGCAGATCACTGCTCCTCTTCTTCCCTCCTTCCTTTGCTAACTCTTTGCATTTCCCTAGCTTTAAATTTTTTAATTAAGTTTACTCATTGGCAGAGGCGGGTGGGCATTTGTGTCATGGTATGCGGAGGTCATATGACAGGGAAGTGAGTTCTTTTCTTACACGATATGGATTCTGGGAATCGAACTCAGCTTACGTAGTGCCTCTATGTGCAGGGTCCCCTTGCTGACCCCTCTCCTAGGATCTTAAGACCTAGCTTGATGGAAAGATGAGATGCTCTATGAAGTTTCTGTTGCGCTTTGCCTGGATGAGAATAAGTGTCATGCAGGCAAATGCTTTATCTATGTCCCCTCATAGTGAGCACAACAAAAAATTTCCCTTTGTAAAAGAGCGGCAAAGAGTGGTCAGGAGAAAGGATATGTTTCTGGCATGCAGAGTGAAAGGGAGGAGCAAGAGCCCGCTGGAGCCAGCAAGCGGGGCGGGGCTGGCCCATTGGGAAGTCTGGAGCAGACAGACACTAGCAACAAGATGGAATCCAGAGGCATTGAATGTGGTTTACTGACTTACAGAGTCATCCATCCCCAGGAGGACCAGCAATGGGATGGTGGTCATGCCTCCGTTGACCCACTCCTGTAGAGACACAAAGCCATCCTTGTCGTAGTCCATGCCTTGTAACATCTCCTTCAGTATCTGTGGAAGCCAGAGAACAATGAACAGGTCGTTTGCAACCGTTTCCGGATGCCTCTGCTCTCTGTTTTCTCTTCTGTCCTGTGCTGTTTCTAATTCACACATTGCCCTGCTTATTCAGAGTAAGCAGGGTGACAAGGAAGCAAAGCAGTGAGAGACCAGGCTTCGAGGCTCAGCTCTGCTCCATCCTGACCTTAGGTAGCTCACCCCAGCTCTCCGTGCTCTGGGGTGCTCATCTTAAGATGGAAATAATATTGCTATATTCCAGCACATTAGCAAAGACCAGAGGAGATGCATAAAGAGTGTTTAATCTAATATCTGGTACATAGCACCCCCAGTGTAGTTAACATTAGAAGCTGACGATTAACAACTTTTCCATTCTGGGCTCTAGCTTCTCTGTTCTATGAGTTTCTATTATAGAGTTGCCCCTGCTGGGTAGGCTGGGGGACTGCAGTTTCTGCCATGTCTAGACCTCGTCCTGCTGCCTTAAGCATCTTTCCTGTTGGAGAAAGGGGAGCTCAAAGCATAGGACTCCAAAGAAGCTGCTGAGAGGATGAGTCTGGGTAACCACACAGTAACATTCAACCATTCGCACCCACATGCCAGACGTGCCTCACTGTCTCTGGAGAAAACTGTGTTTGTAGAAACTCACAGGTCTGAGCTCTGTGGGATCCCACTCCAGGTACTGGGCAACATGCAGCATTTGGTTCACAATCTGATCCATCTCCTAGAAAATATCAGGAGAGAAATATCAAAGGGAGAAAACCAAAGTGTGTGTGTGTGTGTGTGTGCCTTTGTGTGTGTGTGTGCCTGTGTGGGTGCATGTGTATGTGTGTCTCTGAGTGTGTGTGTTTCATCAGAATAAGAACAAAACTGAAAATCAAACATGGCAGGAGGATGGGCAGGATGGATCACGAGGAAAAGCTTGAGCATACACAGGAACCCCACAAGGGCAGCCTCCTTGATTACAAAGGCCAGTGGACTTAGATGCTCACAGCAGGCCAAAGCAAGGGAGCACCTGGAGCACTGACTCCTAGGCCCTCCCTCCTCCTTCATTCTGTCCTTTGACCAGGAAACCGCAGGGAATCCTGTTTTCTTTTTTGTAACATATGCAAACGCAGGTGAAGACAGGTCCCTCCTTGCCATTCTTATCACTTGGTCTCCATCTCCACACCTTAGCAGCTTGGGCTTTGTCTGTCTGTCTGTCTGTCTGTCTGCCTCTTCAGTCAGGTTCACATCCTGTGTTGGTCCTTGCTCAAGCACTGTGACTTAGATTTATCTCAGCATCTTCTCTTTCATTTGCGTTACAGTCGACCCTGAGCCTAGAACTTGGTGAACGGAAGTGTATGTATACATGATGGATTAGCCCTTTGGTACCAAGGCCTGTCTAAAACCTTATAGATCTGTCAGGTGCTAGTGAGGCAGTGCGTACAGGGACCCATGAGAACATACTCTGCTGGGGAGTATTTGGTGTCAGTCAGCGTCTTACATATGGATACCACCTAAGATGTTCATAGGGAGATTGTTCTGGAACTGGATTGTGTGGGCAAACTGAAGAAAGTTTGCAAAGTGTTACTTCCTTCATGTCAAATTCAGGGCTAAGCCAACAAACTGTGTCTCAACCACTATTTGATTTTTAAGGTATATTTATATTGTGCTGTGCTCTCTCTCTCTCTCTCTCTCTCTCTCTCTCTCTCTCTCTCTCTCTCTCTCTGTGTGTGTGTGTGTGTGTGTGTGTGTATGGTTCACATATGAGTGCAGGTTCCTGTAGAGGCCAGAAAAGAGCATCAGGTCTCTTGAAGCTGCAGTTACAAGTACTTGTGAACTCCAACATGAGTGCTAGGAACTGGACTTGGGTCCTCTGTGACAGTAGTAGTAACCCCTGAGTCATCTCTGAAGCCCCTGACACAGATATATCTGCTCAGTCTCTGTCTCTCTCTGTCTTTTTCTCTCTCTGTCTTGCTCTCCTCTCTCTCTCTCTCTCTGTCCCTCTCTTCTCCTCTTCCATCTCATGCTGGACTTGGAACTTGTGATCTTTTTGCCTCAGCCTCTTGCCTATAAAAAAACTACTACTTTACTCAAAGGGAAACAGTAGCCCAGAGCAAAACTACAGGGTTGGGCAGTGGCCAAGTATGATGAAGGGGGTAGAACATTTCAGTGGAGTAATCTGTGAGTCTATTGGGGGTCAGGATTCTACATGATAATGTCACTTAGAAACTGAAAGTTAGACGCCATTGTGGGCTATGCAAATAGAAGCAAAATGGAGTGGCTTCAGGAACAAGTAGGTCCCAGTGTCCACTCTGGCCAGGCCACATCTGATTATGTAAAGCCATGGATGGGCAGGTTTTATTGCCTGATGTGTTTTAATACTGGTGTTGCCTGCTGGAGCTTGCCCAACATGATTATTTAACACAGCCTAATGAGAACCAATGGAGAACGGGAGACTGGCTTCAAGGAGGTTTTGTCTAGGCATGATAGAATGTTTAACTGTCAAGGTTATGTAGTTTTGTGTTTCTCTCATCTGAATAGCTGTGGAGGGCAGCAGGGAGCCAAGGTTGCGGGGTGGGGGTGGGGTGGGGGCGGGGAAGGGACAATGGGAGGGAGCCTATTTTGATTTCCTCTTTGGTTGGGGAAGAGGGGGGTACCAGCATGTTGTGTGATGTCTGGCAAACTGAAGCCTGGCCTGCTGGCAGGAAGTCCTGTCCAGCTCACTCCTAGCAGTGGGACAGCTACTGTGGAGGAGTGGCTTCTTTTTCACTGAGAGTGTTCACAAAGAAGCTGTCAGCCAGGGACTCCAGGTGTGAAGTTGAGTCAGAGGCCTCTTTGGAGACTTGTTTCTGTCCACTAACATCATCTTTAAAATATATTCTGGAATGAACCAGTTTCCAGCACAGTACTGCTGTCCTGTGTAAGATTACCATTGTTCTGTGACCTGATTATTTCCTTAGGTCTCTGTTCAGTATGCCTCTTATAGTCTTCTTGACATAGTCTCTAGAGCGATCCTTGAGACATGCCAATATGTTGCTTTTTATTTCTTCACCAGCAAGCCCAGTTTCCACTTAACCCTACAGCATCCTGGGCACGCTTCAGTATCTTTGCACACAGTGTTTGCTACCTAGAGGGTTCTTTCCCTAGATTAGCCCCTTCTCCAAGCCTCTGTTCCAATGTCCCTTCCTCAGGGAGGCCTTCCTTGACAACCCTTCTGAAAGCTGTCACTCCCCCCAGCATTTCCTACTTCCTTTATTTTTCTTCTCAGCAAACATCTACCCAATATGTATGCACGTATATGTATTTATTTCATACTGTATGGCTTTATTTTTGCGATGCTAAAATTGAATTGAGGTCTCAGGCTAGCTAGGCAAATGCTCTGCACTGAGCCTTATTTCCAATTCCACCTGACCCCTTCTAGTTGAGAGAGGTACTAATGCCTCTTCTGCCCCAGCTTCCTGGGATTCAAATGCTGGGATTACAGTGTGCACCACCACTCCCCAGTCCACAGGCATCTGACGTGCTGTTTAGTGTTGCCTAGACTACAGTGAAAGGAAATGGAACTTTGTTACTTGGCTACAGAGCAGTACCTGGCATGATGTAAACCCTTGGTAAATGAATGCTTGTGGTCTGTGAGAGTCTGTGCTTGTTCCATCAAAGACCACAGCCCAGAGCGCTGCAGCAGTGCTGGAGAGACCAGTGGAGCTACTAGGGTAGAGATGGTATGATTCCTTGGCCTAGTAAACTTATTTCCTCTGTCCCTTCATATTTCCTTCCCTCCCTCCCTTCATCTTTCCCTTCTTCTCTCTTTTCCTTCCTTTCTCTCATTTCAGTCAGCCATATACATTTCAGGCTTAGACCTGACAGTTCATAATAAGCCTTGGCAGTCAGCCATGACCACAAGGCCTAGATTCAGGGCCTCCTTCTTTCTTGGACTTCTCTGTCTCTAGTATTTCTCTTTCTCCCTGGTCCTGTTCTTGCTTCTTTCTGAAGGGGTGAGGTGACAGTAAAGGGTTTAGAACAGATGGGACCAGGCTCCTGGTCTTGTAGAGATAGGAAGTCAGTAACCTCCATCCCTCTTGGCCTTGTCTTGTTACTTTTCTACCCAACTCCTCTTGATTCCTGGGTTTCAACAGGACATTTCAAGGGAAGTCTATAGACAGGGAAGTTACATTTGAGGAAAATACTAAAATGTTCCCCTTATCCTGAGATTGTGTGGTTCCAGGCTTCTGGGTATGGAAGAAGGAAAATGGAGTCTATGCTCTACAGTCTGACTCTCTGGAAAGCAGGAGGCAGGGGTTCCACTCATGGTCTGCATCCCTTAGCCAGAATGCTGCAGCTCCTGTAGGGATGGAACTGGGGAGT
Organism: Grammomys surdaster; assembly: GCF_004785775.1. Taxonomy (NCBI): domain Eukaryota; kingdom Metazoa; phylum Chordata; class Mammalia; order Rodentia; family Muridae; genus Grammomys; species Grammomys surdaster. The sequence goes on along the minus strand of NW_021604780.1, from coordinate 406,393 downwards.
TTGGATGCTTCCTTCACTGTACCTTGCTCTTTCCACTCTTTCAGATCCCAGGACTGAGCTGAAAGTGGAAACTTACCGCTTGGTCCAGGAGTCCATTTTCATCCAAATCATAGAGACGAAACATGACTGCAAGAAACACACAGGTTAGTCCGAGGTCCTCCAGGAGCCAGCATGGGCTGACATTCTGCTACTTCTGTTTTTTTTTTTGTTTTTTTTTTTTTGTCCAGATTCAAGCAGTAGTGGAGCATAAGCTATTACAGTCAGCTTACTCTCTGAGGTTCAGTATATGATTTCCTTAAGGAAGAGATAAAGCTGGGGAAGAGAATGAGGCCCCTGGGCTCTTGGGTCTTCCTGTACAGTGACTCTGTGGCAAATGAGACCCAGGTCATGAACAAGACACCCTGGAGAGCATGCATATCTTTCTGCATCAACTGGACACAATTTGAAACCCATACTCAACAGCTGATCCGGCTGAAGCACCACCAGAATTACAGTGGGACCTTTATCTCCACTGCACACAGGGAGAGTGCAGAGTCAGGCATGTTAGAATCTTGGTGCATGCTGATACTTCTGGGATGTCAGACAAGTTACCTCTCTTCTGGGATCACTTTATTTGTAAGATGGAAACTGTAGTTTATCTCTATTGCTGCGAGCATAAAGATTAATATTTACAGCTATAGTCATGGATAGGCTCAGAATACATAAAGTATTTAACATATTGTTTCTTTTCTGTTATCAGTGAACATTTACATATGACTTTACTTAGACAGTAGGTACTGTTTTATGCATCCAGTCATAATTACCTAGTGATAATAATTACCATAGTCATGATGACATGAGGTAGTTGCTACTGCTGGAACTACGTGACACTCAGGATGTTATTTTTTTTTTTTGACACTTTATCCCAAATGCTGGGAGCCAGGAGCATTTCAGATTTGGAGTATTTTTAAATTAGGGAGTATTTAATATATATAATCATATATTTAGGGGGACATTCCCTGAGTCTACATGCAATATTACAGTTTTCACGTGTCTTACGTGCATAGCCTTCAGGAAACTTTATGGAATATTTTTAGTGTATCCCGTTTCGATTTCAGATGGAAAATTCTCCACTTATGCCATGGAGTCTCAAAAGTTTGGGAGTTTGGAGGAAGTGCCAATATGCTAATTGGAATATCTTGTGAGCTTCAGGGAGGTGAAGCAGACAAGGAAGGCCTGGGAATGACTGGGACTAAAGACTAAATGTGCACTGACAGGGACAGTCACCCAAAAACATGGAGATGGTGCGATCTCAAACATAAGCTGGGCAGGAAGCAAACCAAACACTTCTTCCCTTTCACCCCCATTCTTTATGGTGTTCACTATTGATTCTCTTATGTGCCCCTCCTACTGGCCACATCCTGGCACAGCTCAGTACAAGCTGTCTGGTGATCTTATGCCTCTCTTGTGGGACTGTCCTCCAGAGGTTTTAAATTCCCTGGACCTTGTATCCCCGCCCCCTGCATGCTATGTACCTGAGTAGCATTTAAGGTTTGTAAAAGTGGCATCACCTCCTTCCCATTCTCTCTGAATATTCCCATTGTCATTTCTCAGAATATTGTGGCCGGGGGCACATAGTACAGGCTGAGTGACATAGAGAAGGTCGAAGCGTACCACTAACTTTGCTTCAGGACATGTTCTGGTTCAGATGACCCAGGTCAGACATGCTCCTTCCCATACTGTCTCTCATGTAGAGTGAGATAGCAAGTCTGCCGTCCAGGGTTATTATGAGACTGACAGTGAGAAGGTGGATTCAAAATGCTTAGCAAGTAAAATGCATGGTGTCGTCCATGGGAGGGGCTCTTGCATTGACAAGAGGTGGACTCTCAGGGATGACTTCCAAAAAAGCCGCATGCCTAGTTCTCAAACTAGAGACACTTCATTTCTTTTGAATCATTAAAATGAGGGAATGATTTAGACTGATAGAGAAAAAAATAAAACAAAAAAATCAAACCAAACCAATGGAAATGCTGACTAAGTGACCTTTTTGCATCAGAGGTTGTAAGGGAAAATATTAGCTAAAGATGGAGAGGGAACTAAAACCTCAAAGACACCAAAGAGATATAAGGAATGGTGAATCAGCGGGCTTGGTTGGAAAGTGATCGGACAGTGAAACCCTATAAATAAATGTGACTATTGGCTGAGTGTTCCCTAAGGGTGTGACATCAGTGTATCTGAGCAGAGCAGTAGCGTGATCTTAGAAATATACACTGCACTATTTCTGGATGGAATCATGGGATCCTAGGATCTGCTTTGAAACAGTTAGAAGCTGAGGTGGGCGAGAACACCCCGAACAAGAGTGACCACCAGCTAGTGTGAATGGTGAAGCTGGGAGGCTCACACATGGTTGAAAACTGAATCCGCCTTGGAAATTTTCGATATTAAAAAAAAAAAGGACCTAGAAATTTTTTCCTTTCTGTTTGAAAAAGTCACTCGGAGCGTCACTGATGCAAAGGATCTGACTCGTCCCCCTTGGTAGTCACAAACAATCATGATGTGGAAGACTCAAAGCCCTCCAACAGTTGGAAATAATTTGATATTTCACCCAGAAAAGAAAAGAAATCTGCATTCTCACCAAATTAGCACTTGAGACTTGTATCGTGAATACCCCCAGCCTATGGGAGACTTTAAGCGCGCTAACTAGCTAATGTCTAGACTGGTACTGTGCCCTGGGTGGACTGTAGGACATGCTGTTATCACTGCTACCGAAGGGACAGGGAACCCTCCCCAGTGCCCAGATGCGTCTCCAATGTGTATGAAATAACTGTCCAGAGCCTTGGTCTTCCTCTGGGAGGAAGCTGAGGCCCTAGGCCAGTGAGCACTTACATTCTAGCTTATCCTGGGGTCTCCCAGTCTCCATCAGGGACAGGTAACACACAACATCCTTCAGGTACACTGTGGGAGCACATGAGCTTGAAGCCAGAGAATCCAGGTCTCCCCATGGGGCTGCAGCCTCTAGTCCTTTAGATGGTGCTTGTGTCTTAGTTGATTTTGATTCTGAAAGACAAAAGGTGAGCATCCAAGGACCGTCACCTAGCAAACATTATTCCTCCTACGGTCCCATCCTCTTCACCGTTGAGGAGAGAATGTTCTATGGGTGGCTTACTGAATTTAACTAACAGACATTGTGTCACGTGGCCACAGAAATCCAGTCTGCAGCTATTTTCTAGGAGTAGCTTCATTATGATCCATTGAAGACTTTATTTCCTTGCAGAAAGCTTATTCATTTTTAGATTTTCCAGGAAAGATGGCAGTGGGTCCTGGCAATCACATAGTGAACAAAAATATCATTTACCATACTGCTCCAAATACTTAATTTGCAGACGTAATTCTGGATGGGCTTCTGCCACATCCAAACCCTTCCTTGTGAGGAGCCATGGAAACCTTGAGGAGTGAGCACAATGTCCTCAGAGGATGTATGCTGTTGACATGAGCCAGCCATGTCAAGGATCAATGTCTTGTACCCATGAAAGTGGCAAAGCCTTCCCCAAGAGAGGCTCAGAGGGATGGCAAAGGCTTCCTCTGGTCCACGGATGAGTGATAATGTATGCAGGGCTGGGTAGTTCCTCCCACCGTGTTCACTGCTTGAAGACTGCTCGGCTATAGAGAGTGTTTATTCCAAGTTGTGAAGCCCATCTCCTTGTTCAGCTGTATGTAATAGTCCCGTTTCCTTGTTTATCTGATGTAATGACCCCACCTCCCTGTTCAAAGGTATATAATAAACACTCCACTGAACTTCCCAGGATGCTGCGGCTTCTCCATCTCAGTATAGATCCCTAATCCAGCTTTTCTGCATCCTTGTGTCTTTCATTTCTTCATTTTCATTCCCTTACTGTCCCAGGTAGGTCAGTCTCTGGACTCATGCAAGGATGTGTTATTTCATAATTTTCTTCTACAAATATACTTAATGACAAATGAGGAGATTGACAATCTAAGAGAAAAACTCTACTGACAATCAATCCATTTTCAGAAACTAGGAAACTTTAATTACCAAGAAAATGCAGAAAGCAACTTGCTGTATGCTCCCCGAGGAAAAGTTTCCCCCATACTCTACCCCCTAGATCAGAAAATATAAAGTTTATTATCAGTAAGGACACTAGGGGTTTTATTTCACTATGTGAATCCTGTTCTCTGAGGTACTTTGTTCTTTCTTCCTTCAGTTTTGTTACTTTCATGTCTACCAGAAATCTCTTCATACCCAGTAGGATGTACAACACACAGGAAGCAACTGACCATGGGATAAAGACAGTACTGCCAGTGGACAATCCAATCTAGGCACTGTGAGGCCAAGAAGCAGTAAGTGCCAATGACACAGACAGAGGCGGAGGCAGCCTCTGCGGTATTGCCTGCCGGGAAGGCAGTGTTACCACACGCTGTCCAGAGAACCCAAGAGTCACACACTGGAAGGGAGCATTGACCTCAGTCAGCAGACCTGAGAGAGAGGAAGGCTTACCTGTCATGTAGCTCATATAGTGTGGCTGTGAGCTAGAAAGATGTCAGCTGTCATTCACAATGAGAGCTGAGATGCCCCTAGGATTGCCACCTCCTGGCATTTGGAAGAACTTTAAATGTTGTAACAAGGGAAGGGGCTCTGGCAGATCCTGGTGTTCTTGGTGGGTTGAGGAGGAGATCAGAGCCTGGGAGTCCAGAGTGTTCCAAGTCAGACTGGAGCCTAGGGAGCCACACAGACACTAACCCAGAAACATGGACAAGGCTCCCTTATAACCAAGGCAGCCAACTTCACTTCTTCCGCTCAGTGGTAATTATTCCTCCCTGGTGAGAAAACTGCCTGAGGCCAGGGAATGGGGGGCAGTTTGGTTAGGATGGGGTTAAGGGAGGCTGGGAATGGGGGCGGTTTGGTTAGGATGGATTAGAGGAGGCCAGGAGATGGGGGCAGTTTGGTTAGGATGGAGATAGGGGAAGGTGCAGGATTGGAAGGACAAACTCTGACAAAAAGGTCAGGACTAATGCTCAGTCTCATCGATGGGGTAGAAGCCCTGGTAATCCACATGTTACTAGTAGAGTTCAATTCCCAGCAACCACATGGTGGCTCATAACTATCTATAATGGGATATAGTGCCCTCTTCTGGCTTGCAGGTGTATATGCAAATATCATAAACAAACAAACAAATATCTTAAAAAAGTAGAATCCTACCCAAGCTATTTTAAAAGACCAGCATTGCTTCTAGGCCCAAATAAAAGACATCACAAAGGTAGATTTCAATATTCTTCATGACACAGATGCAGAAACTGCACAATGTTAACTATGACAATGTTATAATCTCCTATAACTGAAGCATCCAGAGTGCCTGGAACATTATACCTAGCACTTCGTTCCAAGGTGTTTTCCCAGGAGAAACAAAGGTTCTCCCCACAAAGACTTACAAAAGAATATTTACAACAAGTTTGTTTGTAGTAATCCCAAACTGGAAACTAACTAAATGTCCCTGTCCCAACAAGTGAGAGAATTATGGAAACTATATGCTGGAATACTAATGAACAACCAAAGTATGTTGACTATTAACAAACACAAATGATTAAATATTGAAAAGATCATGTTCAACGAAAGAAGAGCTAAGAAAGGAAACACTGAATGACTCTGTTCACACAGAGTCCAGATGGCGCAGTGACATTCATAGTGACAGAAGGCAGATCACAGGCTGCATGGGGAGGGGCACGGCGGGAGAAAGGACTCATCAAGAAATTGCTTATAGACGGTGGATGTGCTCATTCTCCTGGCGTGCAACTGGCTTCTGCGAATGCATGCACACTCCAGAAGTTTTTGATTTCACTTTGAACATGCAATTTATTTTATGCTGACTACAGTTCAGAGCTATGTAAGAACGTGATTCCATTTTTTTTTCTCCTAAAGATGGTTGGGTCAGTAGAGTTCTGGGTAGAGCGTGAGGCACAGCTCTTGTTCATTACAAGGTTTCGTTTACTCCTGCATGGAGATGCCCTGATCCAGGAGGACTGACCGCCTCGTCCCATCAGTGTCTCCTTCTCATGTTTCCACATGTGGAATATGATGTGCACACTTCAGGCTGTGACATCTGCCAGTCTGTTAATTACCAGAATTGATTTGGCCGATCTGGCTGGCTAAGCGGGTGTCCCCTTGCTCCCTCACCACTCCATGTGTGTCCCTCCTGAAGCCATGCACTTGATCGGAAGAAGATGACCTTCCCTGAATAGAGGGGGACCAGTCTTCGGTCAAGGGTGTAAGAGTAGCTGAGCCCCCCTGTTAGACCCTCCAAACAAGCTCTCAAGGTCCACATGTGAAATACCCAAACCTCCAGTCACCTGATACAGCCCTCAGTGACTCAATCGGCCTCTTCCACACCACACAGGCTCTCTGTCACCTAGCACCCTGTTGTAAGCCTCTTCATTGAAGGTGCCTGCCTGTTCTGTTTTTGCTCATAGTCTCTGTGGTACTGGTTGACTTCCAGCTGTGGCAGAGAAGAGAGTTTTGGGACCCTAGCACTGGGTTTACACTAAATGGTGTATGACTTGCTCAGGTAGGCTTACTCTCCAGACTCAACCTGCTTTTGTTTAACTTATTAAAAGAGGCCATTGCATTACAACTGAGGTTTGCCCCAAGCCTTGAATGACACAGATGTTTGTAACTACAATGTTTAGTGAAAATAACAATCTAAATTCAAAATTATGTATGGTTTATTACCAATTATGTAAGAAACCTATTGATAAATACATATGAGTCATACACATCTAACTCCAAATATGGTTGAGCTTAATTTTCTTTTTTTTTAAAGATGAAAAAATATTTTAGAGCAATTTAGGTTTCTAGCAGCACTAGTGGAAGGTATAGAGATTTTGTTCACATACCCTGTGGTTCCCTGCATTCACATACTGTCCTGATCAACATATAAAGTTCTATATATGTCCTAACTGGTGGCCCTTCACTGACACACCATTGTCACTCACAGCCTGAAGCCAGCAGCAGTGATCACTCTTGGGACTGTGTATACCATGGGTTTTCACTGAAGGCTGAGGCCACAGGCTCCTCACTGTAGCACAGAGCAGATCTCACCACCCCTCAGTTGCCCTGTGAAGAGGGATCTCACCACCCCTCAGTTGCCCTGTGCAGGGGGATCTCACCACCCCTCAGTTGCTCTGTGCAGGGGGA
>NW_021604780.1:388445-399200 GCF_004785775.1 Grammomys surdaster | reverse complement strand
GGGATCTCACCACCCCTCAGTTGCTCTGTGCAGGGGGATCTCACCACCCCTCAGTTGCTCTGTACAGGGGGATCTCAGCACCCCTCAGTTGCTCTGTGCAGGGGGATCTTACCACCCCTCAGTTGCTCTGTGCTCAGCTATTCATCTCTTCATCCCTGACTCAGGCAACCACCAATCTTTGTTATCTTTATAGTTTATTGTTTCTCTCTTTTGGGGGGATTTGAAAGTTAATCTTCAAATTATCTACAGTGTGAGTATAGTACTTTTATAACTGGGAAAGCAAGCAAAACAAAACAAAAAACCAAGGTATTTCTTTCAAATATTCAATATTGTGCATTGGTGGAAAATCTCAACGAATTAAGAAATGAAATAAAACCCCAAGGGCCAAAATTCTTCCTTTTCATATCCTGAGCTGACATAATGGCGGTGACTCTGGGGGGCTTTGAGTCAATACTTGCATTGTGTGACAGAGTCTTTTTTCTGCCCTATTCTGGGGAGAGGGAGCTCAGCTCAGGTGGGCTGTGCTACCTGTAGCTGTAGACAGTGCTGTGATTGGTGGAGGCCATGTCAATGGGCTGTAGAAAGTGCTGTGATTGGTGGAGGCCACGTCAATGGGCTGTAGACAGTGCTGTGATTGGTGGAGGCCATGTCAATGGGCTGTGTACAGCTGAGTCCAGAAGGCATAGTTGGTGGAGGCCATAGCAATCAGAACCTAGTGTCTTCAGGCTTCTACTTGAACAATAGGAAAAGGCTGGGATTTCCCACAGTTGGCCAGACTTGGCTCTTGTAGGAAGGGACTTTCTATGAAGCATCTAGCTGGTCCTAATTCTTATTTTTTGGTAAACAGGGGCATTAATTAAGCCATCTGTTAATGGAGACCTATCAGAAAACGGATTATTCTTCTTTAAATCTCCAGTTTAAAAAAAAAATGAAAAAGAAAAAGTTTAAATATCTCCCTGGGCCCAAAATTAGATAATTGCCTTTCATGATTTAACCTGCAGGGTCTGGTGTTTTTCTTCACCATAAGCAGGCAAAGTGGTGAATGACAAATCAGTTCTCCAGGAGGAAGTCTATGGGCGTTTCTCTGAGATGCATAATGACAGAGCTGTTGTGAATGGGGAGAGCCATGACCATCCAGCTCCAGTACTGTCACGTGACCCTCAGTACTGTCACGTGACCTCCCCTCTGTAAAGTTCTTCCTTGATGCTCACTCACTCTTCAGCCACTAAAACAAACTCCATCCACATTATTTTCGGCCTTAAGGCATGGACTGCAACTCGAACATTCCTCTGGAAGTTCCAAATACCTGGGTAAGAAATTGGGGCTGCATGCTTCCTTGCTGGGCATTTAAAAATCTCAAAGCCTTGCCCTCTCCTTCCTGCTGGGAGGATTTTTCCTGTTAGAATTTGTTCTGTTATACGCCCTATGAGATGTTAAGACTTACCTATGCCTTACATTTATTATCCACCAGCAGAGTGATATCTACCTTGGACTAGCTGAGCTGATGCAGAGCTGGCAGGAGGGAGTGATCCCACGACTTTGAAGAGTCTTGCCCTACAGCTGCCACCAACAGCATCTGGAAGGTCTGGATTCTGAGCTCCATAGGCTGCCTTGACAGCCTTCCATTTCTGAAGGCTCTGATTCCCATGTGTAATGTTACTTTTCTCTTTTCCCTCGCCCCAGTCTCCCATGCTCTCCTGTTGTCTCTTTCCAGTTCTTCTCCCTCTCCCCTGCCTCTTAAAAAATTTACTTTGATTATTTTTAATTATGTATAGTGTGCATGTCTGTACTTGAATATGTGCTCGTGAGCGTGTATGCCCATTCCTGCCTCTGATCCCCTGGAGCCTGGGTACAGCCACCTGATGTGGTGGTAGAAGTGACCGTAGTTCCTCTGGAAGAGCAGCAGGTGCTCTTAACGGCAGGAGCCATCTCTGTATTCCCTCCCTCTTCAGGTGGAGCCTTCATGTTGCCTAGGCTGGCCTTGAACTCACATGATCCTCTCATCTCTGCCTCCTGGAAAGTTAGGACCACAGCATCTGACTCCACAGTGAATTTAAAAACAACAACAACAAACCCAAACTAACTTATTTACCAGTCCTTCTGCCAAACACTGAAAGCTTTATAAGGCTTCTTGTTTCCCTCTTGGGACCAGAAAAGAGAGCAATCGGGGTTGTAGCTCGTGTCCACTGAAGAGGCTCCCAGCCTAGTCTCTGCTGAAATTGTTCCTGTTCTCATTCAGCTGTAGAGACTCTTATCCACTTTGTCTGATGCATAATTGACAAATGTAATGGAACCACATTCTCTATCCTCAGCGTTCATCCCAAGAGCTGGGATTTGCTTGTGTGTGTATAAATTGTTTCAACAACCAGCTCTCATGGAGTAAACAAGATCTGACTCTGAGTCTTTATATTTGAAACCTCAAGAGCAAAGTGCAGAGTCCACAAGTCCATTAGAACAGGACACCAAGCTGCTCTAGCAGGAGACTGAGGCTTCAGACTCACGGAGAGTCTGGGCGAAGAACAGATTCTCAGCATGTGGGTCGTGACCCCTTTGGGGATCGAGCGACCAGTTCACTGGGATCTCCTAAGACCATCGGAGAACACAATATTTATATTACAATTCATAACTGTAGCAAAATTACAGTTATGAAGTAGCAATAAAAATTATAGCGTGTGTGTGTGTGACCACAACACGAAGAACTGTATTAAGGGGTGGCAGCATTAGGAAGGTTGAGAACCACTGCTCCAATTGTTAATATTATTGTTAATATTATTGAGCATTTACTATGGGGCCAGGCACTGTTCCAAGCCTTTAGATGCCTGCTAACTCATTCAACTGGCATAACAATGCTTATTATCATCCTGTTCTCCAGAGGGAACAGCAAAACACAGGCATTGCCCAAACACGCCCACAGCTTTCTGCTGTAGGTAGTGACAGAGCTGGGAATGAGGGCCAGAATCTTAACCGATATGTTCTATTGCCTGATCCGGTTTAGGTGGGGATCAAACAGGGCATCTTTACGGGACATGAGAGCAAATGTCAAGAATAGTGAGCACTGCTTTTTCCGATACCCAGCTCTGTCCAGAGCCCCGGGAAGTAGCTTCTCATTTATACGTGTGTCAGGGAAGATTGCAGACCTGCTGCATCAGAGTTGGGTCAGTGAACCATAGGTACTACAGCAGGTGCACCGCAAGCTGACGTGGCACCTTTGCATGGTGCAAACTACCTGGTTTGCTCCTCGCTCCCTCACTGTGTGCAGGTCAAAGATCAGGGATTTGAGGTTGCACAAGTCTGGACTGTGTCCTCAGCCCACAAGTCTCTTTTGCTCTGTGTGTGAAGCATCATAAATGTGAAGGTCAGAGGAAAAGGAAATAAGCAGGTACCTAGCAAACAGCTCCTCAAAACCAACGTTTGCTGGCTCCCTTTGGCAATGATTAGAAACCCTCTAACTTGTTAAAAACTGATGTTCACATTTCTTTTTCTTAAACTGAAATTAAACTTAATCTTATGTGTTTTTTCCCCCTGCATGTATGCCTGGTACCTGCTTATATGGGCAAGAAAAGGGAACCAGAAAGTCCTAGACCATTGTGAGCTGCCATTCTAGGTGCTAGGATTCTAACAAGGGTCCGTAGCAGGAGCAGCCAGTGCTCTTAACTGCTGGAACATAACCGCCAGTCCCCCATTTCCATTTTTTGTTGTTCAGTCAGGACATACTCTTACACACCTGCCCTACTCTCTCCAGCCATCCACTGGTAAAATACAGAATCATGCCTGCTTATGCCTGAGAGCCAGATCTTGGCAAACACACTCCCATGCCCAGGCCTCTGGAGAAGGCTCCCCGCCCTCTAGCAAGCAAGTTGTCGGGAGTAAACATCTGGCAACCTGTTCCCAGTCTTGATCTATTCTGTTCCAGGCCAAGGGAGATAAGAACCTTTACAGAGCCAGACTCTCTCAATTATATGGATAAACAGAAGCTGGGCATGTAGTTACTCCTCCCCGAAATTTCACATCCCAGTGTCTTACCTGTGTCTGGAGCACAGGCCTCATCTGCTTTGGCAGCATTGTCCGCATTATAATCTAGGGAACAAAAAGAAGAGTAAAGGCCAGTCCGTGTCCCCCAGACTCTTAGAGGGGCGGTAGGAAACCTTCCCGTGGGCTCTGGTCTGTGTAGGTTGCATTTGTAACCCAGGATTATTGTCAGATTGGCTCATGGTCTCTGAAACTCCAGGAAGACCCTGGCCATGACATTTTCTCCTCTGACAGTCCCTGATTAGTCTAGCTGGGATGTGTGCCAAAAGTGCTCTAACCATGGACTGACGCCTTCTTGAAAGGCTCTTATTTTTCTGCCACATGTTAGCATGTGGCCCCTCTTGCCCCATTCTATTCTCTGACCCTCGTGACAGAATTGCCCCCTCTTTATTCCTCTTGCTGAAGGGCTCACCAGACACAAGTTCCAGTGAGAATCTAGAAGGAGAGGAGTCCTTACCCCTTAGCCTCCCTTCTGCTTCTTCCTTAAGGAAGTTACTCAGGTGGCCCTTTAGTGTGCTGCCTGTGCCCATTGCCAAGGGTTACAGCTGTTCAACCATCTTGGGGAAAGCTGGACCTTGTACCTGAGACATTGGGCTCACTACTGCTGGCCCCCTCCTTTGGGTGGTCAGGTGTCTCTTGTCTGGGCTTCTGGCTGAAGGCCAGGAAGAGGTGTGTGCTCAGTGGCTGAGGAAGGTCCACCTCCAGGTATGCCCTCATGAACAGCTTGAAGACATCATAGCTAATGGGCTGAGGAGGGCAAGAAGAGAGAAGTCAATAGTGGGAAGGGAGAGGCTGCTGAAGGAAAGGGAACAGGGTGATGGCTGGTGAGGCAAGTCACGTGGGAGCAACGGAAATGAAGGGGTTGGCAGGGGCAGGAATGAAAAGACCAGGAGGAGACAGAAAGCCCGAGGAGCAGGAGACAGGTGAGACACAGACAGAGAAAATGCGGTAGCTGACCGTTAGACACAGTGGCAGAGTAGGGTTTGTAATAGGGAATGCATCTGTCTAAATTTGGATTAAAAATGGGGGCGATATACTCCCTGAGACTCAGGGACTACTGTGAAAGAAGACAGAGTGTAAGAGTCAGATGTTGGGGTGCACTAGAGTAAAACACTGCTCTTCAGACATTACAAGAGTCACTAATTCAGTAGTCGTGGTTGCTTACACAAGATCTGCATAGGATCAAGCCAGTTAATATTACAGAACTGCAGAGATGGGCTCCACAGCTAAGGAGGTATGGACAGCTGTTGGCTTGTTGGGGAGTAAGAGTCAGTTTTTGTTAAAGGTGTGGTCCCCAGTAGGTCTACCATACTTTGGTGAATGGTCCTACACCCGTGAATATATAGGGAACACAAGCTGGACTTAGTAGGTCATCAAACAAAAGAACACTGTGTTGTAGAGGGGTGGGAGGAATAGGGGAGGATCTCAGAGGAGTCAGTGGGAGGAGTAGAGGTGGATCTTAGAGGTGTCAGTGGGAGGAGTAGGGGTGGGTATAATAAAAACATATCCAATGTAGTATGAAATTCTCAAAGGATTAACAAACTACATATAAAAGGTGGCATTCATAAATAGTGAGTTCTAGGAATCTGCCTTTGTCCAGGCGCACGTGAAGGTCTATGGACCAAGGATCCAGTCAGTGCTTGAAAATTCTGGATAAGATGAAGGATGCGGTAGAGAACAGGAAGGAAAGAAAGGTTCTTTAGTGCTTATCGTGATGTTTTTCTGATTCTTGAGGTCAGGTCTCAGAAAGTAGGAGAGATTGGGGAGTAAGGGCCAGGCTTAATCCTGAAGTGCTTTTATAATTCTCATTTTTTTTCTAGACAGATCCTGAGATGAAAAGCAATTGTGTATGTCTGGCTCAGCTGTGACCCAGAACGAGTCACTGTGAAGGCTTTAGGCATCCAGGGAAGCAGGAAGCTAAGGACAGGAGGTGGAACCAGAGGGCATGGCAGAAACCAGACCCTGTCCCTGTTGTGTCTCTCTCAGAACAGCCTGGCATCTGGTCCCAGGCTTTGAGCATCCACGCCCTCAGCAAGCACTCACCACCACCAACAACGGTTCGCTGTGAGTCATCGCTGGCTTGCGCTTTCATGGTGTTGGAGTGTCATCAAATCACAGAAGCTTCTGGAAACCATTTGAAGAAGTGCTGCCCCAATAACTGCTGTGCATAATAGCAGCCAAGAGAATAGAATCCTGATTTGGAAACCCACTTGGTGCTGTCTGGAAAATGCTGATAGCATTTAACCCCTTTCAGTTCTAGGGATTCAGTAAGCCTTCCCAGAATCAGGAACAGACTTGCATGTGTAGAGTCAGGAGTGGGCTCTGTTGGGAACTCACAACCAATCTCTGCTTAGTCCAGATTAAAAGAACCCAGCACATGGTTGATTTGTTACATTTACTGTGGCAGCTATTCAGCTCTCCGTGTTTCTTTTCTGTTCCAAGTCTCTGAGTCTCGGCTGCATTCTCTGCCTGTCTCTGTAGCTTTAAATTTTCAAAGCCTACTTTTAATGGTGAGTTTTAAATGCTTTAACCTCCCTTCTAGCCCACCAGCCACCAGAGGTAGTGGAAAAGAAAGGATATGGGGGGAGTGGACCTATTTAGAAAGGTTCTTTGGAGCAAATCTCATCTGTGTTGTCAGGAAATCAGTAATTCAGTTTACAGGTCAGTAGCGGCAGCTTGATCTACTTGCAAACACTTCATGGATATACCAGCAATCCAGTTTGCTATAGCATCAGTGATGGCATGACCTAGCAGGATCAGCCAGGCCTCAGCAGAATCAGCACAAGTCAGCAGGATAGAGCAGGATTACCAGGAACACCAGGAAAAGTTCTCAGCTGTGCCTCTCTCAATGAAGCCTCGTCAGCGAAGCCTCGAGACCAGCGAGCTATGTAAGCAAGCTCAGCCTCCGCCTCTGGCACTGTCTGTTGAGTCCTATCTATACTCCTCCCAATCACCACATGTTTTCCCGGGTCTGGCCTCACCATGTGTCTTGTCTCAGCATGTAAGTCTGTCTCAGCTGACATCACTCTGCCGATCTGCCTGAGCTGCCAGCACACCACCAGAAGATTTTTGGTGCATTTCTCTACATGGAGTCCCAACAAATGCAGCTCAACTACACAATGTAAGGCAGACCAATACATGTGTGTCGCTAGTGAAGAATTCTTCATCATGTGTCTTTTCACATGCTTGCTTTAGCAGAACATCCTTTCACCTGTGTCCACTTCAGGTAAACACTCCTTCACGTGTCTGCCCCAGCAAAACACCATCTGACACAACTGACTTTCCAAAGAACCCTTATGTTTCCACTTCATGTCCCTCTCTGTATCTATAGTATCATTTCCTCAGCCTGCCTGTCTGCTCACATCCTCTGCTTCTTCCCAGGACACAGCATCAAAGTCTCTTCATCTCCTTTCCAGGTGTCACCATCTTCACTGTCTCTGATGGTATCACCATCTTCACTGTCTCTGATGGTGTCTTCCACCATTTGATTGTCTTCTACCAGCAAGCACTTTGTCCTAAGGGAATCCTTCCTCCCTTCACCTTTAATTTCTGCAAAGAACCTGCACTGGCCTTCCTTCTGCCCTGAACTCTGTTCTGTTTGGGTTCCTGACTCTTGCCTGTGAACTTGCTTCCTCCGAGATCCTGAGCATAGTTGTCTGCTCCTTTATGAACTTCTTCAACTCAGCTCTCTGAAGATTTTTACCCTCTCTTCTTGAGGCTAATTCCTACATTGTGATTTTATTTTGATACCTCTTGTTCCCTATTTTGATTCAACTGAATCTCTGCTAATGACCTTGCTGTTCATCCTTTTATTTTAAAAGCTTGTTTGCATTATCTTTTTGTTCTATTTTAACTGACAAGTACCAGTTTAAACTACAGTTTTGAGATAGCACCAAATGGAAACTATCAGGATGAAATGTTTCTGAAAAAAAAAAAAAACAGGTATTAAAATAAAAGTTTAGTGCCTGGCTGTGGTGGTCTATCCTTTTGATCCCCAAGGCCAGCCTGGTCTACACAGTGAGTTCCAGAACAGCTAGGGCTAGGTAGAGAGACCCTGTCTCAAAAGACAAAACACAACAATAAGTTTAGCTAAACAAACTCTAATAGAGTATGGTGAGAAAACAAACAAACAAACAAGCAACAACAAAAACAAATAAAACCAACAAATCCAAAAGGTGACTTAAGAAGATTTGTGGCAAGCCTACCAGTGTGAAGTCCCCCAGAGCAGACACAAGATGTCTATTGGGGAGAAAAACAGCGGGCTAGATATGTCTGAGTAAATTTATCTTTTATCACTTGTAATTGGCATATAAAGAATTAAGTTTCATTATGATTTTTTTTCTTTTATTTGACACAGGGTTTCACTATGTAGCCCTGGCTGTCCTATAACTCACACTGTAGACCAGGCTGGCCTCATCCTCAGAGATCCACCTGCCTCTGCCTTCCGAGTGCTGGGAATAAAGGCGTGCGTCACCACACCTTGCTTTTTTCAAACAAAATTGATTTTTATTGTTCTTTGTTTCTCTCTTTTCTCCCTCATCCCTGTCCTTCTTGTGTGTGCTCCCTCCCCTCCTCCCTGCTCCCATGTCATGTGAGAACTTTTGCTTTCCTCTCATGTGTCTCTCAACACTTTTTATTTCCATCTTGAGATCTCTGATCTGGTTTCACAGCCTACAACCAACCTCATAATCCCTCATTTCATACACACAAACACTGAAAGTTTGGATCTGTGTATGAGAGAGAATGTATAACTTTTTTTTTGTCTTTTTGAGTCTGGTTCACCTCATGTAATGTAATATTTTCCAGATTCATCGATTTTTCTGTAGATTTTATAATGTCATTTTTCTTTACAGCCGAGTAAATTCTGTTGTTCATATAGGTCATATTTTCATTATCCATTCTTTTGCTGGTAGACATCTAGGCTAGTTCTGATGTCTGGCTGTTATGAACAGGACAACAACAAGCAGGTTGTGGAGAGTCCCTCGGTGATGGATATGGAGTCCTCTGGAGATTTGTGTAGGCATGCTGTGGCCAGGCCACTCAGCCAAACCCCACCTCCACTCTCAGGCACATGATACTCCATTATCTTCAACAATTATTAGTGCCTGGTCAGAAGATCTCAAGTTCAGCCTCTCTGGCTCCTCCTTAGTTGGGATCCTCTTCCTGACTGCCATTTCTGCTAATGCCAACGACACTATTCCAAAACTCAGCTTTGACCTCTCAGTGACCTGGAACTGGTTCTTGTCCCTTCATTCAGTGTAATTAGTTCCTTTGCAGTACCTGCCACACGCACACACACACTCTTTCCAAGTCCATTCCCCTTGTGCCATTACCGGAGTCTGACTTCATTTTCATGTATTTCAGCCAGGTCATTGCAGTACCTCTTTTCTTAAAAACTTACCTATTTAAAAGAATTACCTTATGTGTTTGAGTGTTTTACCTGCATGTACAGATGAGTGACAAGTGCATGCCTCATACTTACGGAGGCTAGGAGAAGGCATCAGATATCCTGGATGGGGAGTAATAAGTTACCAATGGTCCTGAACCACCATGTGGAAGCTGAGCATAAAGCCTGGGTCCTCTGTGAGAGCAGCAAGTGCTCTAAACTGCTGAGCCATCCCACCAGCCCCTGCAACACCACCGACGGCATCTGTGCTCTCACTTCCTTCTGTTGTTCCTCCCATCTGCTGTACTCAACCCTGTCAGGTTGACTTTCCTAAAGAAAACTGTGAGAAGATTGATTTCCTACTCAAAAAGTCTCCATGGCTTCTGACTGCACATGGGAGAGTTGAGAGCTGCTTCTGCATGAGTGACCTCCTGTATTATATGACATAGCATGCATACAGAAAAGAAGTTTGGGTGAGCCCAAGGGAATAGAATAGAAGATTAAATATATATTAATAGATAAGCAATGTTGCTATAGTCCAGTTAGTCATCCAAGGTACTTATGCATGTTCTGGGACCTTTGGAATTCAGAACCTTCTCTATAATTCCACTCCAGCCTAGATGTGGCATCACTTCATTTTTTCTTGTTTTCTGTCATGTGCAACTACATATCTTGTCCACACAGTCTCCTAGTTTTTTTCCTGAGTAAGCTCCACAACCCAAGACTTTAATTGTTAAAATTCTAGTGATACTTCAAAGCCCAGATCAGGTGTCACCTCTGCCTGAAACCTAGTGGGATTTCCTGCATCCAAATTTCTTTAATGTGCACTTTGGTTCCTGTCTTGTGAAACTCATGGATGCTGTTCTGGATTAATATAGCTAGTTGTTACATGTTCTCAGATTAGATTCAGAGCTCCTGGATGATAATGAGAATGTCTCATTTCATTTTTTGTCTCCAGAGCCACTCATCAAAACTATTTCCTTACAGATATTGGCTTCAAAGTTGGTACATCAAAGGAATGGCTTGCTGGAATGACAGACATATAACGATGTGTGGGTCTAAATATGTTTATATGGGTATATGGGAGGAGATGGAGGGAAGAGGAAGAGAGAGAGAAGTAGAGACAGATAGAGACACAGACATATACACACAGAGAGAGAGGTAGAGGGAGAGAGAGAGAGGTAAAAATGGACAGAGAGACAGACACATACACACAGAGAAAAAGAGAGAGGAGGAAAGAGAGAGGGAGAGGGAAAGAAAAAAAGATAGACAGACAGACAGACAGACAGACAGATACATACATACATACATACATACATACATACATACATACATACATA
>NW_021604780.1:370766-383445 GCF_004785775.1 Grammomys surdaster | reverse complement strand
GAGAGAGAGAGAGAGAGGGAGAGGGAGGGAGAGAGAGGGAGAGGGAGGGAGAGAGAGAGGGAGAGAGAGAGAGAGATTGAGATTGAGGATGTGTCAGAGGACATCCCAGGAGAGGAAGGGCAAGTGAAGTGGTGCTGAGGTTACAGAACCTCAAGCATCAAGGAGGTTAATACAGCAGGAGGGACTGAGGAATGGGGAGTAATACAGAGGAAAGCTAGAGAACAGAATTTTCCCCAGTCACCGTGTGTGGGGACTGGGAGAAATGAAGAGTGGCATCTCTAACATGCGTTCCAGCCGGCTGCGCAGGGTGTATGTGAAGAGTGGACTGCAGGGACAGGAGAAGAGGAGGAGAGCCCTGTGGGACACTGCCAGGGTCTGAGCGGAGGGTGCTGATGGAGCGGGTCATGGAGCCCGGCGGGCGGTGGGATGTGGATCTCTTTTAAAGGTAGATCCAGTGGGGTTTTCTGCTGCACTGGGCGGGGACGTGAGAGCAAGGGTAATCAATGTAAAGCACTGTAGTCAAAGGTCATTATGTACTCTTAGGTTAATCACTCAGGTTATTAGCCTATTGCTAAGCGAGTTGTCAGGGACTGACTGCTGGAGAAACGTGTTTTACAGGGGAAGACTGGGATATCAGTGTAGCTCATGCCTAATTTTCAAGCGGAAATGTCAAGGGCAGGAGAAAAAGAAAAAAGTCAGAGAGTGTGGTATCCTGGAATCAAATGAAGAAGATGAAGGAGGATCTGACACACTGCATCCAAAGCCATTGAGTGCCACCACCGTGGGATTCCGTGGTGTGACGTCTTGACTAGTGGTATCAGTGAAGGAATGGGTAGGGCACGCTGCTTGAAGGATTCTGGAGAAAGTAAAAGAGAACTTGGAGGCCATGCATACAGACACATAAAAATAGTTTAATAGAGGGGAAATAATGTGTCACTGGGGAGAGTTTAATGTGTATAGGCACATTGCTTGGGGCAACATAGGGACAGGGAGAATGGGGAAAGTCTGGAGAGGGTTCCTGATGCACACCAATAATCCAGACACAGGAGAAACAGAATTAGAGTCACATCAGAGCACAGACAGCTCACCCACAGTGCACCCAGTGCACAGAGCACCCAGGTGAGGGAGCTTGTCCAGGAGTTTGGTTTTTGTTTTCTCAGTTGTTACAGAGGATGGGGAGAGGGGGAAGAGCAAGAGCCATGAGCGAAAGAATCATGATGGAGTCTTGTAGGACACGTGAGCACGTGAGCGGAATGCAAACGCAGATGGCATGAGCGGCTCGACTGAGCCGGGGACAGAGTTCTCAGAGCCAGGTCTTCAAGGCAAGTGAAGACACCGGTGGGGAAAGGCGGGGACACAGATGTAAAAGACTTGGAATGGAGATACTCTTACCTTGTGTGGGTCATACTGCTTGAGGCTTCCCCCTTCATTAAACTCAGCCAATACATCTTTTATCTTCTTGGAGGAATCTGGAGAGACACAATCCAAATGGAAAACATAGGTAAGCTGCTAATGAAACTCAGGCCTTGCAAATTCTGCCTACCCACAGTATGATGAAGTATCCTACGAGGCCACAGGGAGGGTTGTTCTGTCTGTTCTCACATCCTTTCCTTGTTCCCAGCCTCTGTGTGTGTGTGTGTGTGTGTGTGTGTGTGTATGTCAGAAGTGGGTGTCAGATCCTCTGGAGCTGTCACTACAGATAGTGTAAACCACTTGCTGTGGATGATGGGAACTGAATTTAGGTTCTTAACATCTGCTCTAAACCTTGGGCCATCTCCCCAGCCTCTAGTATTTCTAAAACACCCATGTGATCAGGTCCTGGCTGGATCTGAGAGGATTCCCACTCTCACAGAACCGTCTTCCCTTTCTGTCTTCCTTTTCCCTTGGGTCCGGTCCCTGGTGATCTGATTTACCCAATTCTTTTCACCACTTTCCCAGATTTTTAGTCATACAAAGTATTTCCAGAACTTTCCAGACATACTGTATACTCTCCTGTAGCATCTTTCTCTGCTTTTCACACTTCCCTCAATATCCAGTGTCCTGTCTATAGTCAGCTCCTTGTCAAACCAGCCCATGGGGCAGTTTTTCCCACCCCTGGCTCCAGCATGGCTGGCACACAACTCAGTTACAGCATCATCGTACAGCAGTCTAGTATTTATTACCTGTCTTTTTTGCCCCTTTCTTTGATTTGTGTACTTTAAGAATAAAAATGGACTTACTGAATTTATTTACATTTATTTCTCCTGCTTCCTTTTGACCCCTTCCCTTCCCTCAACGGTTTGATTTGGGGGCCAGAGAATGTTTTTCTTTCTCTAAGTTAAAAAAGAAGAAACCTGGCTTGGAGGATAGCTCAGGACGTGTAGTGCTTGCTATCCTTGGGGGCCTAGGTGTGACCCTGAGAATGTGGATACACCTTTAGAGCAACATCTGAGGATGATCTCTGGTCACCATACACACATGTACTCACATGTATGTTCACCTATGTGAACATATATACACACATACATACATAAACATGCACCCTCCACCCCCCAAAGCACATGAAGGGTGTTGCATTAGACTGGAGTGCAGCAAAAGAAGGAGTTTCTGGGGCCATGGGGAGCCTCTGGTACAACTGAGGAGGTCTGAGGTGCTGTAATAACTACCAGGGCTTCACATGTAAAACCAAGATCTGACATAAAACACATTCTCAGCATGTGTATGAATGTGTAATCATCTAGGTGGAATTTATTTATTTATTTTTTTGAGACAAGGTCTCAAGTATCCTAGGGTTGCTTCTCTAGGCTTGCTTCTAACTCAGTATGTAGCCATGGATGACTTGAATTCTGCTGTCCCAGTGCTGGGCTTACAAGCTTGTACCACTATCTTGGCATTTGAGTAAAAGTTCAAAACATTAAAAACCTTGTTAGCATTCAGGAAAGGAAGGCAGAACAGTCAAGGATCGAGCTAGCTTTGGCTACATAGTGAGTTTGACTTGGTCTGGAATATGTGAGACACTGTCTCAAAATACCCACCAAACCAACCCAACCTAACTCAACTCAACTCAGCTCAATCCAACCCAATCCAACCCAATCCAACCCAATCCAACCCAAACAACATCTTGAGCTGAGTGTGGTAGTTTCATCTGTAATTTCAGGACCTGAGAGGCTGAGGCAGGAGAATCAAGAGTCTTGGGACAACTTGGGCTACATTCAAAGACTCCATCTCAAACAAACAAGCAAACCTTCCACACTTTTCAAAATAACAACGAAGTATATAAACACCCCCCCCTCCCACCCCACCCCCCCTCCCACACCCCCCCCCCCCAAAAAAAAGAAGAAAAGCATTTCATCAATTCAGCGGGAAGCACTGGCGAGCAAGGCTCTGCCCTTGGTGCTGAAACATTGTACTGAGGCGAGGCAGTTTCTTCCAGCTTTGCATGACACTCTGTTCTCTTTGCCTTAATTTTTATTTCCCATCTTGATGGAAAGAACTGAGTATTCATCATGACACAAAAAAATTAACCTCAATTATGTCTTACAAATAACCTGCTTGGTTTTATCTTCTATGGCTGGTCTATCATATTTCTGACAGTGAGAAGTTCCCTCTGGAAGTTGAGTGACCTCTCTTTTCCCCCTCACTGGTCCCCGAAGGTGACATTTGCTCAGAAGGGGAAATGGATACTTAGGATATTCAGGAAGCATGGTGACTTAAAAATTGCACTATCTATAGAAAATAATCCAGAAGGGGCTGGAGAGACAGCTCAGCACTGAAGAGCACTGTCCACATCCAGGCAAAATGCTCATATACACAAGATGAAAGTAAATCTTTAAAGAGATTCAGAAACTACATGAAAATCACTGGTTGCTGCTTTGCAAGAATTTTGTAAAAACCGAGGACAAAAGGAATCAATAATTGTCATAAAAACACATCAAGTGTGCATGTGTGGTTTGCCACAGCAGACCGTGAAAGAAATCAGTGTTTCTATGACCTGTACTTCTGCCTCCAGGAACTGTGGGTAATTAAAAGCTTCTTCAAGCTTCATTATTGCTTCTATTTAAACATCCCAGTGAAGGATGCTCCATGGGCGGCTGTTCTCTATGGTTTTGCTGACTGGGAGTCTGTCAGGCAGAAGTTATAATCACTGCAGGATGGAAGCATTTTGAAATGCTACGCAAAAATGCTGCTGTTGCCTAAAACTGGAAATTTCTTCCTGAAACTCAAAACAGATGTTGAAAAGCTAATAGCTCAGTAAGATCAAGGCAGCAGATGGCAACAGAATGGGTTGCTTCCATTCAGTTCAGAAAGCACTGTGGGTAGTAAAAGGTTTCCAGGCACTGTAAAAAGGCTGGTGGGGAAAGGGTTAAGTAGTGTGGTGGTGCACACTGCTTCCTGTTGAGGACATTTACCTGTGAGTTCTCACAAACCCTCTTCTGGGTGTTTCATATAAATAAGGGGGTACTTCCTCCACTCTACAAACGACAAAGTTAAAACTCATAAAAATCACTTGCCTTTCCCAAGAGCAAGGAGGTTAAGGTATGCTTGGCTCAAGAGTCTCTGTCCTTTCTCCTCGGCACTATTCATTATTGCTTAGCAAATATTGGTTAGCACAAGGTCAAGTGTGATTGCTGTGGTAGCAAGGCTGGTACGAAATGAACAAGAAATAAAGTCAAGCTGAGACTGAGGCTCAGGTGGGGCTGGTTCTGAGCTACCCTGGCATCTGAAGCACCTGAGTAAGATTTTGTTTTTGTTAGCTTTTTTGTTTTTTATTGTTTTTGTTTTTTTGAGATAGATTTTCTCTATGTTACAATCCTGGCTGTCCTAGAACTCACTCTGTGTAGACAGGCTAGACTCTAACTTGCAGAGATTCACCTGCCTCTGACTCTGAAGTACTGGGATCAAAGGCATGCGCTGCCTCTCCTGGCCTGGGTAAAGATTTTAAAGGTGGATATGAAGTCAAAGGACTCTTCCCAGAAGAGACAGAGCGAGTCAAGATGAAGGACTCCCCTAAACACCTAGGAAACGTCACAATCAGAGAGTGCATTGGGACCAGATCTACGGGGTTCTTGAATGCCAATGGAAGCTCATTGGTTCAAAACTGTTACAGATGTTTTGAATGGTGGAGCAACCAGCCCAGACTCTATTTTCCAAAGTCCACTCTGGAACCTGAAGGGAGCCGAGAAGTAGGCCAGAGTGCAGTCACCCTCCCGGCACATTTTCATTATGGCACAAGCAGCTGTGTATGATCTTGCTTTCGACTCGGCTAAAGTGCCCAGATCTAAACAATGAGAAGTAGATAGCTTACTGTGCCTTCTGTAAGGACAGTATAAACTCAGTATTTTAGTTGGGAATCAAGGGTTAATTTCAATAGAACCCATACTCTTTGATATCATTCCCACATTAAAAAACTCCCAAGTTCAACTTAGCAGAAGTATTTTGACCCTGAAGTGTTATGGTTCTATTTTCAAAACCTGCTGTGATATTTATATATATATATATACATATATACATACATACTTATCAAAATTCACACTTAGCAAGATCTTAAAAAGAAAAATGAAGCCAGGTGTGGTGGCATACATCTTTAGTCCCAGCACTCAGAAGACAGAGGCAGGCAGATCTAGAGAGTGAGTTCTGGGACAGCCAGGCCTACACAAAGAAACTCCATCTCGAAAAAACCACCACCAAAAAAACAATTGAGAAAGCCATCTAAGATATTAATCAAATCCCAAGATTACATGAAAATAAATCTCTTGAACCATCCAAACTATTTATGACTAATCTCCCATTAGAACCTTCCTTCTCACAAATGATTTCACTTTTCCCTATGGGGACTTGTCAGCTTTTTATTGCTGTTGTAAAGACCATGACCAAATGCAACTTGGAGAGGGAAGGGTTCGTTATTTGGTTTACACATCCCGATCAGTCATACCTTATCATTAAAGAAAGTCAGGGCTAAATGTCAAAGCAAGAATTCTGGAGGCAGGAACTGAAGCAGAGGGGACTGAGGGGTGCTGCTTAATGGCTTGCTCCCCATGGCTTGCTCAGTTTGCTTTCTTATAGCACCCAGGGTCATCAGCCCAGGGACGCTGGGCCCTTTCCCATCAATCACTAATCAAGGCTGCATCACAGACTTGCCTACAGATATAATCTGATAGAGACATTTTTCTCAGTTGAGGTTCCCCCTTTGCAGATGACCCTAGCTTGTGTCAAGCTGACATAAAATTAGCCAGGACAGGGCTTTTATAGACACACTGCAACACTTCTTAAAAAGAGAACAATCCAATTCTCAAATGTGGGGGTTCATTACTTTCTCTTGATGTCATCTGACACTTTCTGGCCATTGCTTCTCAGGAGATTTCTCTTTCCATGAGGAAGGAGTGGTTACAGCAAGCAAGAGGCTTCCTTGAAACAACCCTTGTCTTATTTCAGCCATTATTGTGGGCCTAGGAGTGTAATCTCAGCGGAGACCTCCCTTCCCAAACCATGTGTCATAGTGCCAGCACAGACTCAGAGGATGTGAAGTTGCATTTCTGAGTACAGCAAATATACCATGCTGGCAACAATTCCCATTGGCTGTGGGTTGATCAGATGTGCTCTGTGTTAGTAACTACAACAGTTCCAGTGTCTGATGCAACAATTATTCCTATGTTAGAGAAAGGGAAACAGAAGTTTATTAACTTGAGTGATCCTGTCAAGGGCACACAGAGCAAAAGTGTGTTCCTCTTGTTGCCTTCTGTTTAACTTATCTGAGTGATTATGTCATGGCTGTCAGCTTCACCCAGTAGATGAAAGCTTAGTCAGGAGATATGACCCTTTAAAGCTCCAGGACTGTGGCTTTGAAATCTGGATTCATGTTAGAGTCAACTCGGCAATTCCTATATGTACCAAAACCTGGTCTCAAGATCTGTTAATCCATTGGGTTGCTCAGCAAATAATATACTGGAAAGCTTCCTAATCTATTAAAATATAAGCCATGTGAGGACCATTGTTCTGCCTTCTGGCTATGTTCTTACCAGAGAGGGCTAATTTGAAAAGTAGCTGGTCTTGTTGGATAATTATTGAAAATCAAGCTTACAACGGTGGCAAGTCTGAAGTTGCTGTGTGTGCAGCAGACAACTTCCATTGTTTAAGGGGCCAGTACCAAAGAACTCCACCCAGCGTGTCAAATTATTCAGCTGCTTGGCAAGGCTGGATTACATTTTGTAAACTTAGACTGGCCAAGCCATGAGCAGACAGATCCACTCCAAGTCAGGTGTGTAGATGTTACAACTGCTTTAAGAAAAAATTCAAACCATGATTATTCCTTATGTTTTGTGAGCCAGGAAAATTGGAACCTAAACTAAACATCTAGTCCTGGCATTTAACAAAAGTTAAAGACTATTTAAAAGAAAAGAAATTGGCTCTGTTTCCATAGCATTGGCTATGTAGCTGTGGGGCAGGGATGTTCTCTGTGAGAGCAAGCCGACCAACCAGAGACTGTGTTGACAGCAGAAAATCAGTCTCACTACCTGGACCAGAACCCTGGAGTTTATAGGCTGTCTTCTAGCTGTGAACACCATGGTTACACTTGGAATTGATCATGAATCAACATTTTAAAAGTGAATCTGAAAACCCATGTACAGAAGTGAAATTTAAAGGCACCGAACTCTCCATTCTTCAAGGTTTCCTAGCAGTTTCTTGAATTGTAGTGAGCAGAGGAATTGCCTAGGATTTGGGGGAATTGAAGTTTTCACTCTGTAGATCTGGACCAAGGCCCACAGATGACACCAGTTAGCACCATGTTGGATGCTCTCATCCTGGCATCCAGCAGCAACCTCCAGCAATGTCCAGTTGATGGGCTAATAGTTCAGGCTCACCTCTCACAACTCAGAAAAGACCATGAGGTAGAGGCCAGGAGGATATATTTTAAATACCAAAACAACTGTAGGTAATTCCTGATTGAGGAGTAGTGGCAATGGGGGACACCAAGAGAAGGCTGTGATGTACGGATAATCCTTGCAATTCTTCCAAGGAAGCAAGAACAACCAAAGCAGAGCTTTCTGCAGGGGCTGATAGGGAAGATGTTACCATAGTAATTCCAGCATCAGGAGCCTATATATTCACTTTAGTGAGGAGGAATCAGACCACAGAGCAGGATGGGAGAGATGCAGGGAAGCCTGGTGGTGGGCACTGACTCGCTTTTACACACGCATTCTCTCAACTGTACCTCCTTACCTGTTCACAGTTTGTTCCCAGCATGCAGCCCGTAAACCAGAATAAAGCAGATATTCAATAAAGGCTTATTGAAGGAATGATGACTAGAAAAGAGATCAGTTAGAGAGGTCATGCCTGTCCCATGTGTCCTATATTCGGGGAAGGGGTAGATGATAGACCAGTGGTTCTCAACCTTGGTTACATATTAAATCATATGGAATGCTTTAGAAAATACCAATGACTGGGTCCCACATCTACAGATTATGATTAAGTAGCCTTTAGCCTAGGCAGAGAACTGGCAATACTCAGAGCCTTCCTCATGATTCGGATGTGCAGCCAAGACAGAGGTTGGCTGAAGCAGATCTGGTCTAACACTTCCAGGAGCCTGTGGAAGTGATGTCTCAGCCACAAAGCAGCACATAACACAAGAGTTAGAGAGTTTACAGAGAAACAAAGAGAATTTTAACCACTGAGGAAACTGTTGGAGGATGCCAAGCTTCCTGTTGCATCGTGACCAATCTGAACGACTGGTGTAACTCACTCGTGTGTTTGCATTGATAGCAGCGTCCCTACTTTTTCTCTAAGTAGCTGAGCTCACAAACAAGTGAAGGTGAAGAGGTGGAGAGATGGAGCAGGCTACCTCTACCTTCTTGCAACCCAAAGTGTGGTCCCGGACCGGACTGTCAGCATCATCTGCAAGCTTGTGAGGAAAGCACAGGCTTGCTGCAGCACTATCCTGTTGGGTCGGAATCTGCATTTGAACAGCTCTCTAGATACAAGGGCTACTAAACTCTTAGCACCGTTATTCCAGACACTTCTCTGTAGCCACACATTCTCTGAGACTGTGTTGGCAGATTCCTAATCATCACAGAGGAAAAAGGCCAGCAGAGCTCAACGAGATGTGGATGAGAAGCTATCTGGCTCCTCCCTTCTAAGCTGGAGTTGTTGGAAGCAAGCAGACGCCACCTTCTACAGGGTTGGACTGTTGGAGCATTTGATGATGTCCCCTCCACCCAATGGCCAGCATTACTAACAGCATGCTATCCCTGATGCTTACTTAGGTCCCACACTGTTCTACAACTCAAGCCTGCACAGGGTCTCTGACTCCACAAGCAACGCTGAAAGGTTTTGAATTGTATTTACTTGAAGTCAAACACTTGGCTTTGATCTAATTCTAACAAACCTCAGTTCCTAAGAACACAATGCATTGGTTCACTATCTTCAAATGTACTCATTCTTTCTCTAATTTAACTCATATTGATCTGTCTCTGTCTATGTATCTATCTATCTATCTATCTATCTATCTATCTCTCTATCTATCTATCTATCTATCTATCTATCTATCTATCTATCATCCATCCATCCATTTATGTATTGGATTGATTATCTCTAGTAGACACTTTTATTTCTTGAAGTCAAACTGAAACAGAAGGAACTTGCATTCCATTTATTTGTTTGTTTGTTTGTTTCATCAAGACAGAATCATGCTGTGTATTCTAGGCTGGCCTGAAATCAGCGATGTTATCCAGATTGGGATTTATCTTGCATTCCCTGTAGCCATTTCCTGAGAGCCAGGGCTACAGTTGGCTTTTATTTTGTAATAAAAATTTCTTAACAGCACAGTAGCTTCTTGATAAACACCCTTCACAGTTGCCTCACAGAAGACTTACTCTCAAGCATAGATGTGCGCTCCTGTGTGGTTGACTTCAGGTATAGACCCGAATCAGTGTTTCCAGGAGCAGCTTTCAGATAGTATCTCCTACCAGAAGGCCTCCAGAGAAGGTGTGAGCTTATGTAACACAAGTGGAGAACACCTCTTCCCTAGCCCCACCAGTGAAAGAGCTCAGTTCCTGGGCTGTGTCCTTCATCATTTTGCTATTGTAAGGCTCCTGTTTATGTGGTTGTGAGAGAGTGGTTGCTATGGCGATATGATCTGACTGAACAACAGAATGCATCTGAAACTGGTGAAGTGACTTTCTCAAGGTTTCCTCTAAGGATTAATCATTTCCCAAGAATTTTAGCTTTTTTCCCCTTTCCTGTTGTAACACTGTCAGAGCACCTCATCCAGCATCCCACCCTGGGATTCCAGGTGTCCATCAACACTCCCCACACATCCTGGGCTCTATTTGTTTGTTTATTTGTTTGTTTTGAGACAGGGTTTCTCTGTGTAGCCCTGGCTGTCATGGAACTCATTTTGTAGACCAGACTGGCATTGAACTCACAGAGATCCCCCTGCCTTTGCCTCCTGAGTACAGAGATTGAAGGCATGTGTCACCACCACTTGGCTTCCTGGGCTCTTTTTTAACCTGATTATTTTTCTAGTTCTTCTGTCTTCTGACTCTTTTACCTTCTGGAATCCCTAGCGCTAAATTTCTGTCTTCTCTCTCTCCTAACTCTAATTTCTCAAGTGCCTTTATTCTTCCATTCCCCTCCCCCTGCTGCTGTTTCTACAGATTCCCAAGTCAGAGCTGCAGCCTATCCTGAGTTCCTACTTGTACCTCTATGTACCCCATGTCTCTCAGAAAAATCCTGACAAGGGGTCCTGGCTTGCCTTCTAGTTCTTTCTCCAACTCCTCCCACATTCTACAAGGCTCCCAGCCTGTGTCTGAGTGAAAGAATTGCACAGGGCTTCTCTGCAGGCCAGGGCTGAGCCTTTCAAGGCCAGTTCCAGCCTTCTTAAGACCTGCCACATGCAGATGTGGTTGCTTGAGTGCCATCTCTTACTTGGTGAGGACAGGAGCTGCCTCTTCCTTTTTGTTGGAGGGCCATTACCACCTTTCTCCTCAGCATCCCCAACTGCCCCCACCAGCCCTGGGATCTCCTGTTTGCCACATTCAGACCTCAGTCTTTGAGGTGCCTCCATTGGCTTCCTTTTGATCTACATGTGTAAACAGATAACATTCCCATCACAACTTCCTTCAAACCAGCTTAATTCCCTACTCTAATCTTATTCCTTGGCTCAGGCTAGATTTCATCCCAACCACCGCCTGACTCCTGGCCTAGCATCTGCTAACTGCTCTACAGACAGCCTACGGATTCAAGGCTCTGTGACACTGCAACTTGTCCTATGGCCCACACATTGACAGGAAAGGCTTGCTGCTAGCCCATCCCTCCATCCCCTCATCCTTCTGCTCCTCCACAGCCAGCCCAGACCTCTGCCTACCTCCCTACTCACCTCATCCTCTGGACCCTCTGGCCTTACTTAGAGGTCAGTCAGCTGGATCCTCTCCCGTGTCTTCAGTTTGTCTCTTGCTCATATGCTAACAGTCCCCAGCCTTATCATCACAATATGGGACCTAACATAGAATGATTGTAGACCTACGCAGTTTAAGATGCGGTCATGCTGGAGTGGCTGCATCCAATTACATCCTTATAAAGGGGGGGACTTCTATGTGTGCGCGCGCACACACACACACACACACACACACACACACACCATGGGAGGAGATTGGGGGAAGGGAACATGGTTATCAACAAGCCCTGGGCACAGCCCAGGAGAGGCCATTCCTTTTAGCCCCCAAAAGAGCCAACTTGCCAATGTCTTAATTTTGGACTCAGGGCCTCCACAGCTTGAGGATAATCAGTTTCTGTTGTTTAATCACCACACTGCGGTACAATTGTCTACCATCCTGCTTTCCTCTCTTCAGTTCCCTGTGCCTTTATATGCGCTGCTAGCCGGCAGTACCAGAGCACATTATGCTTCCGCTGTTTCTGCTTGTCTCTTGAGTACAGATCTGACTCCTGAACAGGATTCTTTACCACGCGGGATAGTCCTTACCTTTATGCTTTTTTTCTCCTCTTGGAGAGCAGGTTTAGTTAAACTGAATTTACCCTTGTTCCCAGTCAGCACTGCATAGTTTCTGTAAACTCACGGAGGTTAGAGAAGAGAGCAGGGGCCCATACCAAAACTGACCAGTACACTCTGGGGCACTGTTCACCTTGAGGAGCACACGGTCAGTAGGCTTGAATAAGATTTGGGGTGTGTCTACTTTTTGTGTGTATATACATGTGTGTGTGTGTGTGTGTGTGTGTGAGTGTGTATGTGTACACACGCGCATGGAGATCAGGGGGTCTTCCTCATTCCCTCTCCATATATATATATATTTTTTAATCTGAGTCTGTCACTCAACCTGGAGCTTGCTGAATCATCTAGACTGGATGGCCAGCAGGTTCCAGAATCTTCCTTTCTCTCTCTTTCCAGTCTTGGGATGACAATCATCTGCCCCAGCACCTGGATTTTCTTTCTTTTCTTTTTCACATGAGTGTTAGGGATCCAAAGTCTGGTCCTCTTGCTGGGCAGCCAGCAACACCTTAGAGACTAAGTCATCTCCCAGCACCGGCTCCATTCCTCTTGAATGAGAATGTGGTGGCTTAGGAGTGGTAAGAGCTGTGGCATCACAGGGCCAAGAGGCAGAGGGAGCACTTGGTGGGTCCCAGAGGGAGCACTTGGTGGGTCCCAGAGGGAGCACTTGGTGGGTCCCAGAGGGAGCACTTGGTGGGTCCC
>NW_021604780.1:356319-370756 GCF_004785775.1 Grammomys surdaster | reverse complement strand
CAGAGGGAGCACTTGGTGGGTCCCAGAGGGAGCACTTGGTGGGTCCCTGACTTAAGAAGATGAAGCTCTGTCTCAGTCCAAACACACTCCTATCACTGTTCAGGGTTAGGGTGGCCTGTGAGAGACACATCTCATGCTCCTAGTAGTGATTGGTGTGACTTGATGCTGAAAGTGTTTCTGGGCACAGCAAAAGGGAAACTAAGAGTCTAGGCCTTCCCAGGACAAAGTCCAAAAAGAGGCATGAGCTAAGAGCTCAGAACACATGAATGAGTTGAAGTCAGTGTCGGAACAGGCTCACCATGCACCTGTTGTCCTGTAAAATTACGTTTAAAGAGGCAACTGACTGAGAATACACTTATGGTATTGTCAGCTGGGAAACAAAGGCCTGGGAAGGAAGGGGCAGAGTTCAGCCAGATATAGCCGAAGTACTTGCTGAGCCCGCTGGTGGTTTTATAACCTAACTTATTTTCTCCAGTGTGTACTCCAAATTCTGTGTCGAGCATAAGAGTGATTGCATCTTTATATTGATGCTAACACTAATTCTGTGTTTATAAAGCAATTATAGCCATCAGGCCTTGTTCTCCAATGGCTTTACAAGCCCTCTGGGCATCAAGTCCCTAGCAGAGATGAGACCCTCCCTTGTGTCTGTGAATGCCAGCACTTACATTCAGAGTATTTCTGGAGTTGATCAAATTCTTCTGATGAGAGGGAGACCCATTGTCCTTCACTCATCTTTCAGCTGAGTATGATGGCCTCGAGACCACGGATGGAGTTCTGATCACCAGCGAGAAGCCAAGGCCCAGCTCAGGGCCTGGCTCATTACAGATGTGCAGTGGACGAGGCCTCCGGGAGACTTCTAGGACACTCGAGTGTTGATAATGGTTGTGGACACCTCTCAGCAGCTGGTGAGAGATTTCTGCTACTCCTCAGGTAACATATTCCTGCTGTAGTCCAGGCCAATCCCAGTTGTAATTCCTAAGTGAAAGCATAAAAGCCATTGTAAATGAGTTGCCAGGGAAAAAAGAATCCCAACACGATCTCTGTTGAAAGGCAGTAATGATTCCGTGTTTCATGAGGGTGCGGTCTACCTTCAGAGAGGTCTGAAGAGGGCCCAGAAGCCAGCACATGGCATCCCTGCTCCACTGTCTGGCTAAATGTCAGACTGACCTATGTGACAGGACAGCCATACTTCTCACACTGGGGAAGCTGAAAAGTCTTCCCACAAACCATGGTGTTCCCAGAGGCACACAAAGAAAATACCCTCAGCTGTTAGATGCCCTCAGAATCCTACTGGAACAGGAACCTGGTCAGCTGATTTGAGAGGGGCGCCTTCTCTCCCTCATTGATGTCCAGATCCTACCACAGGGCTTCTAACTTTGAGCTATGGGCCACTGTGTGTGAGATCAGCCCTCAGCTGGCAGTCTCTAGTGCAACAGGAGTTCTCAGAGCTAAGAGGCTTTTAGGGGAGGGTCTGTCAGCCTCGGGGTACAGGTGTTAGCTGGGTGGACAAGGACACAATGCCTTTCCCTCTGAACTTTTCATATAATAGTATGTTTCATTAAATCAGTTTCATGAGTGATAAAATTAGCCCAGTGGGCCAGGACTAGCATTTAAAGAATAAAACAGGTAAGTATGGAGCAGAATAATGTTTGCAGTAAGCGACGTTTCACAAGGCTTTCCTTTACTGTATGCTTACCTGTGCACACTGCATACACTTGCATATTTTTATTCTGGGTCAAAGATAGAAACAAGTTGGTAAGCCTTTGGCATAATAGGAAGAGACGTAAAGAAACTATAAGTTGAGTTTGAATGCCATGGAGTCTAAACTCTGGGGCTGACTTCAAGGCCATTAGCGGGGGTTGGGGGTGGCAAGTGTGCTAGCAATTCTGGAAGGAGGTGCCAGAAGGGAGACACGTGTAGGATCCCCCACAGCAGTGTGTAGTCATGGCTGGTGCAGGCCTGTCTGATAGGGGTGGATTATACCAAAGCTCCCTAAGAAAGCACTGTGGTGTGAGCAGGTGGTCAGGGAGTAGGAAGTCTGCTTCTCCGGAAGCCTTCGTAGTGATTTCTCTTCTAAGAAGGCTAGATGTCCTCCTTAACCTGAGAGCATCCTGGATTCATTTTCAACATCTTCTTAAGATCACAAGTTGCAAACCAGCAGGTCCTTCACAGTCCTTCTTAGCTCTGTTCTCTTTCTATACAGTTTGTTTCCCAGCAGGAAGCCCTCGCCTTGAACCTCTTAAGTCTCCCTGAGAGTCCCCACCCTGTCTCCTTCATCTTCCTTTGCCATCTCTGAACACTGGTGCTTCTCAGCTCGCCTCCGGTCCCTGTGGAACTTTATTCCTTCACAGCTTCTGTGACTCCCTAACACTGAGCCTTAGCCTCAATCTGGACCTGAAAATTCAGAGCTCTTCAGATCCTGCACTTGGATAGACTCTCTTTGAGACTCCTATATGTCCTGAATTACCTTAAACCAGCGCCCTATATACCTCAAATTACCTTAGACCAGCCCCTGCCAGTACCCTATATGTCCTGAATTACCTTAGACCAGCCCCTGCCAGTACCCTATATACCTCAAATTACCTTAGACCAGCCCCTGCCAGTACCCTCAAGCCACTTCCAACCTGTACTCCAGTTACCCAGAAGAATCACTCCTTGAGCCACAGACTGAGGCCCATTTGAAGCTTTCAACTTCCCTCCTGTCTAACCCAGCAGCAGTCCTGAGCCGTGGGGTCTATCCCATGCTCCCTCCTCTCTACCACACAGTCCTCCCCCCAACCTAGGCCTGACCATCTCTTTCTGCTGGTCTCCCTTCTTGGAATTTTGCTCTCTCTCTCTCCCCTTGTCTGCTCCTTCCCATGGCCAACCAGTTCACGTCTCTTCTGCTAATAAAATGCCCATTCATGATTTTTTTTTTTTTTGGTGACCTCTTTCTTTATGATCTAATCCCTGATGATTAATTAGTCAAAAGCAAGCAATGTCTTTTAACACTGTCTTTTAACACATGCTAGGGAACTGAAGAGTTACCTCTGCTTCTCTTAAGGGAGTCTCATTTCACATCGTGTTATGTGTTTAACACATGACATAGTCTAGTCCTTACATGAGCATGTATGTTAAGAACTGTCGTGTTCATGCTACAATAGACTCAATATACCCAAGAGATTATAGTGGAACCCGAAAGTTCCTGTGGCCCAGTAACAGTCTAACATTCAGATTGCACTAGCTAGTTCAATATGTTCCACACTTATCTGTAGTAAACTGGTGTAAAACAAAATCTATTATACTGTCAGTCATAGGAAAGCATGCACAAACAATCATGCACAAACATCACACCCTCCCAACAGAGATGGTTAATGACTGTTACTGGAGTCTACTTAAGTAACTAACCTGTACTAGCCAGCTTTCTGTCTGTGTGTTCTCCAATGTCTGCACAATGGTAGAACCATCTGAGATCTGAGCCCTCAGATCGGGTCCCCATAATTGACAGGCAACTGTGTTGCTGTCTCTATTTAATGGATGAGGAAAATGAAACCAAGTGCTTAATAAATAGGGTGAAGAGGAAAACAGGAGCCACAGACAGGTTTGTTTAAGAATGCCTCTATGAGCCGTTTGTAGTAGTGCATGCCTAGAACCCCAGAATCTGGAGGCTACAGCAGGAGAGTGAGCATGCACCTAGTCTGGGCCACCTACAGCAAAGCCCTGTCTCAAACAACACAAAACAGACAACCTACAGCAAAGCCCTGTCTCAAACAACACAAAACAGACAACCTACAGCAAAGCCCTGTCTCAAACAACACAAAACAGACAACAAAGCAACATTTCCGTGGTTTAATCACTTACTCCACACACATCAGAAGCACAGACTTCAAAAAGGGCTCAGAGACACACAGTGGGGTAGAACAAAGCTGAGCAACCATAAGCCAGAAGGTGAGGAATCTGGCTCCCGGTTCTGCCTCCACTGATTATTATTATGGACCGTTTTCTCATTTCTTTTTTTTTTTCTTTTTGAAAATGAAGGTATGTGTATATATATATATATGTATATATATGTCTTCCAGTACAATGCCTGCAGATGCAGTGATATTCAATAAAAATGATTGTTCTTAGCATGTGCTACAAAAAGTAGGGTGAATGCTGGGGGTGCAAAGGATTAGTGAGGGTGGGGCAGGCAGGCTGGTAGCTGACTCAGCACTTGCTGCCAATCCTGGCAACCTTGTACTGAGAGAAGTGCCCTCCAGACTTCTATAGATGCCTGTGTGCATACACACAATCAATAAATCAACACAAATAAGTGTAAAAAAATAGAGGAAGTCTGAGTGGAGGTATCTTTCATAGTGAATAATAATGCTCCCAGAAGTCATAGGTTACTAGAGAAAATCAAATGCCAGATGTGTGGGCTACCCCTTTCTTATTCATTTTTAGATTGGGAGGCCACAGAAGACCCCCTTTTCTACCACCACCATCTAGACCATTGTTGCTCCTCTTGGTTGTTTACCAGAACTAGATGGTAAAACCCTATTGCTGAAGTCACATAATTACATACTTTGGTTGTAGGACATAAAGAAATCAACCTAGAACTGAGTGAGAAGCTTCTTTCTGCTGCCTGGCTCCCATAGATCAAGGAAGTGTAATGCAGGCCTGTATGGGAGAACTGTCTCCAACAGTTCTACTGTTTTGTGGACTACACAAACTCTCTGCCAGGCCAGATGTGCCCAACGACACAATAGTGGCACAGCTCGTATGGTGGAAGTAATTACTTCCTGGTTGAATTTCAGCCTGCTCTGGAAGAGAGAATTCATGCCCAGTGTTACAAACCTGGTCAACATCCCATGGTTGGGGAGGTCAGGTCTTCTAGTGAGGAATCTACCCCTATTGCTGCATTAAATTAACATGCAGTCAAGCTGCCTTCTAAACTGTTATGTTTAAACCCATAAGTTAGCACTAGCTGAAGGAGCTACTGTTAGGTAACGGTTGCTGGGGGCAGGAGAGTCTTCTTTTCCACTGATGTTTCTCCTGGCAAATTGCCCATGGTCTAGTAAATAACCCTCCACCTACGTTCGTTCAAACAACTCTAATTAAACTCAGCGGTCCTAAAAAAAAAAAAAAGTCATGAAAGTAAGAGGGAGACTTGTTGGTATACAGGGTTCCAAAGGTCACAGGAAGAGATATATCAGGGTAATGTAGCCAAAAATGCATCATGTAAATGTGTGAAATTGTCAATGAATAAATAAAAATATAGAACTAAAGTTTTTTACTTGTTGCCGGTGCAACACTTAGCAGTATGGCGTAGGGATTGGCTGGCAGCAGCTGGGAGAGTTTCTCGTGTGCCTCAGGTTTCTGAACTTGATCTCATCTTGCTCCGGGTTATTGTAATCTTGTAACCACTCATCAAAATTTTATACACTGGTTTCAGCACCCATGGATGAGTCTTGACTAGATGATTATGATGATAATGACTTTATAACTTAATCATTTATATTATACTAATCAACAGTCTATAGTAGGAAGAATTTATTTATATCAGTGTATATATTTATATATACTATATAGTAGTATATACTTTAGTATTTATTAGTATGAATACATGTAGCATAAATAAATTTGTATAAGTAGTAAATTATTATATATGAAGTATAAATGTACATTGAATTAGTAAATAATAATTTTAATTATAGCTATAGATACTTATTTATCTCTGTGGGCTATAAAACACTACTTTTTGGATTCTCAAATTGTTCTACACTGCAAGCAGTTTCTATGTTTAAACATATAACTGCATTCTGTGAGTACATTTTTAGTTTCTGGTGCTATAAACTTTTCTGGTTCATCTTGTTTTTATCAGCCCTACTTTTCTATGTAGTCCTGATTCCTTTCAATGGAAGATATTTGAAAGCAAGGTTTGGGCAGTAAGTATGTTTATTAAGGTTTGTCATTGTTTCTCTGTTACATCGAAGGCAGAGCTAATAGATATATGGACGTCTGTCCATTTATCTCTCTGTCCTGGTGAGTTTTTTCAAGTCAACTTGGTACATTATCTGGAAAGGGGATCTCAATTAAGAAAATATCAGCACAACCATCAAGAGGACAGGGAGAATAAAGTAAATAAATTAATTAATTAAAAAAGAGAGTGAGAGAATGTTACTTAGCCATGATACTTAGTAGTCACCACAGATTATTGTTTGCTCATGTATTCATTTCACACCTAGAAGGGAAACATTTTAAAATGTCTGTTTCACCTCAAAGGAATCTTTTATAGTTGTAGTTAAATATGCATTTTTGTCAATAAATAAAATATTAAGGAAAAAGAAAAGAAAATATTGCCATCATCATGGCCTGTATGGCATCTTCTTGATTAAGAATTGATGTTGAAGGGCTCAGTCCACTGCAGGCTCTGCTGCCCCAGAGTAAATGATCCCAGGATGTGTAAGAAAGACAGCAGAACAAGCCACAAAGAGCAAGCCAGAAAGCTGCAGCCCTCCATGCATCTGCATTAGCTCCTGTCTCCAGGTTCCTGCCCTGTGTGAGCTCCTGCCCTGACTTCTCTCCATGGTGTGTGGCCTAAAAGTTGTCAGTTGAAATAAACCCTTTCTCCTCCTCATTGCTTTTGGTCATGGTGTTTCATCATAACATTAGAAACACTGACTAAGACAGAAATTGGTAACAGATTTATGGGGCCTTTCTGTGACAGGTCTGACCATTTGTTTTTGGCAAGACTGTGAGAGGAGTTTGAAACTTTGAGCTGGAAAAGCCACTGAGTACTCAGTGGTTAACGATCTTGTGTGGGAGCTTGGGAGCTCGGAAGACAGGAATGTGGAAAGAGAAGATGGTTGAGGCCTGGTTTACGAAGTTTCAGAGGAAACAAGACTCTTACCAGGTTCATTCATTCTGTCTTTAAAAGCAATCTTAGTTTAATTTAATTTTGCATGTGTGTTTTGCCTGCATATCTGGGCACCCCATACATGCAGTGCCCAGGGAGTCCAGAAGAGGGTGTGGATTTCCCTGGAACTGGAGTTATGAGCTGCCCCATGGATGCTGGGTCTTCTGGAAGAAGAAGTGCAAGACTCTGGTGAGCCTTAGTTTACCGAGACCCCCTGAGTGAACAATGCAGAGCCTGGAATAGTTGCAAAAGCAAGAAGAATTTTATTGTTTCAGCATGCTGGGGTCATCCTGCATCCAAAAGGAGAGGCGACCCTGTGCAACTCGTTCAGTGGACATTTATACAGTCTCTAGGGGTAGCATAGAGAAGCAGCAGCTATGCACAATGTGATTGGCAGAACAGTGTGACTTTTAAACTGATTGGTCTTTAGGGAATGAGGTGGCAGGGACTTCCCTTGTGTGCGGGTGGCCAGTGGTCTGTCCTGTGGAATGTGTCCATGTGCTCTGGGCCCCCCACCTGCAGGTTGGTCTTCTCCCCTGTTGTCTAAGGAATGTTGATTAGTGCCTTTCTTGAGCTGACCAGGAATGTTAATTAGCTTCTCTGTTCCTGAACTGACCTCTTCAGAAGCAGTGCTCTGAACTGCCAAGGGCAGCTTTCCAGTCTCGCCCCCTTCACCCCTCCTGCTGCTATGGGATGTTTGCAATAAGAATTTTTGGTTCTGGTCAGCTAGGGCTGAAGAGTCAATATCTCTGCTTTAATGGGAGAATTGTAACTGTGCCGAGGCTGAGGAATCAGTGCTGGCTAAGGAGGTATCAGTGAGGTGAAACCTTCTGGGACTCTTCCCTCAGGATTAGCACACGGACACTGTGGTGCAGGGTGACCAAGGCTGCATCTCATACTGGCAGCCAAGTGATGTGTAAGAAAGAGCCAGGTAGTACTGGTTTTGAAGGCACGAAGGGGGTCGTGGAGAACAGCGGAGGCTTGGCACTGTGTGGCAGGGCTGGAGTTCCTGAGGTGATGCGCAAGAGCCTTGGTGAAGCTGTGGACTCAATGCAGTGAAGATCCCAAACTACTGGAGATGCCAGTACCATCGGCTGACTGCCAAGGACAGCACCAGCTATGGAATGGAGCTGGCTTGAACCTATGAGACAAGCTATGTGTGCTCTGGAGGGCAGACAGCTGGTGGAGCTGCCCAGGCTCCTTGGAGGCCAGAGGATCATGAGTGGTTCCCAGGTATCAAGCGTTGAACTTATCACATGGCTGGAATTTGGTTTTGCTTTGCTTTGGTGGGAACTGTGCCTCGACTACTCACCTCTCCTAGCATGAGAAGCATGTAACTTATTTTTGGTTTTATAGGAGTCCACAAGTAAGAGACTTTGGATTTTTAGAGAGATCTTTTTTGATACTTTAAAGAAGCTGAACTTTGGAAGATTATAGGACATTTAAGATTATACTATGGTTTACATTATAAGACTGATATTAATAGAAGATACTGAGGGTTAACAAGAAGGGAAAGGTTATGGTTGAATAATAATGTTCTGGTGTGTGACACTGGCAAGGGCTTAAGCATCTGGTTTATTCTGTTGTCAACTGGCATAAGCTAGAATTATTCGGCAAGGGATCGTCAACTGAGAAAAATGCCCTGTGTGGGCAAGCCTGTGGGGCATTTCCTTGTGTTTCCTGGGTAGAAGAAAGCAGGGTGAGCAAGCCATGAGGAGCAAGCCAGTGAGCAGCGTTCCTCCGTGGATTCTGTCAACCAGTCCCTCCTTCTTGATTCTTGTCCTGAGATCCTGCCCTGGCTGGATGGAGTAAGAATTATAGGATGAAACAAACCTCTTTCTCTTCCTTACTTCTGATCATGGTGCTTTATCCTGGCAACAAAAACTCTAATGAAGAAACTCATCTGTCTGCCTTGTCTATTACCAAAGTTCATACTCAGGCTTCCAACTCCGGGCCCACATGATCCTGTCCTTTATAGCTTTTTTTCACCCAAGATTTTAAGACTTTTCTCAACAGAATTTGTTCCCATCATCTAAACTATACTAATTGGTTACATTTTAAAACACAGAGCCTATCCTCCTGGAATTGCTAGGCCTCACCTTTGTGGAAAACAAGGTTCATGACTGGTCTGTGCTTCTTTTGTTTTTAACCAAACAGATCTCAAAAATACTGTTTTCCAAAGTGGCTCTGAGTGAACCTGTCCCAGTCCCATTGCTTTCTGTTTGTCTTTGCCTGTTTCTTTCCCATAGAATCATCTTTGGGTGAGTTCCAAGGGCCAAACTACAGAAAGTGCACCCGGAGAAGCCTGGAACCTTGATTCTGTCTGCTCTGCTCCTGCCCGTCTCCTCCTCATCCGATTCCCACGGCCCCTAAGTATTTCTACTTTACTTATTTATTATTTATTACTTATTATTTATTACTTTATTTATTGGTGGGTTTAACTTTGCACAAGAGAGCAAGTGCAGAGAAGTCTCATTTCCCCTTCTGACATAAAGGTTGGCCAGTACACTAGAGATTGTGGTCTGCATGCTGTGTTCGAATAACGGTATACCCTATGAATCATCCCAAATCTCTTTACAGAGACCTTCCTTATTTAGGACCTATGTGACTGAAACACTTCAGCATATCTTGTCTAAAACTCTTTCAGAGGACTCTCTCAATCTCCAAGACAAAGGGCCAGCTTTGGAGTTTCAGAGACACAGGAACCTGAGAGCAACTCCCTGGCATTTTCATATGTATGTTTCAGTCAAATCCACTTTCTGTTACTTCCTGCCAAATGCCAGGGACACAATAGCACCTCCTAAACACAGGTTACTGGACTGGCAGGTCAGACCTTTCTCTGCCTCACTTGGAAAGCCTTTCGTTACTTCCTTCCCACAGCAAACCAGTACTTGTCTGTCCAGTCCCAGTTTAAAAGGTCACTTCATCTCTAGAATATTTTGAATCTCCTCCAGCAGTTTATCCACTTTCTCAGGTGTGTTCCATGGGACACTGTGTTTTTATATCATAGGGGCACATGAGCCTGTGTGGAGACACAGCCAAATAGCTAGTTACCACCCAGGCTGTCCGCATAATGGCGCAGGTATGCACAGAGAATTATAAGACTGAAGGAGGCTCACAGGTTCAGAAGTGTCCTGAAGGAGCCAACGCCCCTGTGTAAGGTGAAGGGAAGACATGTTTGTTGTAATAACAAGTGTTGGTGTTCTTGATTTGGTGCTGCACTGAGAACCTTGCTGCAGGGTGGAAGGCATGTCCCCCTTAGTGCTCATTTCTATCAGGAAAACTTAGGGCCTGCCTGAGCCATTGTGACTCTCAATGGCTCCCACAGAGTGCCCCTCCCCCACCCTATGCCTTCTGCTCTTTGACAGGCAACAACTAGTTCATAATGGGCTGATTTTTCTCCATCAGCACTCACTCCTCTCCCAGCACCAGCCCAGTCATTTCTCATTGAGGCCGCTTTCTGGGTAAAAAGTCTTGCTTGACAGAATAAAATTTAGTAGGGTTTTCTAAATAAAACTCAGATTGGATATTGTCCGCCTTGGATGGGAGCAGTATTTTATGTCATTGAAGCTCTGCCA
Organism: Grammomys surdaster; assembly: GCF_004785775.1. Taxonomy (NCBI): domain Eukaryota; kingdom Metazoa; phylum Chordata; class Mammalia; order Rodentia; family Muridae; genus Grammomys; species Grammomys surdaster. The sequence goes on along the minus strand of NW_021604780.1, from coordinate 360,301 downwards.
CTCTGAGCAATTGTCTCAGCTCCCTGGGCCTCGGTTTCCTTGTCTATAAAATGAGGGGGGTGGAAATAATGGTTTCCAATGCATATTCTCGCACTGTGGTTTTGTATACTGGTTCAAACTCTATTTGTTCTGTACAGATGTCAGCATGGGATTTATAAGTCAAAAGAAGACGGCAATTCAACGTGTATTGAATTGCGCCCCAGGTCTCTCTATTCATTGGAATGAATCAGCCATACCCAGTTAGTTACTCAGGAACAAACACCTCTTCATCTCCCTTTCACTCTCCAAAAACATCAGTGCATGAAGATGCCATCGCTTTGGGGAAGCTTACTTAAATGAATCTGATGGTTTATAACGAAGCCATAATGAGCCCATTTTTATAAGTGAAAAATGTCTAGAGAGATAAAGAGTTTTCTCTCTTCTCAGACTCTGGACAAGGTCAGATTTTGATGACTTCCTCCATTCTAGCTTTTAATCTTGCGATTTGCCTTCAACCTTGACTCCTACATGCCTGCCTTAGTTAGGTTTTTCTATTGCTGGGATAGAACATCATAACCAAAATCAAGTTGGCAAGGAAAGGGTTTATTTTATTTCATAGCTTGTAATCCATCATACAGGGAAGTCAGGGCAGAAACTCAGGAAGCTGGAGGCAGGAACTGATGCAGAGGCCATGGAGGGGTGCTGCTTACTGGCTTGTTCCCCATGGCCTGCTCAGCCCGCTTTCTTATAGAACCCAGAACCACCAGTCCAGGGATGGCACTAACCACAGTAGGCTGGGCCCTCCCACTTCGATCATCAATCAAGAAAATGCCCCACAGCCTTGCCCCCAGACTAATCTATGGGGCATTTTCCCAGTTGAGGTTCTCTTTTTCAAAATAACTATAGCTTGAGACAAGTTGACATAAAAATTAGCTAGTATATTAGCAATTCAGTTCCAATAGCTACCTAAGAAGGTCCCTTAAAATGCTCAGCCAAGGATGCAAATAGCATCTTTGTCCTTCATCAGCGCGGGGGCTTTATTTTTTTTATTTTTTATTTTTTTAACTGTAGTGCTTACCACACTGGATGAAGTTAAGCAAATAAATCTCTCCTACAAGAGTTTGAATTCCTCCAGGGAAGAAAAAAAATCACCTGTTCACTTCAAGAGTAAAATTGTTTATAATTTCATTTAGTAGTTGCTGACCTTATAATAAAAATATGCACTCATAGTTTTATATTGAAATAGTGAAGTATAAACTTGTAGGATATCAGGGCTATAATCTTGCAAACATAACTTACTTGTTATGCTTACCTTGATAGTATGTATCACAGTAGTGATATATGTATCAGGCTGTATGTATCAAGATCAGTGGTTACGTTGCTTGATTCACCAATGAATTGCTGCTATTGTCACAGTCTGTTAGATTGGTGTCACCCACTAACCACTGGTCATGATATTTTAGGGCCTTTGAAATCTAGACTGTGCCTGTGACCTACTTTAACCACAAAGACACTGAAACAACATTGTGACTATCAGGCTGAAGCTTTGATCAGAGCCAATGCCTCCCATTTTTGTCTTACTGAGGTTACCAAACCTTCTTGGGAGAAGTTCAGCCACATAGGGTTGGAGATAGCCCATAGAGATCACATGGGAAGACCACAGGCGAGGGTGAGGCTTACCCTCACACAAAGAACCAAGGAACCCAGATGACAATGAAATCCAAAGACCCCAGTCAAACCACTCACTGAGTCACAAAAGCCGTCTTAGCCATAGCGCTGGGCGTGCCAGGCGAGATGCCATCTTGGATTCTATAGCTTTAACAAGAACCACACGGAGCAAAGACAACTGGTTCCTGCTAAACCTTGTCTGCATTCCCAGTGTATATGATTATGCAGATTACTAAAGTGACTGTTGATCCACTAAGTTTTGGGGTAGTTAGTTGCACAGTCACAGATAACCAAACAACTCTACAAGCACTTCTGGGCACAAATTTCCCATGTGTCTTCACGGTATGGATTTGCATGGTTGATCTCAAACTGCAACTAGTTCGAATCTTAAAACCTACTAACTGGAAAATCATAGGCTAAACATAGCTTTGATGCAAATGTCACCACACATACAGTAGGGCTAACTGATTCACCCTCACTGACTAAATGATAGCTATGAAGCCAAGTGAACTATAATTTCTAATTTAAAAGCAACCATATGAGTAGCTGAAAGCCACAAACGACTCAGAACAGAACGGATATTGAAATGATAGCAGTGTGGTCTCCCCCAGGTCTCCCCCAGGTCGCAGGGTTTGAGGCATATGTCAGTGTGGGGGCAGGAGCTCTGGAGCCTTTACATAGAGCTTAACCTCACAGATAATTGAATTAGCGCCGCCAGGGAACTTAGTAATGAGCTAATTTGAGTTCATGAATAACAAATATGAGTAATATCTAAGAATTCATTTAGTAGTGCATCAGCATAGAGCCCCAACACACACACACACACACACACTAAAGTATTTGGAATTACATGCTTCTCACAAAAATCCAGACTAGACTTCTTCCATTTGAGGAGCATGTTGTATTATATTTGTGGCATCAAGTAAATGTTACATCTCTAGTATGGGCCTGTCAACCTGAACCAAGTTGCCCAGGTGCAGGGTGGGATCTTAGGGCTGGGCTGGTCTCCAGAAGAGCTTTTTTTTGGGGGGGGGTTGAGTGGAAGTTGAGACTCCCAGGGGCTTCTTTTCTGAGTATGTGTACCCCAAAAGTATCACAGTTTAAGGGCTGGTCTTTAATTTATTTGTGAACCTGTTCAACAAATCATTTTAGCAACAAATGATAATAGCTGCACCCCCATGTACAGCCTACTGCACATTCCCCGCCTTTCTCATTCCATCTGTAGTAGTCACCAAGCCTAGCACAAATACCATTTTTTATGCCTGTTTTAGAGTTGTAGAGACAGGCCAGAGTTCTCCCTCTAGTGAGTGATAGAACAGGAACCCCAGTCTGCTTAGTTTCAAGGCTCACCATCTCTCCTTTCTCCTTTCACCTCTGGGTGAATAGGTTTTAGGTACCCAAGCAGCTGGTCCTGTGCAAAGTGCTGATCCATCAGTCAAGCCATGTTCAGAGATCCAGTAACCACATCTCCAAATGGAGAGGTAGACCAGAGGTGAAACCACAGCCGGCTTCCAGAGGGCTGCTGTTAGTACGAGGAAGAACTATAACACACATGAACACAAAAATGCAGTAGAACGCAAAATTTGCAGGAGGTTTGTGGGCAAAATATGAGATGCTAACACAGCCCTTGCATCTTGTCCTAGCAGAGAAACCATGCTGGGATAAAGTCATGACTAGAAGTCATCTCAGGGAAAGTTCTCTAGATTCTTATCTGATGTCAAAAGAAACTTGTGTCCAAAGTGTCAAACATAACTTAGTCTTGGATCTAGAGATGCCAGAAATCAAACCTTGGCTCACAACTGTGTGATTTGAAACAAGTTATTTATAATTTCAAGATAGGCAAAACAGTAACCTTGACATGTGTTTTGCAGGGCTGCTCTGATTGTCAGTCTCATAACACTGACTTACAAGCAAACTTTGCATCAGTGGTCCCCAAAGTGTAGTCCCTACACCCACAGCAACAGCACTGCTGGAAACTTATTGGAAAAGGAATCATTGGGTCTTAAGGCCTTGAGAAATTCAATGTCTTAGCAACATGTAGGTCTGTAAGCACCGCTTTCTACTGATGCAGGGCAGGCCTAAGAGGGAAAAGCTGGGATGCCTGTAGCTTGTACTTATCCCAAGGTCCCTGGGCATACAGAGTCTGGGTCTCCCATGTCAATCACACTTTCCTGAGGGAGGAAAACATTACCATGGCTTCTAGACGGCCCAAAACCTGCCACTCTGCCATCCTTCTAAAATTCTCGATATGACTTGTGTTCCCTGTAGAAATTCTCTTCTTCTCATATCTACATTTGTTTTTAATACTCCTTCTGAGACACTTTGTGACAAATAC